>NC_045429.1:460419598-460734128 GCF_902635505.1 Sarcophilus harrisii
CTCATGCTGAAGCGGCTCATCCCTGGTGCAGGCTCCCCTGCTGGGAGGGAGTCTGGTTCGTGGAGCCAGTGAAGGGAGGCAGGGCGGGAGAAGGCCCCAGAAACTTCAGTCCCATAGGTTTGGGGGAGGGGGCCCTGTCAGTCACATTTTCCTGCAAACGTCCTGAAGGCATCGGGGGCCTGTGAGATGCTGGACTCTGGGCACGGACGCCAGGGCTCCCTGCAGCGAGATCTGCCGGGTCTGGGAGGGGAAGGGCTGCCGGCAGGAGAGCTGGGGGGGCTGCTCTGGAGGAGCGGGCAGGAGGGAAGGACACCATCCTCAAGCTCGGCGGGCACAGCTCAGCTGGGTCCTGGCCGGCAGTGGGGCTGCATTTCCCTCAGTTTTTCTAATCTGTAAAGTGGGGATGATATAATGACAATAACGATTCTTTCTCCTAGCCCAGGTTTGAGAGTCCAAGGAGATCATGTGAAAGCCCTTTGGAAGTGATTCAGTCTTAGACTTAGACCTCTGAACACTGAGTTGCACAGAGGGTCTTTAATAAATGTTTGTGACTGACAATGGACCCCACACATTTTTCCCCCTGGTTCATTTGCTCATGGCCTCAGAATCAGGTTTCTAACCTCAACCCCAAACCTCTGCACAGAAGGCTGGCCAGAGGCTTCAGAATCCCTAGTTATGGCTCTTCCAATGTATTTGAGCTGGAGAACTATGGGCACATTTCTTCACCTCCACATCTGTTTTTGGATCTGTGAAATGGGCATGTTCCTCCCTGAATTATTGTGAAGCTTAAATGAGCTCTTGTTTATAAAGAGCTTTGCCAGTGTTATGGCTCACGTTCAATAATGCATGTAAAACACTTTGTAAACCTTAAATCCCTATGTTAAATCCCCCAGAACATGTTAGATGTTCTGGGACTGACACTGAGTGAAGGGGGCCTCCAAACGCCTTTCTTCCCAAGGGTCTTCGCCAACAGACATATTCTAAGTGGTTTCTGGTGAAGCTGATAATATTCAATGCCTTGTGGAATGATGGGAAAACAAGGGCTTTAGATTCAAAGCCCCAATACTTCCTTTCTTGTGGCTTTGAGCAAAACCCTCCAGACCTCTCCGGATCTGCTTCCTCATTTTTTTTTAATACATCTTGACAAAACTGACTTTTATTTTATTTTATTTTTTAATTTTTTAATAGCTTTTTATTTACAAGTTATATGCCTGGGTAATTTTACAGCATTGACAATTGCCAACCTTTTGTCCAATTTTTCCCCTCCTTCCCCCCCGCCCCCAGATGGCAGGATGACCAATACACGTTAAATATATTAAAGTATAAATTAAATGCAAAATAAGTATACATGTCCATACAGTTATTTTGCTGTACAAAAAGAATCGGACTCTGAAATTCCTCATCTTTAAGATGAAGAGTTGGACCCTGGAGTCTCTTCCTTATATTCAATATTTTGAAAGGTTATAATCTCCTGGGTGTGCCCTATTGCAGGAAGGGCTGCGATAACCTGGAGGATAACTCGGGTCCTGGGGCTCTGTGTTGGTGCCGTATCAGAGAGCTCAAGGACCAAGGGGTATTTTAGTTTGGAGAAGAAAAGACTGGACTGGGAGTAGGATGGGGAAAGTGATAATGGTCTTCAAGTACACTATCTGAAAGCCCATTATTTGGAAAAAAAAAGGTTTAGAGTTTTCTACCTGGATGTAGAGTCATGAAAAGAAAGAATTATTCTTGGGAAAGTGAAAGACCTCCTAACAATTGGAACTGTCCCAAAGTAGCATGAGTTGCCTTGGAAGGTGATGAGTTGCCTATGATTGGAGGTCCTCAAGCAAAGGCTGGATGACCACATTTGGGTTAAGGTGGAGATTCTCATTCAGGTCTGTGTTGGGCTGAAGGGCCTCTGGAATCCTTCCAGTGCTAAAATTCCCTTTCCCATAGTCAAAATTCTGGTCCATTCTTTGGGAACTACCAACCCCCTCCCGGTTCTGCTCTTGCCTCCCAAGACTTCACCACCATTTCTTACCCTTGAAGTTCCCTCTATCCCTGTAGCTTCGTCAACCAGAAAGATCCCTTTGTCCTCTCATCAATGGGCTTCTTCTAGGACTCCCAACTTGAGAAAAGGCCCTGGTCAGTCATTGCTCACTCCAGGGCCAGCTCCCCTTGGAATTCTGGGAGCTCCATCCTCATCCTCACCTGCCCCCTCTGCTCTTCAGCTCCCTAAATATATGTCCTTTCTCCTTAGAATATAAACTGTGGGCGGGCAAGGAGTGACTTTTTAGTGTATTTATATTTCACAGGGTTATACGATATTTTATTGCATTTGTGCACTTAGCATAATAAGAGCGTAATAAATATCAGCTGACTTGACATTTGGAATAGGTCAGGAGACAGTTTTTGAGACCCAGTTCTCACCATCTCGGAGCCGTAAGTTATTTCAAAGTCGGAGGAAGCCTGTGATTCCCCAGCAAATGGCCAGATTGCCCTTGACTGTCAAAAGCTTGGTGCTTCTCATGCTTTTGGAATGTTTAAAGTGAGACGGGGAGCTCTGGCTGACCCGGGGCCCTCCTAATTTCTGTTTTTCTCCAATTCTGCTTTCCTAAAGGCGTTTCTCTGGAAGACGTTCTGTCTCACAGGCCCCAGGTCTCATTCCAGGCTCCAAGTGGGTCCATAACTCTCTCTCCAAACTCTGCCCGTGGCATATTTATCCCAAAGAAATGTTAAATCAGGTGCTTCATTATCCCGGGCTCTCCAGAGAGCACATGGCCAAGCAGACGGCTGGAGATTTATGCTTCCCCAGCATTTTGTGGAAGTGACTCACTCTGAATTTGTCAATTAGGAGCTGGGCTCAGGGGGAAGAATCTAGGGGCAGTTTTGCCCCTTTTTGGTCACCGCACCAAGACAGCTTTGCAGCCAGTCAGTCGCTAAGCATTTGTTAAATGCTCCCGGGTGCCAGGCACTGTGCTAAGTGCTGGGGGTTCAAAAACGGGCAAAACCCAGTCCCTGTCCTCAAGGAGCTTTCAGGCCAGTGGGGGACACAGTGGGCTCTATACAAGATAAATAGGGGATAATGAATGCGGGGGTAGCGCTCGGATTAAGGGGGATGGGGAAGGCTTCCTGTACAAGGTAGAGTTCTAGCTGAGACTTAAAGAAGCTGAAGGTCAGAGTCCAGTGAAGGAGAGAGAGTGTTCCAGGCTTGGAGAAAGCCCAGAGCCGACAGATAGAGAGTCTTGAGAGTGACCGACCAGGTAGCTGATGTCACTGGTCAAAAAAAGGTAGCTGGAAGAGCAGGTGGAGAGCTGGGACTAAATTCAGAAAGGCCGGGGCTCAAACCTACCTTCAGATACTACTCACTAGCTGTGTGAGCCCGGGGAAATCATTTGATCTCTGTCTACCTCAGTTTCCTCATCTGTAAAATGGGAATAATAACAGAGCAACCTCCCAGATTTATTGTAAGGATCGAATGAGATAATATATGTAAAGATCTTAGAGCATGGTAAGCATTTAACAAAAGATTATTTTCTTTCCCCCCTTCCTCAATAAATACGGCAATGCCATGCAAATAAGCAATACCATGTCTTTCACTTACTGGCCATTTTGTGTCAAGCCTAGAGTTAAATGCTGGGAATAGAGATGAAACTGGATCAGTCCCAATGTCTCCCGGGGTCTCCCGGGGGCCGCCATTGACCCGTGCACAGATTTGTATACAGAATATCCATGTCTGACAGTAAAAAGCCTTGCTGGGCCCCGGGAGCCCCAGTCTCCCTCCTGCGTGCAGGGACCATCTTCGTTCTTTCCCTAAGCATGGATGGAGTAGTAGGAGTCTGGGCTTAGGCCCCTTTTGTCCCATTTTGGGGTCTTTTTACCCCTACCCTGAGTCCTTAGTTAACACTTGGGTTTTTTCTCCTGCCTGAGAGCTGCCAAAACAGGGAGTATATGGGTATTTTGTGTACGTACGAGATCAGGTATAGGACAGCTATTTATTTCCTCCACACCGAAGCAATGCTGAGCACAAAAGCTTCACAGTTGCTATTGACAGAGATATAAAACACAATAAGGAGACTTATAGGGATGCTACTCTCTGCTTCCATTGTGGCCCATTCTGGGCTTTCTAGACTCCCAGATCCTGCCTCGACCACAGCTCTCTCATCCTGAAACTCTCATCTCAGGGCCTTTCTGCCCTGGAACGTCCTGGGGACTGAGACCTGCTCCTCCCACGGGTCCCCTCTGCCCTTCTCCCTTTGGTGAATTCCTCCTGCAGTCCCCGTTTTGTGAGGGGCACCAGGATGGCCTTCATTTCCCTGCTGTTCTTGAGGTTTTGGTCTGAGTGGCCCTAAATTTGCTCAGTGACCATCATGGTCTTCGCCCTGGCATAGAAGGGGGGGCCAGTTCTCACATGAATCTTCCACAACCTTCTTGTTCAGGGAATGGGAATAAGCTGTAGCCGTCACTCAGAAGCTGGCTTGGACCTGCATGTGCAGGATTTAGGATGAGCCCCACAGGCTGTGGAGGGAGCCGATGGGATGGGACCCCCAGGGAGGTGGGCAGTGGAGGCTGCCCAGGGCTCCCTATGTCCTCTAGGAGAAAATATAAACTCTCCCTGGCAGTCAGTGTTCTCCTGTCCAAGCTTATTACATGTGACTCCCCATCATCCACTCCTCTACACTCCCTCATCCTTGCTGTTCTGGATAAAAGGCAGTCACCCCTTTTAGGCTTTTGCTCAGACTTTTCCCGATGCTACTGGATTTTTCCTTCTTATCTCCACTTAGAATTCCTCCTCATCTTCAGAGTTCAGTTCAAAGACCACCTCTGCACCTGAACCAGTGCAGAATGCCAGGAAAAGGGATTCCCTGGGGAGGGTGCCCCAGGCTTGGGCAACTGCTGACATCCAGCCCACCCCCAGGAGAGAGTGAAGCCTCCTAAAAGTGGCCCTTCATCGCTCAGAGACTGACCATCCACATCCATATGGGGGGGACCAAGTGGATGAAAGATGCTGATGGGCCAGCGAACCAGCTGTAGTTAGACAACCCTCGGAGCTCATCTCTGGCTGTGCCCATCGGAGACAGATGGGTACCATAAATGGGGGCCCCATGTCTGTAGGAGAAAGACTGTTGGAAGGAAACTGAAAATCCATTTTAATGATCTTGAGCCTCTCTAAGAAAGAAAGGACTGTTCAAAAAGAACCATGCTGTTTGGTAGCATCAAGGCTTCTAAGAAAATGCAATCAATGTAAGGATTTGGAAACGGTTATGGATTAGATCGTGCCCTGGGCACTCAGGATTAAGTCATCTACCAAGGGGCACCTTGTAATTTATCAGTTAGGACTTGAACCCAAGTTCTATGTACCATCTCCAATGAGCTGGCCGATGCCCAAAGCTCTCAGTGCAGCGCCTGGCAGGGGGTTGAGGCTGTAGGAAGGTTTGTTTCCTCCCCTGTCCATGGATAGAAACTGACCCCAAAAGGTCCAGGAGCTGCTGCCTCAGTTCAAGAGTGAGACCCAGACTCCCAGACAAGAGGGACTCGCTTCCAGCTGCAGTCAGGAAATAGGATTTGGGCCTCTTTTCCCGGCTTTTGGTCCTGTTTGTAGCATCGTCCCATCCTGAGGATGCTCCAGCCGGGGGTTACATGGGGAAGACAAGGGAATGACCAGTGGAAGAGCCAGAGTGGAGAGGAGGGAGACAGAGAGCCTGGAGCCTCTGTTTCCAAGGCAGTGTTGTCTGCCAGGTCACTTGTCCTTTGGGATGGACAGGCCATGGCTGGAGACTAAGCAACCAGCATGTAGAACTGAAGGATGACCTCCCTTCCCTGTCTGTCTTCTACTCCCCCTCTCTCTTCTGTCTCTGTCTCTGTCTCTCTCTGTGTATCTGTCTCTTTCTACATATATAATTTATACTTCAATAATATGTGTGCTTTAGATAGAAGAGAGAAAAAGAGATGACACTTAGATGGATAGATATATAAATGGATGGATAAATGGATGGATGGATAGAATTTCTTGAGAAAAGAGACTGTTATTGCTCTTTTTGTATCCTCAAAGCCCAGAGCAGCGCCAGGAACCCAGTGAATATTTAGTAAATGCTGGTTATGGAGTATAATATATGTGTGCATATTTGAATATACCCATAAATCTGCATCTGCGTACACATCCCTTTGTTTTTATGCCTTGTGGAAATCACTGCCCATATTTCTCATTCAGCTCTGAAAAAGACAGTTCTCTGCTTCTCCCCCTCCTTTACCAGATCCTCCGCCCCTTTTTTGTCCTTCCTTTTTCTCCCCCTTCTCCTCTCCCTCCTCCCTCCTCTGCTGAGGGATTTGGGGATATAGCTGACCTTTTGTTTCTCCCAGGTAGTGCTGAACAGAATGCTTGGCTGGCTCTCTACTTGTATAAATGGATATAATTTTGCTTGTGGGAGAGAGTGAGAAATTTAATGAGAACTTGCAACCACATGGACTTGGGGGAAATTTCTGGCTTGCTACAAAAATATAAATTCATCAGAAATGACTTCTCCAAATTGAGCACATAATTGTTCGCAATGAGCCAAAGGCTGCGAGATGCAAGTTTTCTCCAAATGACACAAAATCTGGTGGCGCGGGCTCCCCCAGTTAGGCTGGTCTTGACAGGAGGCCATGAGAACTTCCCAACTTCAGATAGAGCCGTGGAACCATTTGTTCTTTCCCACTGGGAAAGAAGCCGGAGAGAGAGGGATGGGGAGCTGTGCTGAGGACTAGTGTGATTCCACAGAGTGGATGAACAGGGAACTCAGAAGTGAGGAAGAGTCTGGGGAGGATGTGAGTATTTTGATGGCTTCCCACTAGACTGACCAAGCTTGGGTCATTTTCTTCCTCATTTCCTGCTGCTTAGCAACCCAGTGGGTTGGAGGGAACATTACAGGTCTGCCTTCCAAGGTCCCTGCCAGATCTGGGGCTCAGAGGAAGTACCCACCCTTTTAAAGGAACAAGGCAGTTTTCCACTGAGGAGGACTTATTATTAACGGAACATCGGCTCTTCCACCACCGATGTTTTGTTCCCCATATGGGGACAGGAGCAATAACATACGTGCAATAGAGCATTGAACCTGGAGATCCAAAGACCTGAATGGAAATTCTGCTTTTGACATGTGCTGAGGGAGCCGCTTACTCCCTCTGAGACTCAGTTTCCCTAACTGTAAAATGAAGCAGTTGAACATCTAAAACATGCAGTCCTATGGGTGGGGGAAGATAGGATCACCCCCTTTTCTCCTTGCAAGTGTCTGAAGTTAATGGGTTGAAGGTGTCAGTTGAAATTGAGAGTGGAAGGAGTCAGTTTTTAGCAGCAGCAATGTTACTGATAAATTTTAAAACATCCTACTTTCCCCCAATAACAGTTCTGACATTTATTCAATATTAATTGCCTGATTATCATAGCATCTCTTTACATTATCACCACATCAACACCAGCATTCAATGTTTTTACAATCCCAGAGCCAGAATTTGATTTTTATATCTTGGATATAATTAATGTGCAGAACTTAGGTGCGCAGGACTGCGGTACAAAAATGGAAGCCCGGAGCTGTAACCAAGACACCGGGTTGTATTTTAGAGGATTTCAGCGGATCGCGATGCTCTTGGGACAAAATGCTCAACGCTGCCGGAAGCCAAACATTTTGTAACCAAAGGAACAACTTATATTTTCTTTCCTTTAAGAATATGAGGCTGGGGACTCCATTCCACTCCAATCAAACATCAAAAGCCAGTCCTTCTCAGTGAGTCAGCCAATCTCCCATCCCAATTAATGTAACGAGTAAGAGTTTCTTTGATTGATGTGCAGACTCAATTAATGGAGGGTGGGAAATGATGTGGACACTTCTTAAGCATCTCTGTTGGATTAATCAATACAGACACAGAGAGTGAGAGGTTTTGTTCCAAAGGCTAAAATGAGATGATGCTTCGTGGGAGGTGTATTGGGATTGACTGAAGACAATGAGTCATGTCCTGTGGGGCTTGAATAAAAGCAGCATGTCAGCTTAGAATCCAGTATTCCAATAGCAGGTGGAGTGATTCCAGCCAAGCCTTAAAAAGCGCTTGCAGGGTTGGTGGGGGTCTCTGTCCCCTCCCTTTTTAGTTCCCTCTCATAGATTTTAAAAAGTCAAAAATGTGGATTTCCATCGATGATGAGATCGTCCCTGAAACGGCAATGGTTGGTGCAATGGTGACCAGCAGCAGCATTTGCACCCAGAACCAAGGACAATACAGACAAACCGAGCGAAGGCAGCTTCGGGACTCTCCAAGGGCTCTGACTTTTATACCAGCAAGTAGATCGATCTCAGGGGGACTCCATGCAGTCTCTAGAAAGGGGGGAAAGGACTTTCATCCAACCAAGAACTTTGAGTTTCCCATTTTTAATATCTGGTCTCTAATGTAGAACCTATTTTCCCATGGGCTTAGGAGGTTGTGTTCCAGATGGTTTTTGGATGGGGGTTGTTACGCTTTGATCCTGTGATATTTTCTTAGTAAAGGATATCTAACCCCTTGTAAAACTCATTGATATTAATTGATATTGAGGAGAGTTAAACTAGTGAAGCCAGTTGGGACACCGGTGGAGGTTCAGGAGTGCAGGAATTAGACATTCAAAACCCTTCAGGGTTTATACAGTTAAACATAGGGGAGATGTATTTAATTGACTGTTGGTGACCCAACCTACTGGAAGGAGAGAAGATTGTGAGAATGATCCCTAGTGGGGTGCTACCCAAGTAAGGGCACTTTTAACCTTGGGATGAGGGGAACAAGCACTTATTTGGCACCTACTATATGCCATTTAACACTATGTTAAATGTTTTCTAAACTTTATCTCATTTAGTACCTGTTGCCCTTCCCAATTGAAACACAATATTCCGCGTTTTCTGCCGGGATTATAGTTTCAGAAAGTCAGTTACAAGAGGCATCTACCGGAATACTTCTTTTGGGACAATCATCTCTGACTTAAGTTGGTTCGAACAATGGAGAAGGGCCAATGACCTCACGCTTCCTTTCCGACATTATGTTAAGGAAGTGGCTTTGGTGGGTTTTGAGCACTTGGCAGCCCGACTAATTCTGCCTCATTTTGGAGTTCACGTGTTTAAACTAAAAGTGAATGTTCCTATAAAGCTCCACATTTTGCAAAGTGTTTTACCAGCTAAGCTCTGATTAGTGCAAATAACGAATCCCCTGAAGTGGTCTCCCGTTACTTCGGTTCACATGGCAAACTTCCATTGGGCTGGAATCAATTACTAGAGTTCATCTAATTGCGACTTTAAATAGTGTGAATTCCAGTGCACACAACGACTTCAGGGGATCTGCTATTCACACTGATGTGGACCTGGTTATAGACAGGCTCTGTGGCATCTGATCTCTACAATAGTCTAATGAAGTGGGTAGTATTATTATTCCCATCTTACAGATGAGAAAACTGAGGGTGAGTAAAATGAATTGCCTTGTCTAAATAATAAATGTCCGAGAGAGAATTTGAATTCAGCTCTTTCCAGCTCCCAGGCTTGCCTGCTATTCATCACGCCACCTTGCTGCCTCCATGACGTGACCCACGTTGGACTGAGGTTTCCACCATGACCCACATGAAGTGTCATTTTTTAAAAATGAAAATGCTCAAATCCACATCTCCTTTAGCTAATGCCCTGACATCAGTCAGAAGGTCCAGGGTGTCAGCACGAATGTCGGCCTTACCATCACGGAGTCAGACTGTACCCAATGACGTCTTGAGGACACCTCGCTTCCAAATACGGACGAGCCAGCTTCTGTCTCAGTGGTTCTGTCAGGGGGGCTGCGTTTCATCTTGGGAGCCCAAGACTTGTGTGGAGGAGGATTTGTTTCCATCAAGGAAGCACATTGTATTCTCCCTCAGTTCGTGTATTAGGCACCTACAAAATATAATGAATAAAAAGCAAGACGGTCCCTGCCCTTAACAAGTTTATAATCTAAAGGAAGAGAAAACATAAAGGGAGGCAGGGAAATGGGGGTGTTGGGGCAGGTGGGGAATTAAAACCCAGGGAAACAGCAGATGCGAAGGGGAGTGAACAGAGTCCAAGTTCTGCCGTCAGTGAAGAAAGGCGTTGGGAGGACTTTGCTTCTCTGACCTCCAGCTCTAAACAGAGGGGAATGGGCTGAGGGAGCTGGGTCAGCCAAGGCTGCAATTAGCAACATGGCAGGGGAGTTTATGGGTGATGAGCTTGTCCTGGAAGGGGCACCCGGCAGGGCGGTGGAGGCAAAGTGAGACCTTCCTCTTGCCATGAATGACGACCAGCTGAGCCTCCACATTCAGACTCTGTTGATGGCACCCACACTTTTTTCATATGGTCGCTAATGGTGGAGGGGACTGGAACAAACTGTCACTTGTAATTCTTGTGAAACCAAAACACAGAAGTGGCCGAGCTCAGAAGGTGCCGCATTGCCGTGTGTGTGCCTACTGCTGCTGCTGGGAAATGAGTCAGTCCTCCCCTGGCTGATGCCCTTCTTCCTTAGGAGCCTTCCCCTATGACCCCCCCCCCGAGTGTCCTGTGACAAAGGGGGGCCAAGATGTAACAAAAGGGGACAGGAGGGCAGTCCCCTTCCCTGACTCTAGGGAGGTCTTTATGTGTTTGTGTTTTTTAAGAGAATGAGAAGCAGTTTTAAGAGAAGAATACATAAGCTGACTCACAGCTGGTATTACAGTGGACAGAAAGCTGGGCTGGAATCAGGAAGACCTGGGTTAAAATCTGCCTCAGACACTTCCCAGCTGTGTGACCATAGGCAAGTCACTTCTACCAGCTTCAATTTGCTTATTTACTTAATAGACAACAAGAGTATCTATTTCACAGGGTTCTGTGAGGACCAAAGGATTTTTTTTTTGGTTGAGGCAATTGGGGTTAAGTGACTTGCCCAGGGTCACACAGCCAGGAAGTGCTAAGTGTCTGAGACCAGATTTGAACTCAGGTCCCCCTGATTTCAGGACTGGTGCTCTAGCCACTGGGCCACCTAGCTGTCCCCCAATGAAATAATATTTGTAAAATACTTTGTAAACCTTAAGTCACTCCATAAATGCACACTATTGTTATGATTGTTGCTATATATATATTGCTCCATACCTATGATCTCCCACCTCCTCAAAGAAAAGGAGGCTTTTCTAAAAATTATTATTTGACTGTGTTTATTATAATTATTAAACCTTCTTCTTTTTTTCCTTCCATTCACACTGTGACTGTTGCTTCCCTGGTCCTTCAGACCTCACTTTGCATCTGTTCATGTAAATCTTCCTATGCTTCTTTAGGTTCATTGCTTCTTATGAGAGGAGCGATATTCTATCACCATTATGTACTTTTTTCCCCTTGTTTTTTTCTCGTTTTTCTTCTTGTTTGCACTTTAATTAAAGCAGCAAGGCCCTAAGTTCTTATGTGGTAAATATTTATCATAAAAGACTCTTGATTTGGGTAGCTCTTGAGGTGGTGAGGGAAATAGAGGGCTGGGCCTGGAGCAAGGAAGCTCATCTTTCTGGTTGCAGATGCTTATAAGCAATGAGATCCTGGACAAGTCACTAAACCCTCCCTGCCTCATCTACAAAATCAGCGGGAGAAAAAAATGGCAAAGCACTCCAGCGTCTGTACCCAGAAAACCCCAAATGAGGTCAAAAAGAGCCAGACATTGCTGACACAACTCAATAGCAACAAAATTAATCTGAGAACACTATTCCGACCTGATTAACCTTAGCTCCCTCTTTTCAACCCTTCATTCTGGCTTTCCTTTTTTCTCCCTCTCTTTGCCAGTAAATACTGTGAAAGGTAACACGGCATAATGGATAGAGCAGGGGCCTAAGTCAGGAGGGCCCGTGTAGTCAGGTCCAGACTTTGAAGTCCAGACTTTGAACCATGCTGGGTGATCCTGGACAAGCCCCCAGGCCCTCAGCGCTCCTCACCGAGAGTCGGAGATGGAGAGCGGAGGCTGGTTTGCTTTTGTAGAAGAGGTTTCCTCCTTTGGCAGTTCCCAATCCCAGTTCAAGGAGAGGTTCGGACCCTTTGCTTAAAAAGACTCTTTAAAAAAATGCTTTGAAAGAATGCATTCTGTATTCCAGTTGTGAAGAGCTTAGGCCCTTGGGTAACCACTGCAGCTGAAAGCTCTGCTCCTGGCTGCCCATTGATGACTCAGTCCTCCTGCCTGAATGAGGGACAGTCCTTGAGGGCTCCAGGGGAGCCAGAGCTGGCTTTGGGGAGAGGTTCCCTCTTCCCCTCCTTCCACCCCTTAATAGAAATGGAAAATACCACGCCCAAGGTCATCAGTGGCAGGGCTGGGACTTCCAGTCAGGCCTTCTGACTCCCTGATTCCAGGACATCTTGACTCTGGTGGCTTGTTATACATACGACCTTTTATTTCAACGAACCTTTGAAAACTGGGGATTATAGGATCCTAGGCCCAGGTCACCTTTTCAGGTCATTTCATAGATGAAGCACAGAGGGACGGTCATTTGCCCTTAGTCACACATGGCTCTTAAGTGTCAAAGGTGGGATGAGAACCTCAAGCCTCGGGCCCCAGCTCCAGGACTCTCTGGATGAGATCATCTATCCTCTTACTTGAACACTTACCTTGGAGATAAAACATGGTAATATGTAAGACGATACTTTGGTAATCATTGTATGAGTGGAGCGTATTTGTGTTATCAGAATGATCATTATTGTGATTTGTCCTTCATGGGTGGAGGGAAATTTACCCTGTACTGAAGAAAATGGGCATTTTGTCATTACTCAGGCTCTTAGAGGGGGGGCCTGGGCCAAGAAGTGGTCGAGTGATTTGTCTGAGGTCTCACAGTTGAGATACACCAGATATGAGATTTGAACTGGGCTCTTCTGCCACTGAGACCACCGCTCCATGTTTTCTCCTCCCTGTTCCTTCCTCTTCTCCTTTTTCTCCTTCCTCTGCCTCCTCATCTTTTCTCCCTGCTGCAGTAACCACTTTTTGTTTCTAGCTCTAGATTCTGATTTGTAGCAGGAGAACAGGAATCTTTAAACCTTCATGGGATTCTTGATCAGCAGAGAAGAACCTAAGCTCCAGTAACACCAAAGAAGGATCTGGAAACTCCAGAGCCACATTTTACCTTTCCCTGGCAATGCAAGTTGGGCTGCGGAAGCCCACATCTGGTGTGGAGTGTCACAGGAGCAGACTGCTAATGGAGAATGATTTATGGCACCGGCACCTTCCCAAAGCGAGCAGGGGGTGCAGGGGGATGAGGAGGGGGAGCTGCCCGGGGCCCAGTGGCAGCTGGGTGGCCAGAGGCATGGGGATGGGTGGTAGATGGGTAGGGGTGGTGATAAAGGTCCAATTTTACTCTTGGCTTGTGGTTTGTGGTTTATTTTTGTGGGGGAGTGGGAGCAAGGCAGCTGGAATTGAAAAATGATCCCCACTGAGATGAGCTTCTAGATTCATTAACCCCAAGCTTCCTGTGGATTTTGCAGGGGGTGAGTCGAAAATGGTTCTGAAAGAGATTTCCTTTTAGGGTTTTAATGGAGGAAGACTGGAAGGGAACTTAGAGGTTACAGAGCACAACCCCTTCCTTTCACAAAGTGGGAAACTGAGTCTCAGAGGGGCTTGAGGCTGAAGGGGCTTGAACTTCCATGTCTGTGGTGGATCCTGTTGCCCCAAGGGGACATCTCTGGCCAGGGTGGGTCTCCTCAATTCCCTACAGGCAACAGTGAGAGCTCTCCCTGCACAGATAATTTCCCTTTCTGTGACCTTCACAATTGGTAAAGCATTATATGTATATATAACCTATAGATACACATATACATAGGTGTTATATATTTATTTATACATATATTTCTATATGTATAACATATATTATATTATGCACAATACAATATATTATATGTGATGTAATATATATTATATATAATATAATACACAGATAATTTCATCCTCACAATCATCCTGTGAAGCAGGTAAATGTTGTTGTCCCCATTTTGCAGACAAGGAGACTTAGACTCCGCATTGAAATGTCTAGGATAAAAGTCAGGCTGGCAATGGCAATGGCCCAGGCCGGCCTTGGGGTCTTCCAGGCCCGTCCAAGCTCTCAGTGCTCCACAGTGTCTGCTCCAGCCACTTTTGAGGCCATTTGGAAGCAATCTGCTCTTACCTGGATCTTCCCAGGCTCAGGGTAGACCCCTCGAATTCACCAATGGGTGTGTAAGGCCTAAAAAGCAATATATAACCTTACCTTTCATTTTCCAAGTCAAAGGGTGGGACCCAGTGACCTTGGGGTTCCCTTCTTGCTTACGATCCAGATTTTATGGGCGGAGGATACTTCCTGGGGCTTATGGGCTGGTCTGATGGGCACCATGGGCTAGAATGCCAATGGAACCTGAGCAGGGCAAGAAGAAGGGCCCAGAGCGAGCTGAGAGGATTCAGAGAAGGTGGAAATCATTTGTCCGGGGCAGGAGGAGGGGACCCGGGCAAAGCTGACATTCGAGCTCGCTCTTAAAGAGTAGATTGAATTTCAACTGTAAGATGCAGAGTTGGGGGAGGGAAGTTCTGCAGGTGATGGAGGACACAGGGGAAGGAGGGAGACAGACGTGTTTGTAAAACACCAAGAGTCCAGTTTGGCAGGAAAGGGGAGGACATGGTGGGCAGCAGAGCATGAGGGAGGCTGGGCTGGAGAGGGAATAGGGGCAGCTGGCGGAAGGGTCGGGATGCCAGGGCAGGCAGTGGGCAAGGGGAGCTACATGAGGCTTCTGGACTGGTGCAATTAGAGCAGGGAAAAGCTGCCGCCGCCAGCAACATGGCGGCCACATGGGAGGAAGAGAGAAAGATGGAGAGATGGGACAGTGAAGGGGGGACGGCAGGAGGCAAGGGGTTGTTGATTTCAAATTAGAAGAGACCTTCTAGATTATCCAATCAGACTTGCTTATTTGACAAATGAGAAAACTGAGGGCAAAAGTGGTTAATTAATTGGGTCAAAGCATGTAGATAATAATGGCTAAGCTGGAATTCAAACCCAGGTTCCCTGACTTCCAATCCAGGTTCTTTCCACTGCACCAGGACGTCCCCCATGGGAATGGAAGTGGCCAGCACCCATGCTCCCCTCCTGACTTCCCTACAAATGTCCCTGTCAAGACCACCACCATTCTTCCAGTCAGCCAGGTCTGGGACCTCAGAGGCATCCTGGAGGCTCCTGCTTCCCTCACCCTCCTCATCTAGAGAGCTTGCCAATTCTTTCTTCACAATACTTCTCATGTCCATCGGCTTCTTTTCATTCAAAAAGCCATAAGATGAGTTAGGAGGAAGGAAGGAAAGGAAAGGAGGAAGGGAGGAAGAAAGGGAGGGAGGGAGAAAGGGAGGAAAGAAGAAGGGAAAGCGGGTAGGAAGGAAAGAAAGAGGAAAGAAAAGAAGGAAAAGGTGAGAAGAAAGGAAGGAAGAAAGAAGAGAAAGAGGGAGGGAAGGAAAGAAGGAGGAAAGAAAGGAAAGAGAAGGAGGGAAGAAAGAGAGGAAGGAAAGAAGGAAAAAAGGGAAGGAAGAAGGAAAGAAAAGAGGGGAGAAGGAGGAGAAGGAGGAAGAAGAAAAAGAAAGAAGAAGAAGAGAAGAGGAGGAAGAAAAAAGGAGGAAGAAGAGGAAGAGGAAGAAGAAGAAGAAAGAAGAAGAAGAGGAAGAGGAAGAGGAGGAAGAAGAACAAAGAAGAAGAAGAAGCAGAAGAAGAAGAAGAAGGAGGAGGAGGAGGAGGAGGAGGAGGAGGAGGAGGAGGAGGAGAAGAAGAAGAAGAAGAAGAAGAAGAAGAAGAAGAAGAAGAAGAAGAAGAAGAAGAAGAAGAAGAAGAAGAAGAAGAAAAGGAAGTGGAAAAAGAAGAGGAAGAAGAAAAGGAAGAAGGAAAATAATAATAATAAGAAGAATAAGATGATGGTGATGATGATGATGATAGAGGAAGAACAGGAAAGGAGGACAGACTGAGTGGGAGTTGCTCATTTGGAATGAAAGAAGAAAGGAAAACTGATGAAGGAGACAGAGAAAACCAAAAAGAATCAGGAAAATAACATATTGAAGAAAACCCAGGAGCCTGGTCAGCAGTAAAGACCCTACAGAGAAGTCAAGGAGGATGAAGATCAAAGATCATTGGACCTGGTCACTGGGATATTTGAAGCCATTTCAGCAGTTGGGCAAAAATGGAAGGAAATGTCTCATTTAGGGGGTGGAAGCCCTGAATTTGAATCCAAGCTCTGTGATTCTGTATTTAACTGCCTGGTGACTTTGAGTAACTCCTCAGTTTCCTTATCTGCAAAATGGGGCTAATGTTGCCATTGCTCAGCTCCCCAAAGCTGGAGGTCAGAGTGAGAATGGGGAGATGTCCAGGGTCCCTCAGCCTTTCTCCAGTTTGGCAATGCAAGGGGGGAGAAAAGGGGGCAGGGAGGAGGAGGGGGTGAGGGAAGGCGTGTCCCATGGGTTTGAATGACGCTGGCTGAGGGTGCCCTCCAGCTTGCGCCCCAACCCCTCCCCTTCTCCTGACCCAGGAGGCTCTGTCCTAGGCAGACCCCTCAAGGCCAGAGCCTTCAGGAAGCGGACTTGCTGCGGCTCTGGGAAGTCTCCCCATGGCTCTCCCTCCAGTCTGGCCCGAGCTTGGCCCCTGTCCCTCCCAGGAGGAGCCCAGATGGAAGGGAGTTTCCTCTCTTGGGCCAAGCCTTTCGTGGGAGAGTCTGAGAAAGACCATGAGTCACTGGGCCCGATTTCAGGCCGCCTTCCATGACCGAGACCTCCTAGGAGAGGAGAACACAAAGGAGAGGAAAGGGGCCCAGACATATGGCTCCCAGCCTCTGACAACAATCCTGCGCACACCCAGTCCTCGGCGGGAGGGGCCTCTGCGCTCGCTGCTGCTTTTGTTTTCCCCGTTGGGGACATCCCTTTATTCTCCGGCTTTCAAAGGTGGGAACACAAAGGATGGCACATCGTGGCCAGTCGGAGACTCCCAGAAGCATTTAGTGGAAGCTTCTCATTTTAGGGAGAAGAACCCGAGGCTGGAGGGAGGGAGGTGACGGAGTCAGGGGGAAAGTGGCCATATTTCTCAACAGCCATTGCAGACCAAGGTGGCAGAGAGGGGGGCACCAGGAGCCCCAGAGAGGGCTGGCCTTTTCCTTCCCTAAATTCCCAGGCTGAGGCAGGGCTAAGGCATGGGGGAGGGGAAGGACTGCATGGGCTTCCACTTAACTCTGGGATTACGTGTCCAGAATCAGTTACAGAGCTGGAGGCCCACTAGGGATCATTTTACGGATGGGGAAACTGAGACCCACAGCCCAAAGTCACAGAGGAAGTGAATGTCCGGGATCATCCTACCCCCAGAGCCACTGCTCTTGGGTAATGATATGGCTCATTTGTCCATCCCTGAACAGACTGGGAACGTTTTAAAATTAAGCTCATCCCCTGGATTGTTCAATAAGGTTCCAAACACGAGACAGAAATAACCGGCAGGCATTTATTCTAGACAAAGCTACCAAGTGAATGGCGTGGGGAAGTCAAGTAGGAGAAGTGCCCTCGGTCCTCATCTGTGGGCGAGAAAATGTTCTTGTGGAGACAGTTCAGGCTCCCTTCAGTTGGCCTGGAGTGGAAACGAGAACTCGTCGGAGTCCCCACGACTGTGTCAATCGCTTTCTGCTTGCTATAGCCCACGGCAGGGCCTGGAGCCCAGGGATTACCTAGGCCGGCTTCGGGGCTTTGTCAGCAGCCTGCTCGCTGGGGCTCCTGGACTTGCCCAGGCAAGCTTGGGCATCCAACGCTGCTGACCGACCAGAGCTCTGGGCCAGGGCCTTTCTCCTGCCCATCTTTGCCGCTCTTCTCTTTCAGCCTCCACCCTCAGAAGGCTCTCGAATCCACCAGCCTCTACATCCTGGGTCCTCTCACCCTTCGCTCTGTCTTAGGTAAAATGGGGCTCCCGGAATCTCTCCTCTCTGGGTCTGAGCTCATGAGAAATTAAATCCTGCTGACTTGTCCCTTTGTGACGTCTGTACCACAGTGAATTCGACATTGCTCTAGTGTTTTCAGGTTTGTAAAGCACTTTATCCCCCGCAAATTACCTCAGTCCAGCCTCTAGCAGCCTTTTGTGGTCACCAGAGCAGACGGCAGACACTCTGACTCCATTTTACCTCCTGCAGGTGAGTTACCTAGAAGTCAATGGAGGTGTATGATGATTCAACTGCCAACTTTCTCCCTTTAATCTCCCTCCTTCCCTCCCTCCCTTCCTGTCTTCTTTCTTTCTCTCTCTCTCTCTCTCTCTCTCTCTCTCTCTCTCTCTCTCTCTCTCTCTCTCTCTCTCTCTCTCTCTTTCTTCCTTCCTTCCTTCCTTTCTTTCTTTTTCTTTCCTTTCTTCCTTCTTCTCTCCCTCCCTCCCTGACTTCCAACCATCCTACTTTCTAGAATCTTTCCTACATCCCATTGCTTGCTGCTCTTTTCCCTTGCTACATCTAGGAAAGAGAATTTCATAGGATCATAGCCTAAAGCAGGAAGGGACTTTAGGGGCTCTTGATGAACCTTTTCTTTTTCCAATGAGACCAATTGATGGAGAAGGTGGTTTGTTTAAATGACTTCAAAAGCTTCTTGGATGCAAGTGACAGCATGTGTGTGTGATGTGATGTCCCTCCCCCAAGCCCAGGCTGCTGAGAATATAAAGCTCATACAAAGCGCAGACCGTGTGCATCACATTTTGGAGGACCACTGAACAGCGGCACCTCGTAGGGATTTGAATCTATTCGCTCAGAGGTGATCACATGGACTCCCTTGTGTTTGCTTGGCTTGGATGGTTTCCACAAGGCTCTTGTGTACATTACCTCATTTCATCCTCAGCAGCCCTAAAAGGGGTCGTGCTATCAAGAGCTCCTTTAAATGGAAACCCAGAATGCATCTGGAACTTTGTCTAAAGACCCTTATTTCCTTGGAGGTGATAGCTGAAGCCATGGAAGTGAGTGGAAAAGTCACAGGGATAGAGAGATTTTGGAGCTTGGAAACTGAGGCAATTTAGGAGATGGATGGAAAGGAGAAAAGCTTCCTGAGGCTTTGAAGCAGGATTAGCCAAAAACATTCAAGTTAAGTGTCAGGAGCTTCTGCCAATCAGGAACCCAGATAAATCATCTTTGAAATGAGGTTTGTGCCACTGGGGAAAATGGAATTGATTTCCCGTTCAAGTTTTTACAAAAATCAAATATAGTTTTGTAGACAAATAATTGCTACCAGCATTCGGCTGATTGAAGTATGAATAATTCTTCTGCATCTGATTGTTGTTTATTCTGGAGGGGATTCCGATCCCCCTAAACTGTTGCTGCTCTTGGTCCAGAAGGACAATGGACGTAATGATGGACACTTGCATTTAAATCTTGCCTCTGACTGTTGGCAGCTGTGTGGCTGCCGACAAATCACATTCTCTTGTATGAGCCTCAGTTTCTCCACTTATAAAATGGGGCTACTCAGTGATTGGGCAATGGCAGAACAAATTATGTTTTATATATGTGTAGAGAGGATATGCTAGACTCAGAAGGTCAAAGCGATTGTTGAAATTTTGTTCCCTCTCCCCATTTATTTGATATTTTATTTTCCCCTAGTTGTTTTTCAAACTTTTGAGTTCCACATGGTCTCCTTTCCTCTCTCCTCTTCACCCCTGAAGGTACATGTGAAGTTAGAGAAAACATTTCCATGGAAGTCATGTTGCAAAAAAAAAACCCATAGATCTCCCCCACCCCCAAAAAACTCAATAAAAATAAAGTTTTTTTAAAACTATGCTTTTAACTATGCTTTAACTAACTCTCTGGACAAAGAATTATAATTGATTGATGGACTAATAGAGTAACTCGGCTATTGGATTACTGAATTCAGCTCCCTGTACCTTCCTTTGGAGGTGAAAGAGGTAGGATTTGAAGGGCTCCAAGGTCTGGACTCATCCCTCTGTTGTTGCTGATATTCTATATTATATTCTATATTACACGCTGATTTAGAGCATTTGTGCAGCCGCATTGGGACATGAGTCTGTGGGAAATTGGGATTAATGCATCAGTGCTGGAGGCTTCAGAGGGCAGATGGGAATGGGAGCGGACCACAGCACGGAGATGGAGATCTTAGCAGAGGAAAGATCTTAACACTGGTCAGAGGAATGGGCGTGTGAGAGAGAGGAAGGGAGGGGAAGAGGAAAGGGAAAGAGAGGGGGAGAAGGATGAAGGGAGAAGGGGAGAGAGGACTGAGGGAGACAGAGACGGAGACAGACAGAGAGATAAAGACAGACAGAGGGGAGAGAGACACAGAAACCGAGAGGGAGGAAGAGAAAGATAGAGAGAGAGAGATAATGAGAGACAGAGGGAGAGGAGAGACAGACAGATACAGAGACACACAGAGAGAGAGACAGGGAGAGATGGCAGGAGAAAGAGAGTGTGTGGGGGAGTCAGAGACAGAGGAAGCTTTTGCCTTTGGGGGAGACTGGGTTTGGGGATTTGATGGAGTGAGTGTACAGTCTGTGTTCCACACCAGCAAGTGCTTCTGCTCTTTTTTAACCTTTTATTTAATCCTATGAACTTGTTTACTAAGTCCGCGGTACTGGCGTGGAGCTCTGACTGACAGCATGTGGTGACAGATGAGGACGTGGCAGTGAGTGGGGCTGGAGAGACTGAAGGACATTTCTAATTCAATCTAAGATCCTTGAAAGCTGAGATTTATTCTGTTTTTGACTTTGTATCCTCAACACTTAGCATAATGCTGGTGCAAGTCGGGCACTTCATAAATCCTGGCTGATTTATTGACACCTGCCTCTGGGTGATGAAAGATCCCTGAGGCTGTGTGAGGGTGACTGTGTGTGTGAGTGTATGTGTGTGTGTGTGTGTGTGTGAGTGTGTGTATGTGTGTGTGAGTGTGTGTGAGTGTGTGTGTGTGTGAATGAGTGTGTGTGTCTCTGTGTGTGTGTTTGGGTGTATGTGAGTGTGAGTGTGTATGATTATGTGAGTGTGAGAGAGTATGTGTGTGAGAGAGTGTGAGTACTAACACAGGTGACTGACAAAGCTGCAGTCAGTCCTTGGTGACCCCAGACCCCATGGCCACGGGAAGGCTAATCAGGCAGCTGGCAGGTCAAAGCGACAAACAGAAGGAAGAAACTCAGAGAAATCTGAGAAGATTTGAAGGAACTGATTCGATGCTGAATGAACCAAATGGAACCCAAGAACAAATCTGCACAGCGACTACAGCAAGAGGAAGGGAAAATTGCCCTAAAATGGGAGCAATGGCCAGTCTGGGCTGCAAGAGACAAACAGGACACCAGACCATTGGTCAGGCAGTCAGTGACTTGCCCGGGATCACAGGGCCAGGAAGTGTCTGGGGCTGAATTCTAACCGAGGGCTTTTGGACCCCAGGTTAGCAGCGAGCCAGTGAGCCACCAGCCTCCTCCTTAGTGACCTCCTATCGCCTGGCTCCAAGCCCTCCTGCCAGTCTGCATAACTGCCACCCCCCTCGGCACCCTTTATATTGCAGCCAGCGGGCAGTTTTCTTTGGCCGTCCCATTCCCTGTCTCTGTGACTTGGTGCTGACCTTGCCTCCCCTCACAGGGCTCCCTCCTCCCTCTGCCTCTGGGAACTCCTCCATCCCTTTGAGACCCAGTCGCTCTCCCCATACAAGGGCCCTTGCCCCTTATTGTCAGTGCCCCCTGAGAAATGATCCATACACGGCACGGTTTGTTTCCCTTGCACTAGAACGAAAGCTCCTTGAAGGCAGGTCCTGCTTCGTTTCCTTTTCTTTCGTATGTCCTTAGTGCCCAGCGTACACTTGGCATATAATAGGAGCACAACAAATACTTGTGGAATGAATGGCTCGTAAGCAGGTGGCAGAATGGGCCGATCCAGTCAAGAGCATTGGGTGTCAGGCTTGTCTCTCAATGACTTATCCAGGTCTGGCCAGTCTTTCCCTTTTCTCAGCCTCATTTTCCTCAGCTGAAAAGATGGAGAGAGGTCAGACTAAAGGTGCTGTAAGGCCTTTTCTGGTTGTATTATTCCCAGGTTTGAGCTAAAATACTCCATGGAAGGGCCTGGGATGGTAAAGTCCCTTGGTTTGGGGGCTCGATGATCTGGTCGTCAGATCCAGAACCTGACCCTGTCCTTGGCTTCTCTAGGCCTATTTCCTCCCTTGTAAACTTGTAAAACGAGAGGTTTAAAAAGAGTGACTTCCAAGGACCCTCAGCTTTCCAAATCCATGCTTTTGTCTCTGTGCTGTTTGTCCTACTCTATGGTCGCATTAATTGCGTGTGATCCCATCAGGAATTAGTCCCACCGGGTTTTTCCTCATAAAATCATCAGGAGTTCTGGCCTAGCAGCGCCATAAAGTAGCCCGGTGAGTGCCGAGGAGTGAGTCATTGGGGCGGCTTCAGGGGATCAGATCTGGTGCTGTGATTGGACACGGGCTCTGATACCACAGTCCCTCGCAGTATATGATACACAGGATTCTCAGGGCAGGAAGGGACCTCTGAAGAAGCTTCTCCTCCCTGTGCCTGACAAATGGTGACTTCTCTTGGTCTGAGGGTCTCCAGTAAAGGGGATTCTGCTTCCTTTGGGGGCAGCCCCTTCCCCCTTCAGACAACTCCATGAGTCAGGAAGTTTGTCCTTCCATCGAGCTGAAATCTGCTTCTCTGCTCCTTTCCCTTTCTCCCTCTTTGTTCCCGGCTCTGCTCTCTGGGGTGCACAGAAAGTGTCCGATCCTTCCTTCCTTCGAGTACCTGAACACAACTCTTATGTGTCCCCCATTCTCCCTCCCATCTTCCCTTCTCCAGGCTGCCATGGACTCCCTGCCTCCCCCTCCTCACTGGTCTCCTCTGGACACTTACCGGCTTATCGGGGTCTTTCTTAAGCCACCACCAGAGAATGAAAAGACTTGCTCCAGACAGGGTGAGGAGGCTCTGTTCTGCATCAGGCCTACCAGACGAGCCCCACAAAGTAAAGAGCTTTGCTAAAAACCAGACATTAGCACCCATCCGCACTTGGGTCTCAGAATGGGTCCAGCAGCATCAAAGGCTGTCACTTCCATTAGAGGATGGTTGGTTGATGGAAGAGCTTGGAGTGCAAATGACCTACTTCTTGTTTTGGTTCAGGCCCCGTAGACACGCCCCAGTGGATCTGGGGAGCAGGAAAGCCCATCTTATCTGAGGTAATCCAGGAGTTACTAAGGAACACTTGGGAAAGTTTTTCTCTGCACCCCCAACTTCCCCCATTCCTCCTCTCTAAAGATCATTTAGTCCCTTTGTTTTACACACAGACACACAAATACAGGAGCCCGGGGAAATGATTGATTAACTGAAGATCAACATGAGGATCCAGGTCTCCTGACCTTCTTCGTGTATGAAATGAATCAAAATCTTTCTCATTTTTCCTGTTCAGATCCATCAGTTCTTTAAATAAACAAACAAAGCCCCAGAAGGCCAGGCCTTTGGCATTCTACTGAGATAATAACTAACACAAACAGCTGCCATTTATATAGGGCTTACCATGGGTCAGGCACTGTGATAGGGACTCTTATAATTAGCTCATTTGATCCTCACAGCAATCCTGGGAAGTCGGTGCTATTGTTATCTACATTTTGCAGCTTAGGAAAGTGAGGCAGTTTTCTAAGTTAAGAAACTTGACCAGCATGTAGAAATATTTTGTATTTAATTTATACTTTAACATATTTAACATGTATTGGTCAACCTGTCATCTGGGGGAGAGGGTGGGGGAAAGGAGGGGGAAAATTGGAACAAAAGGTTTGACAATTGTCAATACTGTAAAATTACCCATGCATAGAACTTGTAAATAAAAAGCTATAATAAAAAAAAGGAAAAAAAGAAACTTGTCCAGGATCCCACAGCTGGTAAGTATTTGAGGTCAGATTAGAACCCAGGTCCCCTGGATGCCGGATCCAGCACTCTGTACACTGCGGCATCGCTTCGCTGTGTGTTCGCCATTTTTGTTTCTGAGATACTGTATAAGCCTTAAAGGGACAACATGACAGAGAGAATAAACAGCCTCCCCCTCTTGGTTCAGCAGCTCCTTTGGAGCCAACTAGCAGTAAGTGAGTGAGAATCCAAGCTGTTTCGAGCACTTCATAAGTGCATTTCAGCTTTTAATATTTATTTCCCAACTCTTCAATAATGTATCTGAGCCTCCTCTGACTGATTCACTCCAAGAGAACAAAGGCACGTCCTCAACTGTCCATCTCAGAAGCTCACCAGCCGACGATGAAAATCAGTCAGAAGGTCGGGAGCCTCACTTCCCGGGTTGTTCTCTCTGGCCCCTCATGCCACCTGAGAAAAAATCATTCCTAGTGACCCAACACATTTTGTGCAATGAAAACCTAGTTACTGAAAGCGGGAGCTGGAACACAGCCCGAGATACCGGCGAGCCTAAGAAGGATTTTGGAATGGCCGTCCCATTTGGAGGGAGCTTCAAAGGAGAGGGATTTAGAGCGGCCACAGAGAAAGAAAAGGCTGGATTGTTATGTAGCACCAGTGCTTCTCTGAGGGGCAGGGTCAGCAGCCGGTTGAATCAGTCCTTAGAGAAGGGTATCCCCAGCAGAGCTTTAAGATTGTCCAGACAAGCCCCGGCTTAAGGCCAGACTTGTCTGTAGGATTGGGCAAGAAAGGATGGACTGGAACATAAAATAACCGCCATTGGCAATGGCCGCCATGCTGTGATTCAGCTCTTCTGGCTGCTGCATGAGGTTCCCCACATGAAGGGGGAACTCTGATCCTTTCCACAGGCTCCCCTTCATGCCAGAAATATTCTCTCTCCTTCCTTCTATCACACAGGATGCCTGGTTTCCTTCCTTCTCAGGCCCTGCCTTCTACAAGACACCTTTCTTAATCCCTTGAGATGATAATGCTTTTCCTCCCAGAATGCCTCTGTGCTCCTTTTGTATACACTGTGTGTCCCGTCTCCTCTAGCTCAGCAGCAGAATGGCCTGGATCCGTATGGACTTCAGGGATGTGGACCTTTTCCTCATTCTTGGATGCAAGGAAATGGCCAATGGTTTGGGACTGGCTTGGGACTAAGGAGAGAATCCCCAGAAAAGATGGGCGAGAACCCATTGGGAGGAGGACGGAGGAGGAAGTAGAACTGGAGAAATGATGGAGAACAAGGAGTGGGCTAGCACTGGTGGCTGGAAGAGGAGACTTTTTCCTCTCTAGCCCTAAAGAAAGTATGGCAAGATGGCGGGAGGATGCTTGAAGAGGGGGAGGCTGACGGCAAACTGAGTCATTCCTTCCCCCACTCCTTGACGTTTTCATAAGCATGTTCTGCCATTCCTTTAAAAAACCATTTAGGAAAAAAAAAACACTCAAGCACCAGAGAACTAATTGTACTTCTCCTACACTGCTGTGATTGAGGCAGAGATTTATGTTTCCTTGTTCCATTCTGCCTCAGTTTTTTCCTCCTATAAAATGGGGATGCTTATAGCACCTACTTCACTGGGGGTAAATGAGATATTACATGTACATGCACTTTGCACTGTTCTATGGCTACTTATGATTGCTATTCTTGTCCTTACTCCATGGGGACCATTCAGAGTCTGTCTTAGAACTAAACCCTGAGAGGTAAGATCTGTTTGGAAACCTAAGACTCGTGGCCCTTTATCTCTGGCCTCTAAAATCCCCAGAGTACCAGGCCTGAAATCAAGAAGGTTCAACTCTGTGAGCTCAAATCTGGCCCCGGATACTTAATATCTGTGCCAGCCTGGACACGTTTGTTTGCCTCAGTTCCATTATCTATAAAATGAGCTAGAGAAGAAAGAGGGAGCACTGCTCCAGTGTCTTTGCCAAGAAACCTCCCAAAACGGTTGTGAAGAATCAGACATGACTGAAAATGACCTCCACTTGTTTCACTTTCCTCATCTGTAAAATGGGGATTTTAATAACATGAACCTTCCAGAGTTGTGAGGATCAAATAAGATAACACTTGTAGCAAGTGCTTAGCAGAGTGTCTAGCATACTGAGGACACTGTACAGGTAGTTATTTCTGCTCCCCCGTCTCTCTCATTAGAATGGAAGCTCCACGAAGGGAGAGCCCGCTTTCTTTTTGTCTTTGCATCTGCAGCACCCGGAACAGTGCCTCAAACATAGTTGGAGCTTAAAAATGACCTTTATTTGGAGAGATCTTCAGCTTCTTTCAGGGAATATCAAAGAGACTTTTAATTTTGAAATTTGTGTTTTCATTTCTAATTCTACTTTGAAGTATTTATAATTTTAGTGATTCGGGGGACTGTTGGTGGTGATTAAGCCGACACCCCCTCCATTACTTATAATTTTGGAGTGTTGCCTGAGGGAACTGGGAGTTAAAATTTGTCTAAAATAGACTTTATTTCTATTAGTCAGACTGGAACTCTTACCCTCTACAGTGTACAAGGGTTGGAAAGTTGTCCTTCCATCCTTCTTTTCCAAGAGGACCCATGACATCGTGGGTGATGGCTTGAATTGCCAATGAACTTGCCTGGGAAATATAGGGCTCGGAGTCTCAGTCACTGAGGGCCACCGGGAGGACAAAAGTCAAGCTGCGTGGCCACAGCCCTGGATGGGTGGGTGACCTTGTCATCTTCCATGTCTGACCAAGCTCTGGGCTCTCCCCGGCTCCTGCTTCTGCTGCCATCGTGGCCCTCGGAACAGGTTGTTCTTAGCTGGTTGGGGGCAGTCCTGCTTGGGGTAAAAACCTCCACCCTGACTTACAGACAGGATGAGGCCCTTGGGGACTCCAGTGTGGGTGGCCCCTCTGCTGGAATGGCTTCCTGAGCAGTGGCCATTGACCTGTTTCTTAGAGCCACAGCTGAGAGCTGGGTGAAGGTGGGCACGGAAGGGCAGCCCTGAGAAGGGCTCAGCAGTCCTGCCACCAGTGCTGGTCTTCCAAGAGCACATGATCTGGTTTGGATTCTGTGAGTGTGTGTGTGTGTGTGTGTGTGTGTGTGTGTATGTGTGAGTGTGTATGTGTGTGTGTATTAGTGTGTATGTGTGTTAGTGTGTGTGTGAGTGTGAGTGTCTGTGTGAGTGCATGTGTATGAGTGTGAGTGTGTGTATGTGTGTGCTAGTGTGTATGTGTATTAGTGTGTGTGTGAATGAGTGTGTGTGAGTGCGCGATTGTGTGTGTATGTGTGTGTGAATGTGTGTGCTTGTGTGTGTGTGTGTGTATTCTTTCTAACCATTCCTTCTAAATACCAGCTGGAGACCAAGGATACCTGTTCCCACCCTCGGCCATCACCTCTCCACTCTCCATGCTCTAGACGGCTCAATCTGGCAAAAAACATGTAAATAAGTGGTTATTATGAGCCAGAGCCAGAGAGGGAGGAATCTGGACTGAGCTCCCTTGGGAAACCTGCAGAAACAAAGGGCCATTGTTTGCCAGAGCCCCAGTGTCAGAGCTGGAGGCTTAGGAACCGGAAACAACCCCCTTCCCAGAATCCCTCTGCAAACAGACCCAGAATATGGAACCATAAAGGGATTTTGTTAGCAGCAGCTTTGATCTTGTCACCACTACTTGGGGGGCAAGTTCCTCCTGCCTCTTTGGGGCTAGAGCAAGGCATCTTAACCCTTTTGGAGCACGGGCTGGGAAAGCCCATGGATCCATCTCACAGGGCATAAAATATGGAGCATTACAAAAGAAATCGGATACAGTAAAACACAGTGAGCAAAATCCATTTATTAAAAGTTCCTGGAAGCCTCACTATGGGAGAAGTCCTTGTCTCTGGGTCTCTTGGTCCCCCTGAGCTATTGCTAGCTGGGAACCAGAGGCTCCAGTTGTTGTATTTCTGGGAGGGAGGCAAAGCTGACTGGCAGGTTATCTGTGTGAAGGGGGACCAGAGAGACAGGAGACACCCATTGCCCCCCAGCCTCCAGACCACAGCATCCTTCTTCCGCCAGGGCCCAGGAGTGCGGTGGCTCAGAGCTCAATTATCTTCCTGGACCGTACATTTCCCCTTCCTCCCCAGTCCCATCACTGACAGGCAAGAGTTCCCCATGGATTTGGGGCATGGATTTGCAGGAGGCACCCAATCAAAAGCTGATCGAGGACTTCCCGATCTCTTCTGGACAATCCATGAGCCAGCTGCTGGGGACAGAAGAAGCAAGATGAAGGTCCCTGTCCACAAAGACCTTCCATTCTGCTGGAAGAGATAACATGACCTTACCTAAGTTTATAAAAAATGTAGAAATGTTTTTAAAAGCAAAACTCCCTAAATTAAAATGAATAGATCATCATTATAACGACCACGCTAGCACCCAGGACACCCCAGAATCAGCCGGAGTCAGGATAAGCTAAAATCCTCAGTCTTTATTCTTGGTCTTAGACGCAGGATTGAACAGGATGGAAACAGATTCTCCACAGCTGCCTTCTCCCTTGTCTGCTGCCAAGAGTGTGACCCAGGCTAGTCTTACTCCACCCCCTCGTCCCTCCTACAATCCTCTATACACCAATCATCGAACCAGCACAGGATAGTGGAAAGGACCATTTTCCAAGCATCTGCCCATAGAGTATTATTGTCCAATCAGAAGTTAGCCTCAAGTGCTCCGACCTCAGTGCATCAATTCAATACTTTCGGCTCTCTACACATCGTGGTTACCTCGGGGTCAGTGAACATCTTTATTTAAAAAAGGAATTATATTTCATAACAAACAGTTCTATGGCTTTTATTTTATGCACCAGAAGCATTCTTCTGTGAAGGGCCCATAAGCAGCGGATTGCCAGAGGAAGTCAGGACAAAAACGGTGCAGGATCCTCTGGAGCAGCATAGAGGAAAGTGATGGAGCTGGGGTTAGGAAGCAAAGGTTCAAGTCCCAGTTTAGCTGCTTATTAACTGTCAAATTCACTGTGCCTCAGTTGCTTCTTCTGTAAATGAGGTGGTTGGACTAAATCTCTTCTTCCATGGTCCCTTCCAGCTCCACATTGAGGAATCTCTCTATGTGGCTTTATTTCCCACAACTCCCCAGAACAAATCTCCTCCTCTGGGAAGAAAGCCCTCCAGATCTGGGAGGCTTGTGGCCCTGGGCCATCTGTCTGTCTCCTTACCAGCTCCAGCCCCAGGCCCTGCCTGAAATCTGCCCCATCTCTTCCAGGTCTGGCCATGAACCTTTGAATTCTGTCATCCGGAGGCTGACATACACAATCCGGTCTTCAATCACATATGATGCTTTTGAGCTGGCTGCTGGCTTCATGCAGGCTGCTCTCCACAAGGTGAAGGATTAGGGCTGGGGGAGAGGGAGGTTACTCATCTGGTTCCTCCCCCTCCATTTACAGATGAGGAAACTGAGACCCAGAAAAGGGAAGAGACAGTATGGTAGTGTCCAGATTCAGAGCGAGGAAGCCCTGGGAGGTAAGTGTTCATTTTACACATGAGGCAATCAAGGCATAAAGGGACTGATACCTGGGTATCCAGGTAGAAAATGGCAGATCTGGGTGTGAAATCACTCCAGATAACGCCCTCTTTCTACTCTGCCATCCACTCTTTTAGCCAAAAGCTACAATGTGAGCTGGAAGATAAAAAAGCACTATAATCTCTACCTTAATGAAGATTATACTAGGGAGCCCATTTATCTTGTCTTTGAGCCCTTAATTGTATTCACTGATATCAGCTGCCTCCTTATTCTCCCTCTCCTTTCCCTTCCCTGCTACTGAAAGCTGAGATATTTGTCCTTTTCCCCCTTTTAAGGATCACCTGATCTTTTTATACTGGGTTTAACTTTTACCCTACTCCCTACCACTAACAACTCACAAGTTCAAGATGGGGGGAATATGTCTGGCAGCCATTTGTCTGAAAAAGATCGGGTGGGGGGGGGGGGTTGGTGGTCTGCAAACAGTCTGAGTCAATGATCTGATGAAGTATCTGAAACCTAATCAGGACCGAGCTGTGAGAGAGCAGATGGCCATGGATGGAGGCAGCCATCCCTGTTCTCAGCCCTAGGCAGATGGTAGGAGACAAGAGTGTCTTTGGTTAAAAACCTGGTTTATCAAAACCGTCACCACCTTTGGTGAGCTTCCTCTGAAGTTTGTCAGCGCCAACCTAGGACAGGCAGAATGGAAGTTTAGAAGGAAATTTTAAAAGATCATTTAGAAACAATTTAGGAGAAACTAATGAAAACCGAGTGGGTGCAAGGGAAGAAATTTGGGACTGAAGTCAGGGAGGACTTGTTACAATGAGGGAGGAATGAGCTGGCTTCAGGGGGCAGTGGGGTTCCCCCTCTTCAGATGATGTTTTCATTGCCTTGAGGCGGGATGAAGAGAATCCCACTCTTGGCTCAGAGCCTGCTGCCGTCTCCTTGCCGATGGTTCCTTGGATCAGTCCGACTATACCGGGAAATGTGACAGAAGGGGCCCCATCCAGGCTGGAGAACGTGGCAGAGCAGAAACTAAGTCAAATTGATAGCTAGAAGACCAGGTCTAATCTCAATCCCCTTGGCTTGTAAAGCCCTTTCCAAGCTCTTCCCTTCCAGAAAGGGAAGAGTTTCCAGCCTGTTGCCTTCCTTCTATGACACTGACCTCTTCCTTCCACTTCTCCCATCAGACCCTCAGGCTCAGAGCACGTTCCCCAGCTTCCCTCTTAACCAGAAGACTTTTCTCCCTCATCCCTTCCTCCTGGCTTCCTTCAGGTCTCAGCTACATCCCACCTTCAACAAGAAGCCTTTCCTAGCCATCCCCAAGGCTAGTGCCTTCCCTCTGATGTCACTTTCCCACTTAAGCACAATGTATCTCATATATATCTATATCTATATATCTATATACACTTTCCCACTTAAACATGTTATATCATATATATATATATGTATATATACTTTCCCACTTAAGCACAATGTATCATATATATACATATACTTTCTCACTTAAGCATGATGTATATTATATATATATATACACACACACACTTTCCCACTTAAGTACAATGTATCATATATATATATATGTGTGTGTATATATACTTTCCCACTTAACCATGATATATCATATATATTATATATCTATATCCACTTTCCTACTTAAGCACAATATATATTATATATATATATATATGCTTTCCCACTTAAGCACAATGTATCATATATATACATATACTTTCTCACTTAAGTATGATGTATATTATATATATATACACACACACACTTTCCCACTTAAGTACAATGTATCATATATATATGTGTGTGTATATATACTTTCCCACTTAACCATGATATATCATATATATTATATATCTATATCCACTTTCCTACTTAAGCACAATATATTATATATATATATATATACACTTTCTCACTTAAGCATGATGTATTTTATACATACATACACACACACACACACACACACACACACACACATGTGGGGAGCCTTCTCCAGTAGAATGCGCGCTCCCAAGCTCCCCCGGGAAGGAGCACCCTATCAGGCAACATGGAGAACACAGAGCACTTGTTGCCTGTTAGATATCGTGTGATCTTGGGCAAAAATCACTTTCCTTCTTTAAGCCTCAGTCTCTTCATCCACAGAACAAGCCGAGTGGACCAGAAAGCCTCTCCTGGCCCCCTCTGACCCTGCGAGATCTCTCCCACTTGGGTCTTCAGTTATTGGGCCTGTTTTCTTGAAGATGACGAGAAAATAAAGCCCGAGATGAGTCAGGGAAGTGACTGGAGCCGTCTGTGACTGGTTCCCGGTGCCCCAGGTGCGCCTTCGCCTTCAGAATCTGCCACAATCCCTCTGCTGCGTCTTCTCCTTTGGTGGCACGTTTCCCAGGGTTTCTTTTTCCCGCAGAAACAATAAGAAGGAAAAGGGAAGGGTTTTAGCTTTGCAGATAAAGCTGAGAATTTCAATGTGCCCCCGGGGCCGCCTCCCTCCTTATCTCCTCTCTGTGCCGGGGTTTAAACCCAAGATCCTTCGGAGGGAACTATTTTAGGCCGCCTTTGAAAATTCCAGGCAAACACCTTGGCTTCTTAGAGATGAGAAAGTCCTGACTCCTGATTAGGGGCCTGTGGGGGAGGGGGGCCAAAACTCTCAAGGGAGATAAAACATGTCTTATGACCTGGAGAGGAAGAATCCACTCTCTTATACTCACCATGGGCTGCATTGGGAAGTTCCCCTGTTTTTCCAGTTAAGTCTCCAGAATTATTCTTTTTTTTTTTTTTTTTGCTGAGGCAATTGGGATTAAGTGACTTACCCAGGGTCACACAGTTAGGAAGTATTAAGTGTCTGAGGCTGAATTATTCTTAAAAAAAAAACAAATTTGTTCACAAATTAAAAATATAATAAAATAAATACTGCAAAAAATAAAATATAGATGGAATAAAACCTAAATCAGATCCTACGCCACCCAATAGCTGGACTTTTCTGACTAATACTAAGCATTTACAGCATGATTGATGGTTTGGGAAGCTCTTTGTGTAAGTCACTCCTCAAACCTCACCACAGGCCTGCGAGCCCATATTGCCCATAAGTGGCCATTTGCATCAATTGACAGATGGCTTCAAGAACACTTGAAGATTTAATCTTCTCTTCCTCATGTGGTGACATGTAAACAGTTTGTCCCTCGGAAAAGGTTGGCTTGAAGTCTAATAACCTGGTTCCAGATTCTGGTTTTGCGGTGTGACATTGGGGAAAAAAAAAAACAAAAAAACAAAAAAAAACTTCCTGAGCCTCAGTTTCCCCATCTGTAAAATGAGATAGACTAGATGGCCTCCGACGTCTCTTTCGATCTGAGTGCCTACTATGTGCCAGGCACTAGGAACACACACACACATTCAGTCCCTTCCAGGGAGGGGGCATTCAGCCCGAAGCTGACAGAGGAAGAGACAAAGTTTCATTGGGACCCATCAGTTGGTGAGGCAGGACTGGAGGTGTGGGAGGGCCAAAGGCCTGACGGGAGGTTTCTGCCCAGGGGCGATTGTGGAATTGATGGGTGTTGGAAAGGTGGCTGAGAGGAAAGGGGGGAGGGGGAAGAGAGGGGCACCCAGGGATGGTGCTCCCAAGGGAGACTCCAGAAGGGGACGTGGGGGCGTGTGGGGCTGGGCCGTGTTCAATGGCATCAGAAGCCTCAGAAATGGGGAGAAAGAGGGAGACAGAGGGAGCTGGGGGTCCTCGACCCCCCGGACAGAGCAGCTTCGGTGGGAGGCCCGGGTCATAAACCGCAGTGCAGGAGGCTGAGAAATAAGTGGGACACGAGGAAGCGGAGGCAGCAGCAAAGCCCTTCTTGGAGGGGAGGGGGAGAGAGACAGAAGAGAGGGATTGGGGCTTGTTTGTTTTTGCGGATGGGAGACATTTGGGCAGCTTGGAGGCAGGAGAAGAGCTTGTGCATAATGTGAGAGGAAAGGTTAGGCTGATAAGAAGTGAGAAAGGCTGAGGGGGAGCTTAAATGCAACCGAAACTGGGGAGGGGCAGGGGAACTGGGAATGGTTCATTACCAGTGCTCGAAAAATGGCAGCCCTGCATCTCCTCCCAAAAGCAGCCTATTTACACTCCCATCAGTTATACTGACTTAATGGAATTCCCTTCCCCAGACTGTTATTGCCCAGGAAAAGCTGATATGTAAATAGTGCTTTGTGTTTAAAACATAAAAGGCACTTGAAGGGGGAAGGGAGATAGATTATTCCTGTCCTACTTTTTTTTTCTTCTTTCCTCTCTCTCTCTCTCTCTCTCTCTCTCTCTCTCTCACTCTGTCTCCCTCCTCTCCTCTCCTCTCTCTCTCTCTCTCTCTCTCTCTCTCCTTTCGTCTCTCTCCTCCTCCTCCTCTCTTGTCCTGTCTCGTCTCTCTCTCTCTCTCCTCGTCTTCTCTGTCTCTTTCTCCTCTCTTTCTCTCTCTCTCTCCCTTCCTTTATTTTCTTGCTTTCTTCCTCCCTTCCTTCTTCCTTTTCTTCCTTCCTTCCTTCCTTTTCTTTTCTTTTCTTTTCTTTTCTTTTCTTTCTTTCCTTTCCTTTTCTCTTTCCTTTCCTTTCCTTTCCTTTCCTTTCCTTTCCTTTCCTTTCCTTTCCTTTCCTTTCCTTTCCTTTCCTTTCCTTTCCTTTCCTTTCCTTTCCTTTCCTTTCCTTTCCTTTCCTTTCCTTTCCTTTCCTTTCCTTTCCTTTCCTTTCCTTTCTTTTCTTTTCTTTTCTTTTCTTTTCTTTTCTTTCTTTTCTTTCTTTTCTTTTTCTTTCTTTCTTTCCATAGAGCTGTGTAGTTATTTTCCAATTTATTCTGGGGCTGGGGAACACACTCCTAGAATCCTAGAGCTGGCAGAGCTGCAGTAGCACATGGAAGCCACTGTGATCACGGGGCCCAGCAAATAAAAGATAGTTAATGAATGACCTTTGATGGATTGATTGAATACCCCCATTATGTAGCGAGGAAGAGACTTCCCTGTAGCTCTGAAGGGGCTGAGTCAGCCCTGGTTGGGGTTTGCTGGTTCCAGGTTCTGTGGTCTTTCCGCACCGTGCCGTACATTTTTGCTTTTAGCTCTTAGATGGGGAACTTTACACTTTAAAGCATCATGTGCTGTGACAAAGCCCCCCCCCCCCCAAAAAAAAAGCATTTCTTGAACACCTCCTAAGGGCCAGGAAACCCACACATACCCACACACCCACCCCCCAAACCACCAGCCAGCCAGTCCCTTCCCCCTCCCACATCTGTGCTCATGTACATATGCTAAACATTGGTTTTTACGCAGGCGGAGACATATACAAGTACATGTATAGACCAGCGCTTAGCATATATACATCTGTAAATCTGTGTCTGTGTGTGTTAAAGTGCGAATGTGTACAGCCAAGTGAGAAATTTATGGCTGCGAAAATACATAGGAACAAATTTAGAAATATAAATTTAGAGACACCACAGAAGAGAAAAATGAGAAGAGAGCTGAAGGGCCCGGGCTGGGGGCCTGGATCGGACTTAGAAACATGACCACATTTGGACTCTATCCCCTCAGCCCCTATATGTGATGTAAGGAATGAATTAATAGTGACCCTTAAAAAGATGAAGGCATTAAATTATAAAATATTAAAATGAAAAATAAAAACATTAAAATTAATCTGGCCTATAAATGCAGAAAAAACTCCTAATGCCATTAGCTTTGAAGTCATTTGGAGACTGATCGTTAATATGTCTCAAACAGGGGGAGATTGTTAAAGAACGTGAAAGATAACAACTAAAAGGTGATGGAGAAGACATCGACGACGACTGAGCCATGAGCCTACTTCTTTCCATTTTTACAAAATCTTTTTGAGAAGGGTCTTTGAATAAATTGGCAGGGTCCTTTATGAAAATGGCACCAGAAAGTCAAAGACTAAGTTTGTAGGTATTTTTCAACAACAGAATAGGATTTCTTGTTCACGTAAGTAAACTGAGAAATATAGAACAGACCCGATGTAATGATGTCTTATTTTTTTTAAAGCTCTTGACTCATTTACTAGGGAAAATAAATATAGTATTGAGGGTTCTCTTGAAACATGGAGTCAGGCTCTCTAAGGGGATTTCCTTTTATTCTCACGAGATGCTCCCTGCACATAATAACCATCCACCATGGAAACACACAGAGGATGAAAGGTTCATTTTTTTTTTTTTTTAAGTAGACTATAGTAGTAGATGGGAAGCTGTTCAGTGCTTTCTGAAACAATGGCCCATCTCATTCGTTCCTCAGTGATGTCCCACGGGGTGACAACACACTACGATAGAAGGAAAATAATAATTATACACGATCCAAAAGGCAATGGAAAGACACATGGGTATAAGCAGCTCCAATCATGTTGTAAACAGGAGGAGTAGTCCAAAAGGCACGGAGGGTATAAAATAAGGTGGGCTGCCTGTGTCTTAAGAAGGAAAGAGAGCAGCCCTGTGCTGCCTGGGTAGCCCAGAAGCAAGAGAATAACCAGGGAAACCTTTCAGTGCTTAGCACGCTGCCTGACACATATTGGCTGCTGGCTAAGTATTGTTTAGGGCAGCTTGGTGATGCACTGCCTAAAGCACTGGCTTTGGAATCCCAGGACTCAGGATTCCAAATCCCAGCTTCAGACACTTCCTAGTTGTGTGATTCTGGGCGAGTCACTTCCCTCTGTTTGCCTCGGTTTCCTTATGAGCTAGAGAAGGAAATGGCCAACCATGCCGGTTACTCCGCCCAGATGGGGTCATGAAGGATCGGACACAGCTAAACAACAACAACAAGTATTATTTACTTGATTGATTAATTGGTCTCTATTTGGACTAAGGGAAAAACATGATTAATTTGCAGGGATAAAAGAAGTGCTGGGTTACATCTATAGGGTTTTAAGATGGGAGTATTTCAATTCCAACTTTATTAAAAAGAGCAGTGAAGGATAAAACACTCATCACAGTTACACCATGCTTGACTTCTTAGAAAGTCTTTGTTCAAAAATAGAATTACTGTGTCTGTGACTAAACCCTATAATAGCACTTATTCTTTGGCAGAGAGAAGAGAGGGAGGGAGGGAGGGAAGGAGGAAGAGGGAGGACGAGGGAGAGGGAGAGACAGAGAGACACAGAGAGACAGAAAAAGAGAGAGACAGAGAAACAGAGAGGAAGGGAGGGAAGAAGAGGGAGAGGGAATGACAGAGAGAGAGACACAGAGAGACAGAAAAAAGAGAGAGACAAAGAGAGAGACAGAGAAACAGAGAAGAAGGGAGGGAGGGAGGAAGAGGGAGAGGAAGAGACAGAGAGAGACACAGAGAGACAGAAAAAGAGAGAGACAGAGAAACAGAGATGGAGGGAGGGAGGAAGAGGGAGAGGAAGAGACAGAGACACAGAGAGACAGAAAAAAGAGAGAGACAGAGAGAGACAGAAAAAGAGAGAGAGAGAGAAACAGAGATGGAGGGAGGGAGGGAGGAAGAGGGAGAGGAAGAGACAGAGAGAGACACAGAGAGACAGAGAGAGACAGAAAAACAGAGAGGAAGGGAGGGAGGAAGAGGGAGAGGAAGAGACAGAGAGGCACAGAGAGACAGAGAAAGCTTTGAGCGGGTAGAGAGACAATGGAATAAAAAGGAAACAGCGCAGCTAAGGAGGGGAGCAGTCAGAACCCCGAGTCCCTGCACTGCCAGAGTGACGCTGCTTTAAGTAAAGCCTATCCTGCCCCGGCCACATTCCCAGCACCTCTCCGGCTGCCTCCTAATGAGCGCTTGGGCGTCTTTAATGACGATTCCCATTAGAAACAATTTGTATGATGATCATGCTCTTCCCGCCGAGAACACGCTTTGCTTCAGGCCTGTATTGATAGCCTAGAGTTACACTGACTCACACGGGCCAATTATAGGTTTCTCTCATAAATTCAGTTGGCAAAACACATCGTTTCCTGCACACATCGGGATCATAATTAGCGGGTCCTGGTGGAGAACAGAATGTGGCACCGAGGACCTTGGGCTCCGGGTCACTGGGAGGAAATGTGTGCTCGTGAAGGTCTCCCCGTCTCTCAGGAGGCCCAGAAGAAGCAAAGGAGCCAGGGAGGGGTGGGACAGGCGACCTCTAGGGCTACAGAATGCTCCCTGTGCTCCCTGCACAGTCATCCCCCTCTCCATCTCGGGCTTTCTCAGAATCCCAAAGCTCAGAGTTGATAAGGACCCTTGACTCTATCTGGTACAACCTATATTTGAAGAAGAAGGAAAGGAGGAGAAGGAGAAGGAGAAGGAGGAGAAGGAGAAGGAGAAGGAGAAGGAGGAGAAGGAGAAGGAGAAGGAGAAGGAGAAGGAGAAGGAGGAGGAGAAGGAGAAGGAGAAGGAGAAGGAGGAGAAGGAGAAGAAGGAGAAGGAGAAGGAGAAGGAGAAGGAGAAGGAGAAGGAGAAGGAGGAGAAGGAGAAGGAGAAGGAGAAGGAGAAGGAGAAGGAGAAGGAGAAGGAGAAGGAGGAGAAGGAGAAGGAGAAGGAGAAGGAGAAGGAGAAGGAGAAGGAGAAGGAGAAGGAGAAGGAGAAGGAGAAGGAGGAGAAGGAGAAGGAGAAGGAGAAGGAGAAGGAGAAGGAGAAGGAGAAGGAGAAGGAGAAGGAGAAGGAGAAGGAGAAGGAGAAGGAGAAGGAGAAGGAGAAGGAGAAGGAGAAGGAGAAGGAGAAGGAGAAGGAGAAGGAGAAGGAGAAGGAGAAGGAGGTAGAAGGAGAAGGAGGAGAAGGAGAGAAGGAGAAGGAGAAGGAGAAGGAGAAGGAGAAGGAGAAGGAGAAGGAGGAGAAGGAGAAGGAGAAGGAGAAGGGAGAAGGAGAAGGAGAAGGAGCAGGAGAAGGAGAAGGAGAAGGAGAAGGAGAAGGAGAAGGAGAAGGAGAAGGAGAAGGAGAAGGAGAAGGAGAAGGAGAAGGAGGAGGAGAAGGAGAAGGAGAAGGAGGAGAAGGAGAAGGAGAAGGAGGAGAAGGAGAAGGAGGAAGGGAGGAGAAGGGAGAAGAGAGAAGGAGTGAAGGAGGAGGAGAAGGAGAGAAGGAGAGAAGGAGAAGGGAGCAAGGAGAAGGAGAAGCGAAGGGAGGAGCAAGGAGAAGGAAAGAGAGGAGAAGGAGAAGGAGAGCGAGAAGGAGAAGGCAGAAGGGAGAAGGAGAAGGAGGAGAAGGAGAAGGAGAGAGAAGGTGAGAAGGAGAAGGAGGAGAAGGAGAAGGAGAAGGAGAAGGAGAAGCGAAGTGAGAAGGAGAAGGAGAAGGGAGAAGGGAGAAGAGAGAAGGAGAAGGAGAAGGAGAGAGAAGGAGAAGGAGAAGGAGAAGGAGAAGGAGAAGGAAGGAGAAGGAGAAGGAGAAGGAGAAGGAGGAGGAGAAGGAGAAGGAGAAGGAGGAAGTGAGAAGGAGAAGGAGGAAAGGGAGAAGTGAGGGAGTGAGTAAGGAGAGAGAAGGAGAAGGGAGGAGAGTACGAAGGAGAAGGAGTGGAGAAGGAGAAGGAGAGGAGAAGGAGAAGGAGGAGAGGAGAAGGAGAAGGAGAAGGAGGGAGGAGAAGTGAGAAGGAGAGAAGGAGAAGGAGGAGGAGTAGAGGAGAAGAGAGGAGAAGGAGAAGTGAGTATGAGGAGAAGCGAGTTAAGGAGTGAGAAGGAGAAGCGAAAGGAGGCAGGAGAAGGAGCTAATGAGTGATGAAGGAGAAGAGGAGTGAGAAGGAGAAGGATGGAGGAGAAGAGAAAGCGATGAAGAGAAGGAGAAGGAAAGAAAGAAGGAGAAAGGAGTAAGTGAGAAGAGAAGGAGAAGGAAGGAGTGAAGGAAGGAGGAGAAGGAGAAGGAGAAGTGATTAAGGAGGAGAAGGAGAAGGAGGATGAAGGAGAATGATGAAAGTGCAGAAGGAGAAGAAGAAGAGGAAACGATGAGAAGAGCAAAGGAGAAGATGAGAAAGATAAAGGAGGAGAAGGAGAAGGAGAAGGAGAAGGAGAAGAGCAGTGAGAAGTAGATGAAACGAGAAGGAGAGAGAGAAGTTGAGAAGGATGAGAAGGAGAAGGATGAAAGGAGAAGGAGAGAAGGAGAAGGACAAAGATGATAAGGAGAAGGAGAAGTGAGAAGGAGAAAGGAGAAGTGATAGAAGAAGACAGAATGAGTGAGAAGAGAGAAGGAGGAGAAGCGAGAAGGATGGATGGAGAATGGAGAAAGAAAGGAGAAGAAGAGAAGGATGGAGTGAGAAGGAGAATGGAGGAGAAGTGAGAAGGATAAGGATAATGGAGAGAAGGAGAATGGATGAAGAGAATGAGATGAGAAGGATGAAGGAGGAGAAGGATGAAGGAGAATGAGAAGAGAAGGATGAAGGAGAAGGAGAAGGAGAAGAAGAAGGAGGAGGAGTAAGAGAAGCAGAGAAGTGATGCAAGAGAGAAGAGTAGTGAGGAGAAGGAGAAGGAGGAGAAGGAGAAGAGAGATAAGAGAAGGAGAGCTGAGAAGACAGAGATAAATGATGAAGGAGAAGGACGAGAAGAGAAGATGCAATGGAGAAGGAGAAGGAGAAGGAGAAGGAGAAGGAGAAGGAGAAGGAGAAGGAGAAGGAGAAGGAGAAGGAGAAGGAGAAGGAGAAGGAGAAGGAGAAGGAGAAGGAGAAGGAGAAGGAGAAGGAGAAGGAGAAGGAGAAGGAGAAGGAGAAGGAAGAAGGAGAAGGAGGAGAAGGAGAAGGAGAAGGAGAAGGAAGAGAAGGAGGAGGAGGAAGAAGAGGAGGAGAAGGAGAAGGAGGAGGAGAAGCAGCAGCAGCAGCAGCAGCAGCAGCAGCAGCAGCAGCAGCAGCAGCAGCAGCAGCAGCAGCAGCAGCAGCAGCAGCAGCAGCACCTATTATGTGTCAAGCACAGATTTGCTTAGGTACCACCCTGGCTGAGTTAAAACTGTTGGAAAAGAGTTAAGATAAGAAGAGGGTGCTCAAATGCGGGGGCACTGGGAATATGTGTAAAGCTTGCGCAACTGAGGCAACAGGAAGCAGGGAGGGGATGCAAATCAGGAATAGGGAATAAAGGCTGGGTATTTGTCTTAAAGGGTGTGTCCGTTTGTTTTTTTTTTTTTTAACACACACTCTAAGAAAAATGTTACTAAAAGTCCTTCCTGACTCACCAGTAGCTTCAAGGAGTGCTTGATAAATGCTTTATTTCTTACACAGTCCCATTTTATAGTTGAGGAAACTGAGGCAATGTCTGAGGCTGGATTTGAACTCGGGTCTTCCTGACTTGAAGAAACTGAAATTCAGAGCAGGGAGTCCTTGGCCAAGGGTCATGCAGCCAGGGCTCCAGTTGGGATTTGCATTGAGGTACTAGGACACGGAATCCAGCTCTGTGTTCTTTCTCCTTGTTCCCCCTCCGTAGCCTTGCCATGGGCCTGGAATCCATTGTCCCGACTGGGACCATTCCCAGAGCCCCAGCCTGCCCCCTGCACCGCTGGCTCCAGTCACTGTTAGGACTTCTCCATCTCCTCAGCAGCCATTGCCTCCTTTCTCTCTTCCTCGCAGCCCAAACACGCTCCGCTTTCCTCCTCTTCCCCCATTTCGGTGTTTTAGTGTTGCCTCCCCCCATCGGAACATAAGCGGGTAATACAAAAGGGTCAAAGTGCCCAGAAGACCTTGGAAGACTCAGAGAGAAGCGGGGCTGGATGCACTCACCCTCACAAAGATTATTAAAATCATGGAAGGGGACGAGGACAGCAAGATCGTCTTGGGGTTCACCAACTGTGGAAACCAAGAAATAAGGAAACCTGGGGAAGGGAGTGAGGAAGCAGTGAGCCAGGGAGGAGACCCGAGGGAGAGCATTTCCCCAATCCCAGGGAGGAGAGAAGGAATTGCTGAGGAGGAGAGAGGGGGGCTCCCCTCCAAATTTGTGAGAATGAGAAGGTGTGGACAGAAAAGACCGAAGAACTGAGGAAATCGGAGCCGATTCCCCATCTCTTGGGAGAATCTGAGCGGATTCCCCGATCTCTTGGGGGAGAACAGTTTCAGCTGAGCATCCAAACAGCCTCCATCACACACAGAACACAGAGAGGAGGTAACTGAGGCCTTGGGACTGGACAGGCTTTTCTAGAAGTTGGGCAATCAGGGGACGTGGACGATGAAAGGTGGGGGATCGCAGGGACCGGCGAGGGTTCTTTTGGGTCGGGAGATGCGGCCATGTTTGCAGGCAGAAGGGAAAGAAGCAGGGGATGGACTGATTTCCCCCCTCCATGAAAATTCTTCAAAGGCTTCAGGGCCCCCTCCTCAGTCTCCTTTTCTTGGACCAGTCTTAGGTCCTACAACTGGTCTTGGTTTTATGTTGTCAGCACTTGGAACGCTGATGTCTCAACCTCACACACACACCCCTGGAAGGGTGGAAAGGCCCCAAAGGACCAAGAATTTCTGGTCTCCCCCAAAGTCAAACGGAATTGTTTCCATGTCTTTGGGCTGCATCTCCTCATCTGCATTTAATTCCCATTAAATCCAACACAAGAATCCGCGGAATTTGCTGGGATGTTGTTGCAGGGGCCTGGTGGAGGGCAGGAAATAACCTCTCAACTCCTCTTCCAGGGGGAGGGGGTTGTACGAGCGAGTACAACCAGCTGGTGGGAGAAACGGGACCTCCCACTGATCTGTGTGGCCAGGATCAGAGACGCAAGCCCCTCCATGCCGGCTAAGAGGGGTCTGCGGGCTTCGAGGCCCACTCTCCCCCCAGTCCCGTCCCCTCCATCAGGCCCACTCTCCCCCCAGTCCCGTCCCCTCCATCAGGCCCACTCTCCCCCCAGTCCCGTCCCCTCCGTCAGGCCCACTCTCCCCCCAGTCCCGTCCCCTCCATCAGGCCCACTCTCCCCCCAGGCCAGTCCCCTCCATTAGCCGATTCCTTCGCTATTTCTGATGGCAAAGGATTCTTTGACTGGTTTCAGAGCCTGGATTGTTCTAAACTTAGGAAGCAAACTTGGACTGTTTGTTCTGGCAGCCGTTCGGGAGAGCCCTGCCAAGAGGGGACTCTTGCTGAAAGAAGGAAGGCTGGGGAGTTCTGGGGAACGCGAGTTAGCTGAAATCCCCATGTGGATGCATTTAAGTTGGAAAGAACCTGGCCCAAGCTTGGAATTCGCCTGGATTAGAAAATGAAGGAGAAGCTGCTTGCCAGAAGCCCCCCTGACCTCTGGGGGCCGGGTTCCAGCTGCGCTGTGTAAGAGCTGAGTTATTACCTGAGAAGAAAGGGCAGCTTGGGAGAACCCGTGTTTGCTTTGGACAGGAATTTTGGAGTCCAATCACAGCTGACATTTGCATAATTCTCTGCCCTCCCAACTGCTCCCCTCACACATTCTCTCACCGAATCTTAGAAATGACTTTGTGGGAATAGTCCAAAAGGTATTACAAGGGGAAACTGAGGCTCAAAGATGCTGGTGTCAGAACTCAAATGTGAACCCAGAGCTTCTATCACTCCATGTCCAGCATTCTATCCACGGTCCCACCTTGGCTCTCAAGAATAACGTGATCCTGTAGAGTGGTTGGAATATATGATTCAGGGAGTGTAATATCTACAGGGAGAGGTAGAGTCTCATCCTAGCCCTGCCTTAATGACCTTGACCACCATTTCCTGCCTTGGGGACCTTATCTGAAGAATGTGGACTAGATCATCCCTGAGGATACACAGGCTGAGCGGCAAAGGACAGACTTTCCATTTTCTATCAGTCTTAAAGACAATAATATTGTGAAATCAGAAGCTCAGCAAGGGCAGAACTGTCAGGGTGAGTGGGTGAGAGGAGCGATGGCCAGCTGTTGCCCTTTGTTCTTGAAGGGGACCAAAGTGACATCGCTGTGTTGGAGTCAAGTTATCGCGTCCGACTGTGTGATCGGCCCAACAGAAGCATGGAATGATCCGCCACAATAGTCGCTAGGAACATTTGGGGCGGCCCCTCTAACTTTGGGCATCTTATGTTTCCTTGGGGCACCGTCTCTGATGGGGCCACGCCATGCTGGACAGTCCCGGGCCAGTGTCTCCCACACCATACAACTGATTCTAAAGTTCTTAAGAGAGCCCTTGACAGTGTCCTTGGATCGCTTTTTCCTGATCGCCCTGTGTGCGCTCGCCATGCGTGTGTTCTCTATAAAAGAATATTTTTGGCAAGTGCTCATTTGGCATTCGGAGCCCGCAGCCGGCCGGGTGGAGCCGTGCTTGCTGCAGAAGGGCTGGAGTGCCTGGCAGTTTAATAGAGAAAGAACCTCTGGGTCTGGTATCTTCTCCTGCCAGGTGAGTTTCGGAATCTGAAGGCAGATTGACTAAAACTCATCCGCTTCTGGTTCTAAGGGTTGTTAGTAATCCACTCATTCATTCATCTTATTGAATATTTAGCACGTGATCCCTCACTACCAGAATCCTACTGCTCGGAGCCTCTGCCTTGTGGGGGAGACTGCAGCGGGGCCAAGTAATCCATCCATCAATCAATCAGCTAATCAATTAACAAGCATTTATTAACTGCCTGCTTGGTGCTGAGGACACATAGACAAAAGTGAAAAGTTCTTACCCTGATGAAGTTCATATCCTAATAGAGGAGGCAACATATCAGTGGTAAGTAATACTATCTCTCTGGACCTCAGTTTCCCCCTATAAGCAAATGGAATATAAATTAACTTGAGGGACATTATGGCCAGGGCAGGACAGGAAGCGTAATTATTTTTATATTTCATTTACTTACTTTATTTAATCACTTTTTATTTCTTTCAGTACCAAGCTCTATGCTTCCTATAAAGGCTATGCTAATCCTGTGATGATTAAGTGAAGGCATGGATGATAATATCCCAATCAGTGTCCACTCTCATTTGTCCCATAACAGTGTAGCGGTGAGCCTGGCTTCTTCCCGGGGGCGGCAGCAGTGAGCACCAACTGGAGAATGCCCTACTAGTGGTTTAGGGCACAGGTTCAACCCCGCTAACTTCAGAGATGTGGAGCATCTGATGGGCCATAATGGGATCAGTAATTTCTGGTCACAGCAGCTTACAAAGACCATCCATGGAGTGCACTGAGAGACTGAAGTGATGGGGCAGTTGAAAGATCATGGGATTTAGAGGATAAGAAGCTGAATTTCAATTCTGCTACTTGTGTGACCTAGAACAAGTCATATCCCTTCCTCTGAGGATCCTTTTTTTTTTTATTCTATTGAACAATGAAGAGTTGGACTACATGCCATAGAAGGTTCCTTCCAATTTTAGATTTATGCTTCTATGATCTTCCAAATCCCTTCTTTTCTTTGGTCCTTTTGGTGCTGCTGTATATAGTGTTTTCCTGGTTCTACTTACTTCACTCAGCATCAGTTCATGTAAGTCTTTCCCAGCTTTTCTAAAACCAGCCTGTTAATAATTTCTTATGGAACAATAATATTTCATATACTTTCCGATATTATAAGTCATTCAGACATTCCCCAATTGAGGGATATTTGCTCATTTTCAGTGGCGTTTTCTTCTTTTTCATATCATATGGAAAGGGAGATGGTAAACCATTCCAGTATCTCTGTCAAGAAAACTCCAAATGGAATCATGAAGAGCCACAGAACTGAAAATGCCTGAAGAATAAAAACTTGGAGATTTGAACCTCTCTAAATAAAACAAACAAACAAACAAAGATCTCTCCTCTTGCAGGAGATTGCCTAGTGTCCCTGAGCTTGTCAAGCTCAGCTCACCAAGGAAGAGACTGTGGACAGGAGCAGCTGTTAATGGATTAGAATGACTCCCCTCATGAACTCAGGCCCTCCACCCCACCTTGGCTGAGTCTTCACAGCACAGACATTTCTCAAAGATGGGATCCCCAAATCTCAGGCTCTCTGAGCTGGAAGGGACCTCAGTGCCCAATAATCCATGTCTAAACAAGCATCCCCTCTACAAGATCAGCCCATCTCCAAACATTTATTAAGTGCCTGAGTCTCCCCAGGTTGGGTCCTGGGGGGACAAGAGAAAACCGGAGCATTTCTGCCTTCAGTAGCTTGCATTAAATCACAATATACGTGGTGCCCATGAAAATGACATCCAGCCTCTGCCTGAAGACCTTCAGCCGCAGGGAGCTCATTACCTTTCAAGGTGATGCATTCTACTTTGGGCTAATGCTCTGGTTGGGAGGTTTTTCTCTCGAGCTGTCCCTCATTTGTTTCTTGGTTCTAGCCTCTGGGTAGTTGTAATTTCCTCTGCTGATTTAAAGGAGAGCCCTCCCCCAAGTCTTAATTTAATTTTCTTAGCATGGCCATCTATGAAGGGTTAGAGTGGGGTTAGGGTTAGGGTTAGGGTTAGATCTACGAAGGCTGCCCATCCTGGCTGCGACATTCACCCATTTTATGAAAGCAATCAACCCTCTGAGATTTCAATTGTTTCAGCTATAAAATGGAGATAGTTATAGTCCCACTACTCACCTGGCAGGCTAAAGTGCTCTCCCGAATAGGGGTAATTACTGTTAATCTTTACTTCCTTCATCTGCACTGGATTCCAATCTACTTACACGTCTAAATGGCCATCATCTGGTACTTTCCCAAATCATGACTTGGCTCCTGCTTCGGGAGTTACATCATGCCTTTATTTATCAATCCTTACTGTAGCACAGCTGCTCTTTCCTCAGTGGCTCCCAGCTTGTACCTTAGGGTACAAGGTTTCCTTGTACCTTAGTTTTCAGAGAGACAGACTCTCAAGCCTGAGGTTTGCACCTATAATAGAACCATTTTCTTCCACCAATTTTACTTTTAAAAGCCCCCCCTTTTTTGTGCCAACTGCTAGTGCTCCCCCTGTGATTATTTATGTGGACAGATGTGTGCATTTTATAAATGCTGTTTCCTTATGGTAGACGGTAAACAAGGACCGTTACTTTTTGCCTGTTGCAATCAGAAGTTTAATGGATGCTTGTTGGATGCTTGATGGAACGCAGGCCCCTTGAGGGAAGTGACTTTGTCATGGGAATCTTTGATCTTCAGCACTTAAAGGCTCATTCTGGCACATGGCAAGCATTAGGTTTAATGGAATAGAATCCTTTGTGGTTTGACTGGCCTTGGTTTTGAAATGTGTTAAAATGAGAATTACCCAGAAGGTTCCAGTGTCAGAGGGAACTGCTGACTCTGGCCAGAGCTGAGGGTCCATTTGATTCCTGTGACTCTGAAGGATCCATCATAGCAAGATACCATTTTTTAAAAATCTTGCATCTACCGGAGAAAGTCTTCTTCTCTCCAGAACAAAATATCACAGACCTGAGCATCCGTGTGCTTTTGCTGTCTCGGTATCCAAGGGACATGATGTTGAAACACTGCTTTAAAATTGGGGCAAAGATGCATTAAAACAACCCAGAATGCCTCTGGAACTTGTGCACCAAAGGTCAAGCTAAGTCACTCAAACTGGACCCCATTCTTGGACAGCATCCCCCCCAAACACACACCTGTCTATTCAGAAAACAAAGTGAAAGAATCAGAGTCTTTGAATCCAGGGGTATCACCTCAACAAAGATTTCCTTTACAATTTTCCAGACAAATGGTTGTCCGATGGAGCCCTATTAGCAGAAGTAACTTACCAGTTGCCAAGTATTTTTCTAAAAGTTCACAGATTTAGAAGTGGAACAGGAAGGAGGCCATCTTGTCCAACTTTCTCACTTTACAGACTAGGAAACTGAGGCACAGAGATAATAGACAGACAGGTGCTAAATTGCAGAGATGAGATTTGAACTCAGGACCTTTGAATCAAAGATTCTTTCTCCAGAGTTCTTTTTACTATACATGTTGACTCCTTTTCAACATGGCAGCCCTTCCAATAAATGAAGTTGGCTGCCTTAGCTCCTCAGAGCCTTCTCCATACTAAACACTCCCAGTTCATTAAATAAATCTTGTCCTCCCCATCCTGGTCACCTTGGTCTGAATCTGCAGCGGCTCATGGACAAGGTGACCTGAATGAAAAGTGACGACTGGGCGATCTACATCTTGTTACCTGTCTATGTGTGTGTGTGTGTGGGGGGGTCATTTACCTGAAAATGCACTGGAGGTAAAATTATCACCAAGACCCAGAATTCCCCTTCTCTCCTATCAACCTCCCTCAGACCCCACTGCAATTTCCTCTTCACTTCCTGCTGGCCTTAGAAACCAGAGAGTTTGCCAAAAGCCGTTCGTTCCTTTGAATTCCCCACGGACAAGAGGCTTCTTTCTTCTGCTCTTAGATGACATCAGGCCCTGGATCCCAGAGAAAGAGAACAAACTCGATTTTTACTTGCCAATTCAGATGTTAGGAAAATAATTATGTTGGGAAGGATGGATGTGAGATGTGAGTAAACTTTCATTGATTCATAACTGCAGAGCAGGCAGTAACTGCGTCTTCCCACCATGGTTCCTCTTCTAGGGGGAAAATAAGGCAAATTTAACTCTTTTTTTTTTTTTTTTTGCCATGAGAGTTATGAAAGCAAATGACTGCCTTGTGGACTAAAAGAGTTCCAAATGCTTAGTTTATTTTCTGGAAGAGCCTGGGAGAAATACAGGCCATTATTGCATACTCCCCAGTTAGCAATCCATGATATTTTTCTCTTGTCTCATTCATCCGTGCGAAAGGGGAAAAAAATCATATATACACACACATATATATGTATGTATTGTGTATATTTTCCATATCTAAATATGGAAATAAAGATTATATTTCTTTAGTCATAAGATATGCAGCCAGCAACCTTTAAGCAGCCAAAAAAATATGCCTTTTTCTAGAAATTTAAGGGAAATTGTTTGGGCTGGCACTGGGGTTTCTGAATTCAGCAGGAAGAAATGGGGATGGAAGCTAAAGGAACTCAGTGTTTTGGGGGCCTTGGAGGAAATAACGGAGCAGTCTGAAGAGCATGGGGGTGATGGAAAGAAGCCTTGAGGGTGGAAAATAGATATACCCATAATCCTTTTCAGGTAAATCATTTTACCCAATGTAAGCAGGAAACAAGATTCTGGAGAACTAAGCAGTTGGTCCTTCACTTAATGCCTCCTGTGTTCATCCACGGTCTCTGAGGCTCTGAGGCTTTGGCCTCCATATTAATTCAAAGATTAATTTCTCTTTTATCTATGAATTGATGGTGATGGCCAGTGATGAGGAATGATACCCAGGTGAATGGAACACTTCAGAAGCCAGACAAGAGCTTCTGAATTTTCTTTTGAATGTAAGACAAGGAAAGGAAACCTGGATTCATGCAGAAGATTATAATAAAGGCATAATACCCATCGGAGGATGAAAGGACCGGAGATTTGTGATAAATCACAAGCCTTCTTTGAGAACGAAGGACATTTGAAAATATCAATTTTGTTTTGTTTTAGGGACAAGAAACAATGCCAAGTAATATATTGTTAGAGGAATGACTACATTTCCCCAAGAAATCAATTTCTTTCTGAATATTCCAGCCCTTATACATTCCATCTTTGTATTGAATGTATTTTAAGCTTCTCCAGATGTGAAAGATCCTCCCCCCACTTGGGAAAGAGGGCAGTGCTCTCCCCTCCCCTGCCTCTGTCTTTTATCTTCCCAGAACTTGTGTGCAGTACCTGGCATACATTGAGTTCTTAATAAAAGCTTAAGGAATTGAACTGACTAATCTTAAAGTTTTGTCTGGCTCTAATGCCTCAGTTTTTTCAGTGTTCCCATGATCCAAGGCTATGTGAATGCAGAAAAGAATATTATTATTAAAAACAAAAAACAAAAAAATAATATTATTATTATTCATAGCATCAGAAGATAAGCTGTAGGGGTGGACTGAGAGCCCAAGAATCACTGTTCTTAGTTCTTCCTAGGCAAGTAATCCTGCATAAGTCACAGGACTTCTCTGACCTTCAGTTTCTTCATCTATAAAATGAGAAGTCTGAACTAAATAACCCTCAAAGTTCTTTCCACCTCTAAATCAAAACTCTCAAAAATGTATTCTGTTTTCCCCAGTGGTACCTTGAGATCCTGAGGGGAGCAGTTACATCTTAGATTTGCATTCTTGGTCGCATCACGCTAGGTACTTCACCCCAGATTACGTGATGTGCATCCTTTAATGGTAGGCAGTAAAAAGGATGGCAACTCTTCACTGCTTTGGATCTGCCATGGAAGGGTTAGAACGTAGCCCCTAGGTGATTGGGCTGTGCTTGAGTAGGAAGATGGATCCAGTACAGGAGCTCAAACTAGCAAATGCCAGGTTTATTGAAACTGCCACTTGGTCCCAAGGAGATCATAAAGGAGGGAAAGGGACCCACATGTGCACAAATGTTTGTGGTGGCCCTCTTGTAGTGGCCAGAAACTGGAAACTGAGGGGATGCCCATCAGTTGGAGAATGGCTGAATAAATGATGGTATATGAATGTTATGGAATATCATTGTTCTGTAAGAAATGACCAGCAGGAGGATTTCAGAGAGAATTGGAGAGACTTACATGAACTGATGCTGAGTGAAGTGAGCAGAACCAGGAGATCATGGTACACAGCAACACCAAGATCATACAATGATCAATTCTGATGGACAGGGTTCTCTTCAACAATGAGATGATTCAGACTAGTTCCAATGATCTTGTGATGAAGAAAGTCATATACACACAGTCCAGAGAGAGACTGTGGGAACTGAATGTAGATTACAACATAGATTCTCTCACTTTTTTGCTGTTTTTTTTGCTTGCATTTTGTTTTCTTCCTCATTTTTTCCCTTTTTTTGATCTGATTTTTCTTGTGCAACAAGAGAATTGTATAAATATGTATCCCTGTATTGGATTTAACGTATACTTTTACCATGGTTAACATATAGTAGATTACTTAGCATCTAAGGGAGGGGGTGGAGGGAAAGGGGAAAATTGGAACACAAGGTTTTGCAAAGGTTATTGTTAAAAAAAATTATCCATGCATGTGTTTTGAAAAAAACAACTTCAATAAAAAAATAAACTACCACTTGGGCATCTGACATCTTTCCAAGTTTATGTACAAGATTTTGACTCTATTCCAAAAACTGTTCTCACTTCTAGGATTAGAAAGGGGAAAGGCTATTTTAAAAACCATCAACTACAGTCATTTAATAATTTAACATTTGTATGCAACTAATACCCCACAACCCAGGATTTAAAGGAAAAATATAAAGCAATATAAAAAGAAATACAGATTAATTCAAGTAGGGGACTTCAATATGTTAATATCAGAATATGTCAAATATAGTAAAAATACAGAGAAATTATAGGTTTGAATTGCTTGGCTCATCTTAGGTAAGTTAACCTTTGGGACCTCTCTGTTTTTCCTGTCAAATGAGGAAGACATCCTCAATGATATCTAAGGTCCCTTCTGCCTCTTTAAATATTTAATTTAAATTTTAATTTAAATATGATCCTTTTATTCCCTTGGAAAATAACACCTTTATTGACTACTTCATGGACTTTTTTTTTTTTAGGAAGATCCTTTATAATCCTTTATATACTTTAGATATAATTAGATATGATATTTTAGAAATGTGATTTGTGATTTGCAATTGCTCAAAGGAGCTTTTTGGTATTAATTAAGGTTTCCATGGCCCAGAGACTCACATGCCTTTCTAATAGAGTAAGGGTAGTTTGTAAATGATTCCTCATTTGTCAACTCACCCGTGCATTGGGGAGACAATACGTTATAGAAAGTGGCAGGAATCCAGCTTACCAAAGTGTCATTTTCTTATTGGAAAGAAATTAGTGGTTTGCTTACATTCGCTGTGATCCATTTTTCAAAGGCACCACTGATAAATTTAATGTCTCACCTGTCCTCAGAAGGACATTTATCTTGGGAAATTAACAGGATGGTGACTCAACCCTATTGTTTCCAGTGTTTACTCATCAATCAGATGCACCTTTTAAATATTTTTTTGATATTTTGATATTAGCCTAGGCTACATTTTGTTGGAGCTCCAGTTGAAAGAATTGAGCACTTGTGTACTTTGTACGTGTGTGATCTCACTAATATGGGAATATCTTTCACTCTGGCAGATCTCAACCCATCTATACCTTCTTATTCTATACAATTCCTACCTATATCCTTTCATTAATCCTCCATAGAAGATCTACCCAACATACTTGTGGACTTCCTTAATTAACCCACAAATAATATTATTCCTTTCTTAATTAACTCATAAATAAGTCCCCTATATTACAGGTACTGTCCTAGGCTCTGGGCAAGTTATTCAGTCATTTTTCAGTTGTTTCTAACTCTTTGTGATCCCATTTGGGGTTTTCTTGACAAAGATACTAGAGTGGTTTGCCATTTCCTTCTCCATTTGACAGAAGAGGAAAACTGAGGCAAACAGGATTAAGTGACTTGCCCAGGATTACACAGCTCGTGTGTGTCTGAGGCTGGATTTGAACTCATGAAGATAAAGCTTCCTGATCCCCAGTCCAGTGTTCTATCCATTGTGGCACCCAGCTGCCCAGGCACTGGGTAAAGACAAAAATAAAGTTGCCCCTGTGCTCTTGGCATATCATTTTTTACCAGTACACCCCAGGGCTGTCTATCTATCATCTGTTGCTCTCCAATATGGCTCCTTGACCTTTCTTTCTGATTAAGAGACATTTAATTAATTTCTTCTCTGGTATAAAGCCATCCTATCAGAACCAGTGAGTTCTCTAGCTCCTTCTGAAAATTCATCAGCTTATCACTGTCATTCCTCCCAGAGCAATGATCTACACCCTCACACTAGCCTCGGTGAACTCTGGATCCCCTTCCAATAAGGTGACATAACTGTCAGAGATCTAACTAACGTTAGAAACCATTCCAATTATTTTTCTCCAATTAATTTCTTTCCTATCATGTTTCTTTATGGTTTGGTATTATGGACTTCCACTGGGAAATTAGGAACAGGCTCTTTATCAAAAATATTAATTGTGTAGAGAAAAAATGAGGACGTGGTTTGAAGCCTTGAGCAGCCTCTGTTGAAATCTGAAGGACATAGAACTTTCATTCTGGACGCAGTTCAGTCAAATGGCTGGGCTAAACTTTGAGGCTATTTTTCTTCAAGCTGTTCTAGACCATATAGCTCAATGTCCTGTCAGAGGAACCGGGTTCATATTCTAGCCCAGTTATTTGCAACTGTGTCACCCCATGAAACAAAGAGTTAGGATTAATTAATTCATATGGTTCCAGTTCTAAACCTGTGTGGTCCTATGGATGGAGCAAGTACTCATAAATCTTTTTTAAATGGATAAATTCAGTTCTGTGAAAATCAGAAACCATGTATTAAGGCATTTTGAAGATAGAGAGATGTAGACAATAGAGAACTGGGCTTGGAGTCAAGACAACCCAAGTCTCGGTTTCTTTCTATGAAAAATTGGAACAAGTCAGTCAACAAACATGAAGCACTTACTATGTACTGTGCTAAACACCAGGGATACAAAAGGAGGCAAAAGACAGTTCCTGCCCTCAGAGCTCATAACCTTGAGGATCAATAGATACATATATCTATATTTATATCTGTAGTCTCTATTTTGTGCAGCAATTATTGGCTCAAAGGCATTACTCAGCAGTACTTTGGAGCCAAAAGAATCTAGGAGCTTACTAGAGAGGAAGCATAGAAAAAAGACAAAAGTTTTACAGTAGATAACTGCTAAAGATTTTTCTAAACTTTATGTTTATTTGATGAGTATAATAAAGCAAAAGAAAACACTAAATAAATACATAATGCATTTATTAAGCACCTATTATATACTAGATACTGCAATAGGCACTGAAGATGCAAAAGTTAAAAAGGAATTCAATAGTTCCTGTCCATAGGAACTTTTTATTCTACTGTAGAAAATAGGATCAGAAAATCAAGGAAGAAGCCTACTATTTGCAAGGTGCTAGACTGGGAATACAGATAACAAAATAAAACAATCTCTGCTCTGAAGGAAATTAGTCTTTCCTTATAATCATACTCATGGGGACAGGGAATTTATTTCCAGATCTTTTCCCATCAAACTTGTCTTAATGTTGATCCAGTGATGGCTTCCAAGTCTTCTGTTGCTATAGGGTTTAGCTTTTACCCAAGAAGGTCAAGATTCATGGGATTATCCCAGATCATACTTGATGAAGCGTAGTCAGAGTTTTCAGTCTATATGTACTTAAGTATTAAGAAGGATTTTCCTCCTGTGTATCTAGAGGAGTGAAAGGTTTTAGATTCAGAGAATCTCAGGCTCTGAAGCTAGAAAAGACCTCGAGGATAGAAATCCCAACCTGGATCCAAATGACCCCCCATAATGATCACATAACCACAGTAAGGTGGACTGGGAGTCAGGAGGAACTGGATTCATATTCTTCTGCCTGTTTAACTCTTTGTGCCTCAATTTCCTCATCTGGAAAAGGGGAAAGTTGAACTCAATAGACTTCAACATCCTTTTCAGTTTAACCTCTCTAATCCCATGACCTTCTGAAGCATCCCTTCCCATTTCTTCCACTTATTGTTCCTATCTTTGTCACTGGGGCCAAGTTGAGCAAGCCTAACCTCGCTGGCATCCCTTCAAACCCTGGAGCTCTAAATCAATGATTGTCTGATCCTCTATCCCCCTCCCTGAGTCTTCTCTTCAGTTCTTTCAACTGGCCCATACATGGTATGAATTCTTTCTTTTTTATTAATAGATTTTTATTTTCAAAATACATGCTGGTAGTTTTCAACATTCACTCTTTTTTTTAAATTAAAGCTTCTAATTTTCAAAACATGGATAATTTTTCAACATTAACCCTTGCAAAATCTTGTGTTCCAATTTCCTCCTTTTCTCCCTATCCCTTTCCCTAGATGGCAATATATGTTAAACATGATAAAATATATGTTAAATCCAATATATACATACATATTTATACAATTATTTTGCTGCAAAAGAAAAATCAGGTCAAAAAGAAAAGAATGAGAAAGAAAATAAAATGAAAACAAACAACAATAAAAAAAATGAAAATGCTATGTTGGGATCTATATTCAGTTCCCACAATCCTCTCTCTGGGTGCAGATGGCTCTCTTCATCACAGGATAATTGGAATTGGCCTGAATCATCTCATTCAACCTTCACTTTTGCAAAACCTTGTTTTCCAAAATTTTCTCCCTTCTCTCTCCAAAACCGCCTCCCCCGGACAACAAGTAATCCAGTACAGGTTAAACATGTGCATTTCTTTTAAACATATTCCCACAATTACCATTTTGTATGAGAAAAATCAGATCAAAAAGGGAAAAAATAAGAAAGAAAAAAAAAGCAAGCAAACAGCAACAAAAAGGTGAAAATACTGTGTCGTGATCCAAATTCAGTTGTCTTTCTGGTTGCAGATGGCTTTCTCCATCACAAATCCATTGGAATTGGTCTGAAGCGCCTCATTGCTGAAAAGGGCCACGTCCCACAGAATTGATCATCACATAATCTTGTTCTCTTGGTTCTCACTTCCCTCAGCATCAGTTCGTGTAAGTCTCTCCAGGACTTTCTGAAATCCTCCTGCTGGTCATTTCTTACAGAACAATAATATTCCATAACATTCATCTACCACAATTTATTCAGCCATTCTCCAATTGATGGGCATCCACTCAGTTTCCAGTTCCTCACCACTACAAAAAGGGCTGCCACAAACGTTTGTGCACGGTGGGTCATGGCATAATTTCAGAGACCTTCAACCTTATGGTCACCTCAATCAATCGGCTGTGTTCCAAAAGCTGTCTTCACCCCTCGGATTAAAAAGACAAGGCAAAATAGTCCCTGCCCTTGGGAAGCTTTCGCTTTAGGTTAGGGACACAATGGTACTTTAGCATACACATACCAGGGGATGGAGAGGGGAAAAGATACAAGAGATCTTGGCGGAGGAAGGTTCTGTTAGCAACCTTTCCTCTAAATTCTAGTGCTCAGAAGGGATTCTAGCACTGCAGAGACAGTCTCACCAGAGGAGCCTATGGGGGGCACGAGACCCTCCCAGGTCCTGGCCCCTCACCTTCTCCTTCTGTCCCAGCTTCCTGGTAGCTTCAGCGCTTTATCACACTGGGATGCCTTCCTTGGGCATCATATTGGGATGTCATTATCATGAAATGATTTTCCACAACTCTTCTCAGCACCGAAGCACAAAACAAAGTCCTGGTCACTAACTAAGCACTAGTATTTCCAATTGTCTTCTCTCCCCAGGTGGAATGCTTTCACATAGAAATCTTCTCGGGTGCCTTGGGAATTGAGTGCGAACTTCTGAATCTTGCAGAATTTCAGGCTCATTCTCTGGACAGTGCACAACAGCCTGCTAATCTGGGGCTAATCTGGGAGCTAATCTGGGGCTGCATTTGCTCCCAAATAATATTTTGTGGTGACATCCCCAGAAGGGCATTCGTATTAAAAATAGGAGTTGATGTTTAGGGTCATTAAAGCTCTGTACAATCTCTTCAGATCTATCCAGTGCAATGCCTTCTTCCCGCTCGACTGCATCTGGCTCATTGCCCATGCACAATGCCCCCATGTCCTCACTGTGCTGAGGGGCTGGCTCTAGGTCATGTCCATCTGGATTTAATTGTCCTAGTCTGGGCAGGTAAGTCCCTGAATTTCCTAAATGATTAAATCTGCAGATCAGCCAAAGAGCATTGCAGAAATATACGGTGGCGTAAAAGGTGAATATGTCCAAGAGATGCAGGCTCACAAACTGGAGGACTGAAAGGGAGATGGGTCAGTGACAAAGAGAGTGGGGGTTAACTAATAGCTAGCCCAGATTTTCTCTGCCATCTACACAATGTCAAGAGACCTAAAGGAAGGCTCTGAGTGTGTCTGTCCCCGTGGAGGATTTCCTGGAGGACAGAGACAAAAGAGACAGAGAAGGATGGGCTGACCTCCTCCAAGCTCCGCTAGCCTTGCTTTCTCCACTGAGATAAAAAGGAAGTCTCTAAAAAGAAAGTCTTTGATAAATAATTGTGCATTCTGGAAAATGGTGGTCCTGTCCAAAACTATAAGTTTCTCTCTTGCTGTTCACCATTTTTGTGGTGGAAAATATCATATTTGATCTTCATTATTCTACACTGAAGGATGCATCCTCAAAGTTCTAGGGTCTTTCCAAGCTCTTCTTCTCTCTAATTGTCATTGTACAGAATGTTCTCTTATTGTTGCCCAACGTATTTTATCATAGAAATCTTGCCAGTTCCTTATGATATTGTCCATTTCACCATTTCTTATGGTATAACAATATCCCATTAAAATCATACACCATGATTTGTTTAGTCATTCACCAATTCCTCTTTTAGTTTATAGTTTTGGCTACTATGAAAAGAGCTATAATAATTTTTTTGTACATATGGGGACTTTTTCCTTTTTCTTTTATTTCCTCTGGGAGGCGGGGGTGGGGAAACATAGCAGCAATATAACTGAGTCAAAGAATATGTTAAGTTTGGTAACTTTTGGGCATACTTCCAAGTTGCTTTCTGGGATGATTAGACCATTTCAAGCATCATATAGTAGTGTACCTGTTTTCCTATTCATTCTTTGTCAGTTCCTCCATTTGTCTTTTGTCATCCTTGACCTCTGATGGGTATAAGGTAGAACCTCCAAATGGCTTTAATTTGTAATTTTCTAATTATTGATGATTTAGAAATTTTTCTTCATATATTTGTTGATAACTTCATGCTTTGAAAACTGGCTGTTCATATCTTTTAATCATTTACCTGCTAGAGAGTAGCTCTGAGTCTTATACATTTGACAGTGTATCTTGAAGATGAGACTTTTTTGAAAGGAACTTGCTGGAAAGATTCCCTGCCCCTCTCCCCCAACTTACCTGTTTCCCCTCTAATTTTAACTATATTAGATTTGTTTGGGGAAAACCTTTTCCTTTATATGATCCCCCTGTCTCTAGTCAGATCCCAACTGCCCTTTAGTTCAGTCTTGAACTCTTCCCTACCTATTGATCAATCCAAAAGGCAATTTCCCTCCCCTCCCCTCACTTTAATTTGTCTGGATATGATTTTTTTATATTTAGATTATGCATTTATTTGGAGCTTATATTAGTGTATGGTGTGAGATGCTGGTATAAACTTAATTTCTGCCAGAGACTTCCAGTTTTCGCAGCAGATTTTGTCAAATACTGAGTCCTCCCCTTATAGCTTAGGTCTTTGGGTTCATCAGATACTGTGTTATTGTCTTTGCTTCTATTGGACTGTATGCCTAAATTGTTCAATTGTATGACTTCTTTAATTTTTAAAAATAAGTCCTACTTAGTTTTAATGATTTTTTGTTATTGTTGTGCAGTTTGAGATTTGATATTGATATACTCTCTTTCTTTCCACTTTTTTTCATGAATACCATGAAATTTCTTGACCTTTTAATCCTGCATGAATTGAACATGTAAGGTTTCTTTGGACCCAAATATTCTGTGATTAATCACTTCATCTTAGCAAATGTACAAAAGCCTCTGTGGTCAGTTCTGGCCCAAACTCAATTTTGCCCTTTTTAATGCAGGGATATTTTTTCCAGAGAATAACAGGCACCAAATGGAATCCTCAGGGAAAGCTGAGGATATCGTGTTGATCTGAGATTTGGTCACTCTTTGATAAAAATACATCCCTTGGGGGGGGGGGGGAACAAATCACTTTGCAGGAAGCTCAAATCAGAGATTAAAGAAGTGCTGATTGCCATTTTAATAGTAATCTTTTAAAATCTGTTCAATCTCTTTGGATATGTGATGCTTTGATGATTGTCATCTCATGGGTGTGGGAATTCTCTCCACTGGTGCAGATTGTAGCCCATCCTGTGGGACTCTTAAACATATCTCATTTGATTGTTCTCCCTCTAGATCCTTGGCAGTATTTCACTAACAATGGAGTCCTGGTGTTTGTCCTTTCTCACCCTACACGGTTACCCCACCTTCCTTTCTGGTAATGTGAGGGAGGTAGGACAATTACCACTCTCTCATTTTGCAGATGGAGAAACTGAGACCAAAGAGTTCATGAAGAAGCTTTTTTATTAGACAGCCTGTAAACATCAGAGATAAGATGGCTCTGCTTCTAGGTCCAGCATCTCCCTCCTATTATTATATTTTATAGATATAGATAGGGAAAAGATAGAAGAGAACAAACCCTATCAAAACCTCTTCTATACAGAACTGTACCTTCCGAGTACTCTGGCCTCTGTTGTTGGCTAAAAGATAGTGATGGATCATTTTATCTTCAGTTGGCTGGACCTTGCCTTATGTTTTCCACCATCCTTGTATCCTGTTGTGGAATATAACTCTCTAATATTCTAGAGGCAGTCACGTGGCTTCAGATCACTGCTGTTGAAACTGTAGATTTAAATGGGATTAAATGTCTGAGATTTCACAGAGATTTCTTCTTTGATTCCAAAATATGTGTTTATATTTATTTGAAGAGAAAACACAATTTACAGTTTCAACACACTCATCAAAATTTGATTTGTAAAAGTTATTAAATGTTGATGAATTATAGTGCAGCTAGACGATGCAGTGGATAGAACACCAGCCCTGAAGACAGGAGGATTTGAGTTCAAATCTAGTTTCAGATACTTAACACTTCCTGGGCAAGTCACTTAACCCCAATTGCCTCAGCAAAAAAAAAAAAAAAAAAAAAAAAAAAAAAGTTATGATGAATTATTCAGGCACAAGAGACAGAGATAGAAAGACAAAGAGAGAGAATAAGAGAGACAGAGAAATAGGAGCTAGGGAGACAGAGTGAATGAGAGAGGAAAGGGACAGAGACAGAGAAAATCAGAGAGATTCAGAGAGACACACATACACAGAGAAGAAAGGAGAGATTTGAAAAAAAATTCAAGAGCTATAGAAATGATTAAGTGAATGAAAGGACTGGATTATAAAAGAAAGTAGAAGGAGAAAAAGGCAGGAGAGAGAAGTACTTAGAAGTCAAGAAAGGCTTGTGGAGCTCAACTCAAGTCATTGAATCAACTGAAAGCTTTTATTGATGGGCAGACAGTGTGCTGGAGATATGAGACAGTTCCTGCCCCCCTGAGGGGCTGACTTGAAATGGGGTGGGAGGCAGAGGTGAGAGGAATAACCCATGCACAGATAACTTTTGGTAGGGGATCCTTAACTCACAATCAGGAAAACCTGAATTGAAATCCTGGCTCAGACACAGAGCCCGTGGTCTTGCGTATTCACCTCAATGAAAGCTTACTGAGCATCTACAGGCTACAGACCTTCCCTTCCTTACAAATTTATGGACCAGAACCTTTCTTCTGGGGCTCCTTCCCAGAGCATCCATCTTCTAAGCCTCCCTGTTCCTCCTCCACCTCCTTCTTCCCAAACCTGTTACAGAGAATTTTCATGGTCAGCTTCATTTTGCGACATTGTTTTCTAAACTGTTCTTGTAATGGTGGATGTAGGGAGGCAGGAGTTATCCCTTCCTCCCACTCCAAGCAGAGCCAGAGCAGTTGGGGTTACTTTGCCTTTTTCCCTATCCCACAACTCCCTCCATTGATGAGACCCAGCTGTGGGTCCTTTGGGCGAGAAGGAAGTAAAAGCGGTTTCTTTGGAGCTCCGGAGATCCCAAGGAACCTCCTCGCCCATGGCTGTTTTGTCTTTTGTGATCAGCTTTTTAACCATCTTAGGAACTTCTCTTGCCTGGGGGTATTTCATGTTTTTTATTAAAGGAAATGAATATTTGAACTCTCAGACATTTTTTTCAATTATTCCTCCCTCTCCCTCACCTGCTTTCCCTTTTCTCCCCTGCTCCCAGAACTCCTAAAACTCAATCATGTCCTAATTTTCCTTCCATTGCAATCATCTTGTAGGCCTTTGGGGCTGTGCTCTTATCAGCTCTGATCCCACTTTTCCATCTCTTTAAGAAGACTCTCTGGCTACGGTGTCTTCTCTCGAAGTGAGTCATTATCGGGGGAGAGGAGGAAGGAAAAGGGCTTGGGGTTTTAGCTGCGCTTATCTGGAAATGGATAAAATCAAGCTGGTTCCCTTGTGGCAGCCCATTTGTTAGGAACTCTTGGTATTTATCCCTCGAAGAACACAATTCACCATCAACCTTAACAGATTAGAAATAAAAAGAGGGAGAGAAACATTTATAAAATCCCTTCAGAGAGGGAAATAGCAAATCTGGCTCCATCTGTTCTAGAGATGGCAGAACGGAGGCAAGGCGGGATTCAGAGGCACCGAAAATGGATGGATAGAGGTGAATGGTGGCTGGGATATACCTGTGTCACATATAGGCTGTTCAGAGTCTCATCCAGTGCTTTACCTTCTGGTCCTGGTTCTCTTATCTTAGGTTTGGACTCAGAGGCCAGTGAGAGCCCTTCCAGCCCCAAACCTAGGATCTGATCGTCTGGACCTCGGTTTTCTTAGCTGTCTCTGAGGTCCTTTGTGGTTTGAGAATGGGGATAAAATGATCACATTTGATCCTCACAACTTGTGACATGGATACTATTGCCCCCATTTTATAGACAGTGCAGAAGAGTCACAAAGTTTCTTGCTCAGGATCATGCAGGAGGACGCTTGGGTTTCCCACATTCTCACTTCTCTCCACTGAGTGAAGATGCAGCCCATTCACATCTTCTCCTCTGGCCTGATTTTTGTCCAGGTACTTTCCCCCATGGATGATTCAGCTAGTGGCCTGGAGGCTTCTGGGACTTTTAATGATTTACTGACATGAACACAGCTCTTTGACTCTCCAACAGCTAATTCTCCTTCTTTCTCCATGTCCGACCCGCCTCCTTTGCCAGTCATGCATTTCATAGATAATGACTTTTACATCAATTCTAGTGTACAAGAGACAGCTGGTACAAGATAAGCTGCCTCCTTGCCCCTCGTCAACTCTCCTGCCCCCTTCTGTGGGATGGGCCTGGGGACACAGAGTGACCTGGACACAAGCACAAAAATAACAACAATAATAATAATAAGTTATTATTATGGTTCACTCCATACACACATATAACAAGATATTTATTTCTATAATGACAAAGTGTTTTTCATTGGCAAAGCATTAATCACAATAATCTATGAGATGGGAAGACCCCCATTTTATAGATTAAGGAGCTAAGGCTGAAAGGGGTTGAGTGACTCAAGGTCACACCTGGTGAACACCTTCGGCAATGATCAGGACAGTTCTCTGACTGTTAAACTGCATCCAAAAAGAGCTGAAAGCCATGGGGCTGGTAATAGCATTTCCCAACAGAATCATAATAATGATCTGTGGGAAGCAGAGTGGGCACGGGTGTGACTCCCAAATCCCCTGGGGGATGAACAAGTCTCAGAGAGAACCTGCAAAAGAGTTTGCTCTTGGACACAGGAGGAGAAGGTGGTGGTGGGCGTGAGAGCTGCCCCTATGGGTCATTTATGCCCCCAGGGGTTTGGTCACATTGGTCACAGGCTGGCAAGCATAGATATAGCTCTATAGTCTCTTCCTCTCACACCCACCTTTTTCAAGTGAGACTGAATTTTGCCAGGAAGAGAAGGCAGAGGCTGAGGCTGGAGGTTGATCACTTGACTCCCTTGAGAGAAAAGGGATGCTGGACTAGAATTATAAGTATCCTTGGAGATATGATAGGTTCAGTTCAAAACCACCTCAATAAAGTGGATCTCACAATACAGTTTGTGATATATTTTAGTCTATCATGGGTGCAATAATATCACTTCTTTCTGGGAATATCACATGGGAAGAAGAGAGAGATGGGAACAGCTTTTCTTGGACAGTCAGAACATTTCTCCATTAAGCTTGCTGTCTTACGGGGGTGTAGCGTGAGGTATTTCAAAACAATTACAATAATATCATCAAAGATTACTGACCACAGATCGCCATGACAGATATCATAATAATGAAAACAAATCAAACAGTTGAAAAAATTACCAAAATGTGAGACAAAGACAATGTGAGTATTTGTTGCTGGAGACTTGCAGGGTTGCCACAAATCTTCAATTTGTAAAAGATGCGATATCTGCAAAGGGCAATGAAGCAAAGAGCAATAAAATGTGCAGTAAAACGAGATGCACCCGCATGTCTATCCACTCTCTTCAATTTTGTTAGTTTAGGGGAAATATTTTTCAGATTCGAGCTGTGCTCATGTTGGATATTCCTGAATGGCGGAAGAGTGTCCTAAGCCAGACTTGACTCCCTTTCCACCAAAGGCCAATTATGTGATGACTACACATAACAAATGGCAAATAAACCAATTTATCCAAACCAACAGTAAACAGAAATCAGAGAAAATATACACAGGAGAATTTATAGAGAGCAAATGAGTTGTCCCATTGGAATCAAGATAACTCAGCCCAACCAAGAGCCTCAGATTTCCCTCAGAGGGAAATCCCCTGAAGTCTCTCGGGTCCCCAGCTGGGGATGGGATCAGGACAGAGATGGCTGCTCCTCCACATGTTAGTTATTGTTGATGCTGTTGTTTTTCCCCCAGAGTCTTTCTGTTCTTTCAGTCCTCTGGAGAGAATCCAGAACCTTGAGTCTCCTCTCTTAAAACTGGAAACCTGGAGACCACAATCTGTGCTCTTGTACCAACTCCACCCTTCACACGCTGGAGCACTGAGTCATCGATCTCCAACAAATAGGAGAATCTTAAGCAAACAGCCCTTGGAGCCAAAGGTTACCGAAAGTACTTTACAATCTCTCTGGCTGCTGACTGGTGAAGTCCCTCGGGGAGTAGCTATCTCACCAACTTGAGAAATTTGTCAAACTTTAGCCACAAGATGGGGGTGTTAATCACAAGGGCAAGTGTGAAGGTCACCCAATGGACATGGGGGACTCTGCCTCCAAATTGACCTGAATGAACCTGAGCCCCCCCCAGAACCCAGGGCTGTTGTGTCAGTCAAGACCGTGGTTTAACTCAAAAATATCAGAAACAGCAGAAACATAGAATCTTATTTGTAAAAGCAAATTATTTTTAGCGTACTGTGATACTACAATTCATAGACGATGTTCATGAGATAATGAAGGGACTGCTTTGCTAAAAATTAGACCAAATGTTCTACCTTCTCTCAAATGGACTCTTCCATTGAGCAAAAATGTCTAGTTGTTGGTGCTGCTGCTGCTGCTCAGTCATGTCCTACTCTCCATGATCCCATTTGTTTTTTTGGGGGGGGGCAATGGTACTGGAGGGGTTTGCCATTTGCTTCTCCAGCTCATTTTTTAAATCAATTAAAGTTTTTCATTGACAAAAATATGCAATTTTTCAACATTGACCCTTGCAAAGCTTTCTGTTCCAAATTATCCTCTCCTTAGCCCAACCCCTTCCCATAGCTGGCAGGTAGTCCCATACATGTTAAATATGTTAAAGTATATGTTAAATCCAATATATGTATACATATTTATACAGTTCTCTTGCTGCATAAGAAAAATTAGATCTAGAAAGAACGAAAAAACCTGAAAAGGAAAACAAACTGCAAACAAAAACAACGAAGAGAGTGAGAATGCCATGTTGTGGTCCACACTCAGTTCCCACAATCCTCTCCCTGGGTGTAAATGTCTCTCTTCATCACAAGTTCAATGGAACTGGTCTAAATCACCTCATTGTTGAAGAGCCACGTCTATCAGAATTGATCATCATATAATCTTGCTGTTGCTGTATACAATGATCGCCTGGTTCTGCTCATTTCCCTCAGCATCAGTTCGTGTAAGTCTCTCCAGGCTTCTTTGAAACATCCTGCTGGTCATTTCTTACAGAACAATAATATTTCATAGCATTCATTTACCATGACTTATTCAGCCCTTCCCCAACTGATGGGCATCCACTCACTTTCCAGTTTCTTGCCACTACAAAAAGGGCTGCCACAAACATTTTGGCACATATGGGTCTTTCCCTCCTTTAAGATCTCTTTGGGTACAAGGCCAGTAAAAATGCTGCTGGTCCAAAGGGTGTGCACAGTTTGATAACTTTTTATCCAGCTCATTTTATAAACTGAGGCACATGGGGTGAAGTGACTTGCTTAAGGTCCCACACTAGTGAATGTCCGATGCTGGATTTTAACTCAAGAAGATGGGTCTATCTGACTCCAGCACTCTATGCATCATGGCCCTACTTATGTCTACAAAATCACATAAACATTTTCCTTGCTGTTTTCTGGAAACTCTCAATTCCTTCCTTCCCTTTCATCTTTTCTTCACACTTGTATTCTAGCCCTTAGTGCAGAGTCTGACACATAGTAAGTGCTTAATTAATGCTAATTGATTGTCATTTGCTTAGCTAACTTTTTTTTTTTTTTAACCCTTATTGCTGAAATAGGTGAGGGATAAGGATGGGACCTGTGGCAAATCTCATTGGTATGGAGAACTTTCAGTTAAAGAAACTGCCCTTTATGAATTCAAGTAAGCACTTCCCCTCTCAGTTTTTGAGACAGGAAAATTCAACTTATGACAAATTTCCAGTAAACAACCTTTTCTACTCCAACAACATCATGGAAAGCTATCCATCACTGATGGTTCTAAGTCACAGACTGGTGGGTTACTATGGGATTTATTTTTTTCAGCAATCGTTAAAAGAAAAAAAATATCATAAAAGTAATTTATCATAGGTTGGATGGGAATAGAAAAGCCAAGCAATGTATTGTTGTATCTTTTAATTATCTACCAGTATGAAAAAAACACACACACACACACACACACACACACAGGCCAAACAACTTGGAATGGAAATAAAGACCAGATGTTAAAAGGAATAATCAGATAAATTCACTCTAGTCTTAACCTGTCTTTGAAGGACAAAAACAGAAGTCTTTGCAAGTTGGGAAACAGTTCTCCCCCGACCCCTAGTGTCGGGGAGTCTAATGTTCTTTTCAACTAGCACAACTTTTCTGAAACACAATCTTAGAGAAAAATCCAATTTTTTTCTTAAAAAAGTAACATCTGGTTCAGTCTAATTTGGTCCAGTCCAGTTCAGTTTATTCCACTGGTCTAATCAAAAATGGTCCAATCCAATCCAGTTCAGTTCACTTTAATACAGGTTGGTCCAGTCTTGTCTAATCCAAACTGGCCACATAGCTAACGTGACTAGTAAACTTTTACGAGTAACTAGCAAGTAAATGAAAGTAGATTTTAATTCTATTTTCTTGGACTCCATGATAGTGCTCTATGCCCGGTGACGCCCTCTAGTGATTATTGCCAGAACATCAGCATAGAGCAGAGAAGTGGATTGGAAAGAATTCTGAATTTATTCTCAGCCCCATGACTATGGAGCTGGGAGGGAGTCACCCCTTTTCTGGGCCTCAGTTTTAAGTGAAGGCAGGAGCCTAGAATATTTTGGAATCAGATCTTCCTGATTCCAGCCCCAGTGCCCTTGGCAGCATGGCGCCCCTAGTATTAGCACGTGGTAGAGCCAGGATTTGCCCTGGGATGGGTGGGTGAGCCACTGAGGAACAAGGCCTTGAAAGCACAAGGTGAGAGTATCTTATATGATCAAAGACCCTCCTATAAACACACTCTGGAAAGCACAGTCAGGAAAGTATCACTGGGGTTCAGAAGAAGAAGAGATTGTGAAATGTGTCCTTGGATGAAAGAAGGAAAATATGTCCTTGGATGAAAGAAAGAAAATATGTCCTTGGATGAAAGAAAGAAAATATGTCTTTGGATGAAAGAAAGAAAATATGTCCTTGGATAAGGAAGACTGAAGAGAGACTGAAGTGCAGGGACAGGGAACACCGTGGGGCAGAGATAAGAGCGTGATTGATGGTGGGTTCTAGGAATAGGAAGAACTGCTCTCTGGATGTGCAGGAAGGTTCTTGCATCTCAAGGTCTCTGTCCCACCTGGGGCCCCAACTGAGAATTGAGAATAAGGGAAGGACTGAGAAAGGAACCTCTAGGAAGAAACGGGTAATTTCATCCAAACTCGAACACAAATCTCCTGTAACATAGCAGAGCCGATAGTGGTCATCCAGCCTCAGTTTGGAACAGCCCGTTGAGAGTGAAGGTAATCCTGCCCCACCTTCTCTCTCCTACGCCAACTGCCTCCCTTGCCTAGTTTCCCTGCCCCCAAAATGGAAAAGATTAGTTTGGCTTGATCTGTTCTTGATCACAAGAAGTGATCCTTGCTTCCCTTTCTCAGAGCTCACAAATCATGCCTTTAATAATGGATTGTTGAATTTTACCAAGAATCTAAATCAAACTGACTCATCTCCTTCCTTTTTTCCCTTAGGAGACAAATTGAGGCCTTTTCCAGTCTTTTGGCCTTCCCTGGGTGTCTTTCTCCTCATCAAAACTGGGGTGATCCATGCGTTTTAGCTCCCTAGGACTGTGGTATCAAACTCAAAGGATCCCTGCTGACCACATATTGACTTAGAAAGCCACAAGCTGATGTCATCTAGGATGTATCCTATTTTTGTTTGCTCTGTTGACTATTTCCCAATTACAGTTGAGTCTGGTTGGGGCCCACTCGGGGTTGCAGGCGGTTTTTCCCGAAGGGCCTTGAGTTTCTGTCCTTGGATGAAGGATGAGAGCCCACGATCTTTGGGGCAGAGAACCTCTCTTAACACCACCTCACTTATTTTGAATTCAGCTCCCTGTTGCCATATTTCTTCTCTTCTTCCTGGATCAAAGATCAGTCTTGTTAAAAGAGAATAAAAGTTTCTATTTCTGTGCATTCACAAGGCAGTTTCCCCATGCTTGAAATGTATTCCCTCCCACTTCTACAGGATAGAACCCCTTGTTTTCTCAAAAGAAAAAAAATCAACTTAATTTTGATAAGAATTTTGCCGTAGTTACCACTTTTTAATACCTTTCCCCCTAATTTTTTGGCTTCCATCTTGAATATGTTTCATAATCTCTAGCTATGTATCAGTCGGTAAATAAATATTTGTTAAGTTCTGAGTATTGTGTAAAATGTTGGGGATGCAAAGAGAAGCAAAAGTCGGCCTCATAGTGAGGGTGGGAGAGTGGGAAGATAATGGGTAAACAAATGTGCACAAATAATATAAATTATTTTATATTATATATTATTAAAATTATATATATTAAAATATATATTATTAAAATATTAAAATGGGCACTAGAATTAAGTGGGGTTGGGAGCAGCTTCCTGTGGAATTTTATTTGGGACTGATAGGAAGCCAGGGAAATGAGGAGGGACATCTCAGCATGGGGAACGTGCTTCAGAACTATAAACCTGCCTCAGGGAGAGGGGAACTCTGGGAATTCAGAAATGTTTTAAAAAGCCACAAATTGTTGAAAGATGTAATTGGGGGGGGAGTATTGTTTTAATAAAATCTGACTCTGATGATGCTCCCCTATTCCTTTTCTGGACAGGACAGACCCTCAGGCCTTTGGACCTGGTGCCCTTTGCCTCCTGCAGGGCTTTGCAGTCACTCACCCAGCTTCTATAATCCAGCTACTCAATGTGCATTTAGGAAATGCCTACTGTTTACCCGTACCAAGCCCTCTAGCAGGCACCGAGGATACAGAGTGCAAGCTGAGGCAGTTCTTGCCTTGGGGGAGCTTACAATCTGTGGTCTCCACCTTAGTTCCTCTTCAGGACTAGACTGGAGAACCTGAGACTGGCTACTTCATGATGGCTCCGCCAGCCTGGCCCAGCCCCAGCCCCACGGGGAGCTCGGAGGCTCTAGAAATAGAATTTGGAGGGTCACAAAGCCAGATCCACAAATAGATCTTCCCATTTGCCATGATTCCTGCTCTAATCCCTCCTCATTCCTTTGTGGCTTGTTCTCCATTTATCCTGTAGATCTCTTGCTTGTATATCTTTGTTTGAATGTCACCTCCCCCTTTAGATGGTAAGCTTGTTGAGAGCAGGAACTGGAGGGACTTCTCTAAGGTCCCACATGGACTGCTTTGGCCGTTGGTGGGACTTCTCTGCTTTGGCCGTTGGTGGGACTTCTCTGCTTTGGCCGTTGGTGGGACTTCTCTGCTTTGGCCGTTGGTGGGACTTCTCTGCTTTGGCCATTGGGGGGTTTCACATGAGGAGGGAGAGAAGAGAGAGGGTCCTGGATGAGCGGTTTGGAGGGAACACAAAGGTCATGCAAGGTGAGAAGGTTTAGGCCCCGGGAGTCCGGGCTGGGCCGAAGAAGAAGGCCCAGAGCCAGGTTGTGGATTTATGAGGGAGGAGGGGAATTGCCCGGCTGCCCACAGACCCAGCCACCTGGTCAGCCTGCCAGTCTGCCCACCCCGGGCTCTTTCCCTTCGAGGCAGTGACATGATGTAACTTGGAGACGAAGGGGTCTTTTTCTTCCTTTTCCTAAACTGGCCCCACTCAGCTCCGACCCAGCTCAGAAAGGAAAGGAAGGTGGACTATTTCTGGCTGCATGTCCATGGCCAAATAAAGCCAAGGAATCTGGCCAGGCTGGTCGGAGCGATAAAGATAGACCGGCCTCTGGGCAGCACAGTCAATTCTGGGGGAAGGGGCAGAGAGAAGGGGGGGTCACTGAGCCCAACCCCCTCCCGTTCCAGAAGGGAATCTGAGGTCCAGAGAGTGACACACTCGCTCAAGGAGACCACCTGTAGGACTGGGATTCTAGCCTCAAAACTGGGCTCTGGGGCAGCTGGGGGTGCATTTTACCAGGGAGGAAACCAAGGTCTAATGACAGGAAGTGACTTGCCCAGTTGGGTTAATTGTTCGAGGCAGGACTTGAACCCAGTTCCAACGGCACTTCGGCGTCCCCTCTCTGCAGGTGCAGAGGAGCTCTCTCTGTCCCAGCTGGTCAGGACAGAGCCCTGGGCTGCAGTGAGAGACCCCAGGTCTAGATCTGCAGTTCTGTGATCATCTCCGCTCTGAAACTATGATCACCTTGGCGAGAGGTGGAGGACTCTGGGAGCAAATCAGATGTGATCATTTGTTTCTACCTTGTTCTTTTCTCTTTCATGGGGGGGCTTTGTCCGAGGCAGGGCTACAGCCGGAGATGACAAAGATACAAAAGCAAGACATCAATAAATCTATTTTTTTTTTAACAAAAAGAAAATCAGTTTCTGGTGCTTTCTAGCCTGTGAGTCTCCTTCAGCTTCTCCCACAAGAGTGAGTTTATAAACCGTAGCCCAGAAAGAGGCTGAGCTCCCTGACCCGGAGTCCAGCAGAGAGAAGGGAGCCTGAGCCTTTAGCACCTGCAGGGCCGGAGCTGGGCTGGGAGAGGGCTCTGCCCTTCTCCTTGACCTCCAGCTTGTCTTTGCTTTCTGTTCCTCGCCAAGAAATAGGATGGAGTCTGGAGACAGTCTGGAGCAAGAACTGGGAGCGCCCAGAGCCCAGCCTTCCTGCCACAGCTCCCTCCTTCCCTCCCTCCCAGAAGCTTATTTCCACTGTGCCCCCCCCCCACCTTGTCCTGGAAGCTGAGGTGAAAGGCTCTGGGGCAGGACACGGGGCAGCTCATCCTTCACGGGGGAAGCCGCCCGGGAGAGAAGGTCTGGAGCCTCTGGGTCAGAGGGGTCAGGGTGGGCAGCGCCCATTAAGTGGGTCCGGAGGCCAGGCCCATGGGTGGGGCTCTGTGCCCGCTCCCTCTGGAGGTGGAGAAAAGCCCAGGCCCCCCCCCCCCCGGCTCTTTCCCTGGGCCACCTGGGGCTGTCCCAGAGGAAAGGCTTTTCACTGTAGCGGCCGGGGCGCTGAAGGGCCTCCCAGTCTCCTTCTCTCCGGCTTCTGTCTGCAGGGGGGCCCGCAGCCCGTGGGTGCCAGGGACTTCAACTCTGCAGAAACTGTGGGCTTTTGTGACGCACAACTGGACGTCATCACTGAGAATATACTGGTTATTTTCCTTTTTTTTGCTGTGGCAATTGGGGTTCCCACAGCCAGGAAGTGTTAAGTGTCTGAGACCAGACTGGAACCCGGGTCCTCCTGACTTCAGGGCTGGCCCCCCCCCCCCCCGCCACAGCTGCCCACAATATACTGATTTTTAAAAATAAGTTTCAGGGAAAATTTGGGGGACTCTGAAAAAACCCAAAGGGAAGCCAACGAACCCCTCATGCTCACTCCCCCTGGAGGCAGCCCGGTGCCTTCTGGGACAGATCTGGTTGTTCCCCTTAATTGAACAGAAAATCTTTTCCCCTGAAACTTCTCCTTAGTGCTCCTAACTCCTTCCCAACACGCTGGGCCACGGCGGCTCTGACCTTCCAACCCTGAAGTTATTAATACTGTTTTCTAACTGATGGAGCCAACAAAACTGAACCTGTTGCTGGCAATTCCACGTCACAAAATGACAAGCGGCGCCACAGGGAGGACCCAGTGCCCCCAGGCCTTCTGCCATCCAGGTCCTCCCGGTTCCTTGCCCTGCTTCCCTGTCACAGGAGCCGTTTCCTGGCCCCTGCCTCCCCAGGGCTGGCACAGAGTGGGCGCTCAGTCAATGCCAAAACGTGTCTCAGGCACAAGGTGGGCAGTGGGGCGCTAGTGGGGGGCCCCGGGCAGTGACCCTGGGGTAGGGGTGCCAAGGAGAGGTCTGCAGAGGCAAAGGCAAGAGAAGAGAGAAGGGCTCCTTCTGCAGGGGCTAATGGGGGTGTCAGGAGGAGGGCTTGGGATTTTGAGGAGAGAAATGACTAAGTCGGTCTCTTAATTAGAAATAGTCTCGGGGAGAAAAGATTCACACAGGGGGCAGCTCTCTTTGGGAAACAAAGGGCTCGCGGTTTGTCCCTCGTTCCTTGCTTGAAAGAACCTGGAATGTCACTTGTTGGGAGAAAAAGATGGCAGCTCTCAGGTCCTCATCTCCTCCCCTGGGCACTTATCTCCTGCCATTCTCCTTCATTTTATCCCAACTAGATTCTGTTCTACCTGGATGCTCCTGAAATTTTCCTACCTTGGGATGGGAGGGGAAGTGTCCTTAGAGAAATGGACAAACAGGTCCCAGAGGCCGAGAGCAGCTCCAGGTATCATGATCCCCCATGACAGCAGCGTTGCAGAGAGGTCTTGCCCCCCCCACCTAGCAGAGAGCTACCCCAAAGGGGGCCTTAGGAGGAGCCTGTGCAGGGAGGGCCCAACTCTGGCTACGCTGGGAACTGTCTCACAGGCTTTCTCCATGTGCGCCTCACTCCTGCTCTACTTTAAATTTGAGTTCATGCTCATCAAGGACCTTGTGTGAGAAGGAAGATTATTCCTTAGATTTAGGGAAAAAACTAAAGCATTTGGTCCCCGCTGTACCGGCCACATCCTTTTCAGTGAACCTGTAGTTTGAAGCTAATTGATGTTCCCTGGCCAATTGACACTGAGCGGTCATGCCAGAGGGGGCTCAGTGCTGAAAACTGTGGCGACTACAGGGTCACCTGCTGATACAGAACCAAGAGAACCTCGTCCTGGCAGCAGTAACATCATGTGATGACCAGCTCGGATGGACGGGGCTCTTTCCAACAAGGGGGTGATTCAGGCCATTCCAATAGACTTGTGATGGAGAGAACCATCTGCACCCAGAGAGAGACTGTGGGACTAACTGTGCATTCTCACCTTTTTTTGACTGTTGTTGTTTGCTTGTTTTTTTGTTCTTTCTCATTTCTCCCTCTTTGATCTGATTTTTCTTCTGCAGCACGATAAATGTGGAAATGGGTTTAGAAGAACTGAACATGTTTAATCGTTATTGGATTTCGTGCTATCTAAACAAAAGGGAAGGTGTGGAGGGAGAGAGAAAAGCATAAGGTTTTGCAAGGGTGAATGTTGCAAGGGCTGCATGTGGCTTATTTTCAATGGGACCCTTAACTTCCAGGCACATCACAATCCACTGCTGACAAGAGTGGGGCAATTCTAAAACAAACAAAACTTACATCATTGACCCTGGATCAGATGAATTTAAGGCACTGCTAAGACCTGCAGGGACAAACGTTGAAGGTTTTGAGGTCATTAAAATCCCCAAGTATTACAAATTCTGGAAAAGAAACCTAGGAATAAAGCTTGCAAGAGCACCAGTCTCAGGTGATTTTGAAAAGGAGATGGACACCCTTAGACCGGAATTCTAGAAAAGAGCTTTTTTTTTTTTTTAGTTTAGTGCCCCAATCCAATAAACACATGAATTATTTCAAAATAAAGTAATGTGAAAAAACCGGCATCTGGTAGAACCCTCATTAACATACACATTCTCCCTCAGTATTTGACAGAAATTACAAAAACACTTCAGGGCATGCTTACAGCCAAAGCTCACTGGTTTTCATAGAATGACAGGTGGCAGATCTTTCAAATGTAAATACAGATGTCAAAATGTTCTTGGAAATTTAACAAATTATACTGTAACCTGGCTGTTATCACACACTCAACTATTATCCCCAAGCATCTTAATAGAAACCGATCCTTTAAAAAGTCTAAGAATATCGATAGATGTCGCGATCTCCAATACTCCTAACCTTCACGCTTTGTGAAATGAAAACTTCCCAAGAAGGGCCACCTGCCTGAGAGACAAACATGAAATAAACCCAAATCCCTTAGGGATAGGAAGAAGGCATAGTGTTGTTGTCATCTTGGCTGCTACCGGGGCTGTCTTTTTTCAGTTTTGTGCTTACTTCAGAATGGTTTTATTGAGCTATTGATTCTTTGTGCAATGACACTAAATATAAAAATATACAAGGAAACTTTGATTTGTAACAGCACCAGTTTTATCAGAACCCAATAAAAAATCAGAATCAGATGGCAACAAAAATAATAATAATAATAATCATAATATCTTGTGACTCACTAAATGGAGATTGCTGCTGTAAGGGGTCTCATTGATTACCAAAAAAGAGAGAGCAGCTCCTGAAAGTAGGATAATGAGGAGGTAAAGCCAGAAGAACTAATTCTACCTGAGAATTGGGCAAATCAGGTGAAAACCATCTATCTCTCCATTTGGATTTTTCTTACTGTTTAGATATAAGATAAGGAATTACTAAGGCTGGGATTTGAGGGTCCTGTTTTTCCTTGGAGTATTATGTTCTCTTCAGCAAACACCTATTAAGCACCTATTGTGGGCTGGGCACAGACTTAGGTGCTCACAGTAGGAGCTTTCATTCAAATGAAAGGGATATAGTCCATATGCAGATAAGAAAAGAAAATTATTCAAAGTAATTGCAGCCAGTTGAGCATTGAAGAAAGTTCAGAATCCTCAGATCCTAACGCTTTTATATCTGCTAGATGAGACAGTAAAAAAAGGTTTAGAGACATTTCCCTTCTTTTTTTGGCAGCCTGAATATTTCACAATTTGAGCAAATAGCTTTCCTGTCACAGCGGCTGATAAAATGCTTGCTTGACATTTCCCCAGTCATGGTGTGTCCTGCAAGGGAATCATTTCACACTTTATATTACTCATCAATGTCTTTTGATTTAAATGAATTTTCCCCTATTTTGACTTGACTATTTGTATATTTAGTGGTAATCTCTCTCTCTGTCTCTGTCTCTCTGTCTCTCTCTGTCTCTCTGTCTCTGTCTCTGTCTCTCTCTCTCTCTGTCTCTCTTCTCTCTCTCCTTTTGTCTCTCTCTTTCCTCTCTCTCCCTTTCTTTCTTTCTTTCCTCTCTCTCTCTGTCTTTCCTCTCTTTCCCTTTCTCTTCTCTCTCTGTCTCTGTCTTTCATACACACATACACACAATTGTGAAGTTTAATATATAATTTGTGAAACTCACAAGTCTGAAACCCGATGTTAATGAGTTAATCAAATTGTTTATTATTCTCATCTTCTTCCCATTTTAAAATATGATCGGTAGAAGGACAAGAGCCGCTGATCAGGCCATAGGGGGACTGGGTGAAGGAAGTGGGAGACAGGTGACCCAGGGGATGGGCTGCTGGATGTAGAATCAGGGAGCTATGGGTTGGAAGCCTGCCTCGGGCACTTAGGTGGTGGTTCCTGAGGAAGTCATGGAGACTTCTCTGAGGTCATTGGACCTGCTGAACTTGAAGGTCTGGATCTCGTGTTTACTTTTCTATTAGGAGACCCAGAGGGCCATGCCAGTTTTTCTCAGGCATTTAAAGGGCTACAGGCCAAACAAATCATCTTCTTCTGCTTGGAATCAGAGGGAAGAAGAGGAGGCAGCAGTGGGAGTCTCAGAGAGGGTAGATTTTGCTTGTTATAACCCCAAACTTCCCCATCCTCAGAGCGTTGAAAAGTGGAATTGATTTCTTTGGAAGGTAGTAGATTCCCTCCCAGTGGTGACCCGTGAGCAGGGGTCTGTTATACAGAGGATTTGGGTCCAGATAAGTGTGAATTGGAAGGCCATCAAGGTCTGCCTGCAGGGACTGTCTTTTACCTCTTTTTGTATCCCCAGTGCTTAGCACTGTGCCTGGCACGTAGAAGGCACTTAATAAATGTTTATTTATTGATTGAAACTCCCCATTCTCTTTCTCAGCCAGTTGTCCATCTTCCTCTTAGCAGATGATAATACTGGTGGCTCAACCATTTCCCTTAACAGCCTCAACCATTCCTTTTTTCTAAATAGAAGTGCCCAGCAGAGGTGGCACACCCCGGCTCATCGCCCTGGCTGTTCTTTGTCCGGGGTACCTCCCATCTCAGAACTGAGAGACCCTCCTTGGGTGCTGGACCCCTTGCCTTAAGGAAAATGAACGTCAGCTCCTTTAGGGCAAGGACTGCCTCCATTTTCTTTTTCTATCCCCAGTGCCCAGTACAGGGTCCTGCACATAGACACAGAATAAATTCTTATTGATTATTATCTGCTCCATCTAAGTCTCAGACCTGAGGAAACCAAAGGCTAGAAAGGAGATCCCTCCTAGAATGAAGGCAACGACCATTTAGTTTCTTCCTTTGGATTTAATCTATCCAGGATGATGGCCTGCAACAGGGAAAGGCTGGGGGATGGGAGCCATCACTGGTCTCAGGACCTTCCAGGGTGAGGAATCTCCTCATGATAAATAGCATCTCCTCTCTGATTGATAATCCTGGAGGCAGCCTCGGGAACTGATCAGCAAGGAAGTGTGGGCCGGAGCTTCCTGGGCAGCCCTTTGTACCTGAAAATAGTAGGCACCGTTGCCTGAATGAATGAATGAATGGATGGATAGATGGATGGATGAATGGATGGATAGGACAAATGTATCTCTCTTGTTCTTCAGTGATTTTTTTTTAATGTGTTCACGTATCTTACTATGGTACAAAAATGGGAACATCCCAAGACTTGTTATAATGCTTTGTATAGTTTTTTTGGTTGTTGTTAGGGGAAGGACTGGGGTGGGAAAGAGGAAATCCTTTCCTTTGAAAATGTTACAAAAGAGAAAACAAGCAGCTTTAAATCAAGTTTTTCCCTTTTAGAAGATTTCTGCCCGGAACGGAGCTTGATCCTTGGGAGAATTATAGGTTACTGGCAGGCAGGTTTCAGGAGAATTCACGTACCCTATGAACTGTGATTGGGTTTGTGCACAAATCTTAAGGCTTATTATTAAAAGACTTAACTTGGATCAGAAGATTGCAGTTTATAGCAAGATAGAATTGGCTTTTTAATAGAAATGTCTTCATACCAAAAAGTTCTTATCAGAGGTATTTTTTTAGGTGAGCACTGTTATTATAGCAGTCAGGGGATTTCTAGGAGAGTCAAAGCAGGAAAAAAATTACATATGATTAATTTGCATTATCACTTACATCATTATATATTTTAAAATATATATTTAAGATATGTTTTATTTATTGTGTTCAATGTTTATAAGTTGCATTTTACAATTTTAACATCTATTTTAAAAAATTCTGAATTGCAATTTTTTCCTTCCCTCCCATCCTGCCTCCAACCCTTGATAAGATAAATATTATGATATTGACTGTACATAGGAAATCATGCAAAATATTTCTTTATTAGTCATGTTACACAAGCAAACACACACACACACAAACAAGAAAAATAAAGAAAGTGAAAAAATATGCTTCAATCTGCCTTCAAAGTTCATGAGTTCACTTTCTAGATAAAGATAGAATTTTTCACTGTGAATCCTTTAGATCAGAACAGCTAAGTCTTTCATGGTTGATCATTGTTAACAATGCTGCCATTTACTGTGTACAAGGCTTTTTTTGGTTCTGCAGACTTCATTTTGTATCAGTTCATATAAGTCTTCCCATGTAATCCACTCCATCGTTTTGCAGCCAAGGAAATTGTGGCCTAGAGATATCATAGGTTTGCATCTGGAATTAACCTCTTCCAATCCACCCATTTTATAGGTGAGAAGAGTAAAGATTTGCTGAAAACATTAAAGACATTAAGGGCAGAGTTTGGACCCTGTTGTTGACCCAGTTGTTTTCTGACCCTGTTCTGTGTCAGGTGCTCAGTTTGCAAGGACAAACAGGGAGCAGTCTGTCCCTCAAGGAGAAGTTAGAATTTTCTGAGCCTGCCTTCCCCAGGCTAAGGGCAAAGGTTTGGAACAGCCTCCAATGCTTGCAAGTTCTTTTTGCACTAGACAGAGGCAAGTGTTAGGCAAAGTAACTGTAGGATTGTTTCTAACCTTTAAAATCAATTTAAAGTCCATTAGAAAAAGGGCTTTAAATCACTAAGTACCCTCACCTTGGGGATAGTTAGGTCAGTTCTCATCTCTCTAGGGCCGTTCCACGTGGTATCCATTACTTTAATCGTGCTAAGTGATGGACAGCTGGCAAGCACGTGAGGCGGATCACAAATAGGCAGATTATAAATAGGAGGGAAGAGCCAGAGAAGAGAATTGGGGATCTTCACACTCGGGGGGATTCTGCTTGGATTCATCCCCCTGGAGACTCACGAAGCCACAAAATCCATCTGTTCCAGCAGCGGTGGCTGCCCACGGGAGGTCAGTTTTCCATCTTTGTTTTCTAATCTCTCTTCCATTTTATCTGGACTGGAGGCTAAGACTTAAAATTATCACTGAACTTGTGGCTAATATATAGATAAAGGTACCATTTAATTTCCTGGAGATTGTTACCTCCCCCCCCCAAAAAAAATCGGAATTTTCATAGTCACAGACTGTTGGAATCGTCTTGGGCTCCTAGCTGCCTTGATGTGGAAGGGAGGTAATGACGGAGTTGGGGAGACTCCCACTACAAAGCGATAGCCCTGGATCTGGATTCAAACTCTACTTCAGCCACTTACTACCAGAGTAAGCACTTTCTGTGCTAAGGCTGAAAGTGTCCAGCACATAGTAGGTGCTTAGTAAATAGTAGTTGATGGATTGTGGGAAGCATTTAAACTCTTAGTTGCCTTTTAAATGAGAGTTTTTTGTTTTGTTTTGTTTTTAAAGAGTCCATGCTTATCAAATCTTCTAGAAGACAGGGATGGCTAATTGTCAGGAAGTGTTTGTTTACATGGAATAGAAATTGCCTCTACAATTCGGCTTCTTGCTCCTTGTTCTGTTTGCTGGGGCTAAGTAGAAGGTCCCCCTCCCTCTGCGGTAGTAAAGATCCATCTTCAAATACTTGAAGACAGTATGAAAAGTCCTCTCTGCTCCTCGTCTCCTCCAGGCTGAATGCCCCTCCAAATGATTTGCATACAGAATAGGCTGTTCACTATCTTGCTCACACTTAGATTAGCGTTCTGCTGCTCGCTGTCCTTGAAATGTGGGGTATTGAATGAAATCCTTGTTAGAAATATGCTGCAAAGATTAAAAAAAAACAGAGTGAGGAATAGATAAAGTCAGTTGGTTTATTTAAGGTTCTTTCAAGAAATAGGTGGTCCATCGGGGGTAGTCGTTGGGTGGATCTGTGCTTGCACCCATGGGAAGCACAAGGTCCCCTTCTCATTTCTTCCCTGTTGGCGGGGATGACAAAATTAAGATTCCTTGGTCCTTCTTCCATTGCTTTTTTCCTCCTTGATATGTTTCCCCTCCCTCATCATATAAACCACATTCAAAAATGGTGGGAAGTCCTTCCCTTGGGGAGGAGAAGTTAATATTAATTAACCCACTAAGTATACACTCGGTGCTTGTAGTTCCCTGCAATCTGTTTCTTGTTTTGGGGTGATTTTTATCAGTTCAGCAGCTCACTATTTTGTACAACTAACTCGGTCAGCTGATGTGATCTTTCTCTAAGTTCTTGTCCCTACACGAAAATACAACTCTAGAAACTGTTCTCACCAGATTTCTCTGCATGTTCTATCTTAAGCAAGTGGGGAGTGGGACCATCCCTGTCCCCACAGTGGATTCTGCCTTGTCCGGGCAGCCCAGGAGTGAATTAGCCTTTGGCTGGTGGATCCTGCTATTGATTTACGGCAAATCTGAAGCCCCCTCGGACTCGCAGAACTTCTGAACTCCAATTGCTCACCAGCTCTGCCTTCCGATCTTGTCTTGGGGGAAGTTAATTTCTTGACTCCAACTCTAGAACTTAATATTTATTATGATTAAATAATTAATACTGCATTTAATTAATTAATTAAATCATAATCTAATGAAATATTTATTAGATTAAGTAGTTAATTTAAAAATGTAAATAATAAATAACTAAATGTTACTGTATTCTCTCGATTCCTGTTTTCTTCTAGCCACCTTCTGGGTAATGAATAGAATGACCAGATACAGAAGGTGTCAGATACAGATTTGGAAGTTTGCAGTTACATTCTATGAATGTTTAACACATCCATAAGCAAACAAATATAAATCTAGGATTTGCAGGCAGAGAACTTGGGTTCAAATCTGAGTTATGCTACTTATCATCAGTGATATCTTGGGGAAATTAGTTAAGTCTACTGGGACTTTGATTTCCTCATCTGTAGTTGAGAGAGTTGAGTTAGATAGATAACCTTGAAAGTTCCTTCACAATATACACCCTAGGATTCCTATCAGCCTGGAGTCACTTTGGGTACTTGGCCCAGACATTTAATAATTGTATGACCCCAGGCAAATTATTTCACCTCTCTGGGCTGTGATGCTCCCTTTAAAGTTAAGGGGGTTGGGTGAGATGACTTTGAAAGCCCTTTCTGTTCTCCTTCTATCATCTGTTGATCTCTACAATGAGAATGCTCTTGAAGGCTCTTTCCAGCTCCAAGTCTGGCAGGGCCTGGTAGATATGGATAACTTAAGAAGCATACTTTATTCATTTAGTGTCCTCATTTTCTCTTTAAAGGCCTAAAATATCCCCGTCTTCTTGCCATAAACTATATTCTTTAGTGCCTTTGTTCGATGTGGCTGCATTCCATGTACATATGGCTCCAGATATACACATGTGGGTGGAAGAGTGTTTAATGTCTCAACAAAACAGAGGACGAATCCTGGAGAGGGAAGAAAGAATAATGGGCACCCTGAAGGCCTTGCCGATGTGTATGAGACTTCTGTGAATTGTTCAAGCTGTGTGGGAACCTGCAAGAACATTTCCCCCGCACCTACTTATCCACCACATGCCTGAGTGGGAATGGGGGAGATGGTCTCACACTGTTATTTGTGAAATTAGCTCAAGAAATATCAGTTTCTTAGCACTAATCATATCTTGGCTCACAGACACATCTGAAAGGGATTTCAATCCAACCCAGTTATTATACATATGAGGAAACTGAGACTTGGACAGAAGGGGCAGAGCTGAGACTTCTGGCATGAATATTACATATTCTGGGCAGTAAATCACCATTGGATTCCTCATAAACACCAAAAAATATTTGAGATAGGAGGAGATGTCAGAGAGATCCTGCCTCCCTCCCTTCACTCCCAATCTTTAGTTTTTTTTTTCTTTTAAAAGCAAAAATGCTGATAAAAATGAGGTAATTACTTTAGTACGATTAATCATGTTGTTTTTCTTTTGTCAAAAGCAGTGTTATTAAAATAAGCCACAAGATGGGATTTTTTAAAGCTTTTATAGATGATGGTGCTAGTAAATTTCTAAAAATCCATCAATAATGCAGAAAGTCACTAAATATCAGAGCTGGAAAGCACCAAAGAGCCATCTTGTTAAACCTGTAGCTGAGCAATGATCCTTAAGGAAGGATCATCCTGCTTCTGCCTGAAGACCTTCAGTAAGGGGAAGCTGCTCCTTCCCTAGGCAGCATCTCCTCCCCTGCCCACTGATGTGATTGAGGTAGAGACCAAATGATGAGATTTTTAGATAGACACCAAACGATGGAGCTTGGTAGCAATTCACATGTGAAGAACTCACAAGGGCCTTTCTTCTTGCCAACAGGTACATTTATTTTTGAGAAGAAATTATAGACAAAAATAAAAGATAATTGCTAGGAGTGGCAAATATGAGGTAGATTTGGGAGAGTATATACTTAGTAAGGAAATGGATTATTTTTTAACAATTAACAATGGAAAAGACAAGTTCCTAATGGAAATCACAATTAACCAGGAGAAAATTAACCAGGAGGTGGGAGTGTGCCATTAGCTGGCAGGCTAAATCCTAAAAGACTAAGCTAAAATAAGGGAAAAGATACAGTGAGGTATGGGGGAAAGGGATAAGGTTAGAAGAAACATATTATGAAGCATGGGGGAGGGAGGGAGAGAAATGACACCATGAGGGACAATGACATGGTAGGCTAACCCAAAAAGGATTAAGCAAAGATGGAGTAAGTCATGGACAGATTTACAGGGTAATTTAACCTCTGGGGTTTGACATCATAACTTGGCTTTGTGATTGGATACAGTAAGATGGGGTTACCCAAGACCTCTATAGAAGATGGGACTGTAAGGCTGAGCTGTTCTCCATCAGTGCCCTTCCCTGTTTGCCTGGGGGAGTTATCTCATCAATAACCTAGACTTTCTCTGCCAACCTGACCAAGTTATCCAGGACCTCATCACCACCACTTTGGAACAGCTCTAAATGGTTAAGCAGTTTCTCTGTGTGCTCTAGGCTGGCTTTTACTTCAATGGCATAAACCTTGCCTTCTAACCTCCTATGTTGTCTTGGGTTGGAAAACATTTTTGTTGCTTATGGCCCTCTAGAATTCTATTTGCATTATTTTAAAGTTGTTTGGAGGGAAATGTTGAGACAACTCGATTAAACTGCTAACTCTACTTGGCCATCTTGATTCTACCTGCACCTCCCACTCCCAACTCCCTTCTGAATGGTATCCAATGATCTTTTCTAAAGTATCAATTGGCAAGATGGCAACACTCATTGTACTGAGAGGCAGCCTGGCTTGGGGCAGAGAGCATGGGATTTGAGTCTTCTTGGTTACTTATCAATGGTGTGATATGAGTAAGTCACTTTATGCCCATGAATGAACCTACATTTCTGCATTGGTCAAATAGGATCTGATAATATCTTGAATATCAAGACCAGCAGGAACCTGGAATGAAATGATGTATACTTAGCATTTTGTAACCTTTAAAACATCATAGAAATATCAGTTATGCCTACTATCATGCTCATCTTTCCTTAGTCTTCTTACATTTTGTAAGATAAAATAAAGGAGATAATCCATAGGATCTCCTGTAGCTTTAAAACTCTAATCCTGTGATTTTATGATGCTTTGATAGAGTTAAATTCCAAAGCACACATTGGAGAGGCTGATTTCTCTTGGGCATCATGCCCAGCATTTGGGTAGTTATTCCTACCAGCTTGATAATAGAGCTTTCTAGGGTAGAAAGAGTAGGCAGTTTGGCTTTTTTCAAGGGTGGATAACCATGGGAAAGTAGCTGGGGAATAGTAAAATGTGCACTGGATTTGAGTTCAAAGAATTCAGGTCATTCCTCATTTTTAAGATCTTATCATTACACTTCCCTCCCTCCAGAATCACAGAATTTTAGAGTTGCCAATGCTACTGTTAGACTAATAACTCAGAGATAAAAGAAAGAAGAAAAGCCCCTATAAATTCTATACAAACACACACACACACACACACACACACACACACACACACACACACAAAGTAGAAGTTTATATAAATAAATATATACAATACATACCCATGTGTGTATACATGTATATTTTTGGGGGCAAAACTGGAAACTAAGGAGAGTTTGACAAAAGCCTGAACAAATCACTGTCTCAAATAGTGTGAATAATCGATTGATTCCGGGAAGTGGTCACATCTATTTGAATTCAGACTATATGAAGTCATAATTATACAAAATATGGTCATTGGTTTCAGCCCAATGAAAACACTCAGGGGCAGTTCAAAAACTGCATCAACTTCAGGGGATTCATTATTTGTACTAATCAGATCTAACTGTATATAAACAGAATGCAGTGCTATTGTGCTGTAAGAAGAGAAAATAGGATGATTTCAAAGAGAGATTTACATGAAACAATATGAACTAAACTCCTTCCAAAATTTTCCTTTATAGAGGGCAGAAGCTAGATTTTTGTAGCTTACTCCACCTTCTATCTGCAGCTCAGCTGGGTTTCAATTCCATGGAACAAGATGTCCTTGTGCTGGGTACTCCTTGATGTCTCCTTCTCTTTCTAATTTTCTATTTTGTGTTGTCATTCTTCATTAAATTTTAAGTTCTTTGAGGGCAGAATCGATTTCTGCTTTTCTTATTTATATGCCCCATGGTTTTTCACAGTGCCTGGCACATAGTAGGAACTTAACAACTGATTGACGTTGATGCAGAGTGAACTAAGCAAAAAGAGATACCCAGACTTGAGAAGAAAGGAGACCACATTTCACTTCAGAAAAAGCTTCCATTTTCTTAAATCACTGCCCATTGCAGAAGTCCATCTGTGTTTAAGTATCGATGTACTGATAAAAGTTATTTTTTTAAATTGTCTTCTTTGCAACCTACTGGATTTTATCATCCCGAGTGGCTGCTTGTCAAGCCTACCCTTAGTCACAGATCTACTTTTCCGAAAAAGGGTCAATGAGTATCAGTGGAGCACACAAAATAAAGATGAAACCCCAAGCAATTTTGATGGCAAGTATTCTACTTTCAATCCATCAATCAGCAAGGTTGCTTTGTCAGACACTATGCCAAGCATAAGGATTGCAAAAGCCCAAAATGGAGAAGTCTCTGCCTTCCTGGAGCTTCCATTCTACAGAAAAGGTTGCCTTGCCTTTTCTTACTTATCCATATGAATGAAAGCAGATGGACTTTAATAATCCCACAAAGGGGGAGATGGTAGTCTGTATTTGGCAGGTTTCTTTAAACTTTAAAATGGTTCCCATGGCAATGAACATGAGTACTTTCTCCTTAAAGAGGAATACCGTCAAGGCAGACGGAGAATGTTGTTTTTGTTTTTGTCCAAGTCGGGACTTTATGAGCAAAAATATAACCCAAAGATGGCAGGTTTCAAGAATCTCTAACAACTTGCGTAAGCGCTTACTGGAAGCACATATCTGCTGCTCATTTATTTAATCATTACTATGGCATTTTGGGAAACGATTAAAATCCCTCTACTTTGTGGTAATAAAATATTTTTCTGTACATTCCAAAGATCTTTGCAGAGTAAATTAATCTCATTCATTTCATGACACTCGATTGCAATTAAAATGAACCACAACTGCAGGTGGCTTTCTAAACCCTTCCTTGCCCAGTGAATGAAATGAGGGTAGCTCAATCTTCCGGTCTTCTGAGCAGTTTTTTGTTTTCTTTTAATAAAGGAAGGTCTTTAACAGTAGAGATTAGCTTTCTCATTTCCTGAATAGAAGCCATGTAAAGAGATGGATCTTATATGGTGCCAGAGGAAAACCAAAGCCATCGTCTACCTTTATATGGTTTGAAAGGTTGCTTTACGAGATCCAAGGTATCAGAAACACCAAGATGGATATGTGGACTATGCATAAAATAAATTGTCAGGTAAATAAATTGGCTAAATCAAAAGGAGTGGTTGTTTCTTCCCTAGTGAGGAAAGTGTGCTATCCTAAGAGAAAAGGATGGCCTGTGGAAAGGGTTTCTAAAAACCTTCTTTAACGCCTTCCTTCTGTTAATTGTGTCCTTTTTATTCAGTACATAGCTTGTTTTATATACATGTTTGAATACTGTCTCGCTCATTAGATTGTAAATTTTCTTTAGGGCAGGGATTATCTTTTGCCGCTTTTTGCATTCCCAGAAATTTTCATTGTGCCTGAAATATAGTTGATCCTTACCAAATGATTATAGGTTGATTGACCTCATAATATTGCCCATTGACCTTGTTGTTAAACTTTCAGAAGTGATCGGCTAAGTATCAAACTCCTTTTCTTTAGGGAGACGTTTGTGATCTAGTGAAGAGACAGTTGGCACCCGAGTTCAAGCCCGACTTCTGGATCATGATGGTTGTGTGATCCCTTACGAGTCACAGAACTCATCACTGTAGACTGGAGGTGTCAAACCCTTGGCCCACGAGGCCCACAACACTCCCAAGTGTGGCCCAAACCAGATTAAGATCTAATGGGGAATTACTGAGCAAAATAAATAAAAGTACCATAGATCGAAGATGATAATAGGTGGTTTTCTAAGTCAATAAGTGGCTTGCAAGGATCTTTATGTACAGTTCCATGACTCTATTTCTATTTGGAAAGATTTGCTCTAGGCAATTGAAAAATGTAAGTTTCAGAAAAGTTGGGAGTTTCCTCACTTGCAGGTTCCCTATACCAAGAAAATCCCAAATCTAGACTCCATCTCTATATTTTGGCATTGGAACTGAAGAAGACTGATCCAAGTCTTGTGGCCCTGAGCCTCAGAAATAAGCCTTACTCCCTTTTCTTAGACACCAGAGAATCATTTAAGTTAACGAGTTCCTCCTTTAAAGTACAAGCACCTTTGGAAAAGATTCAATCTATTAATAATTCACATTTTAAAATAGGCTAATTTTACATTTTAGAATGGGCCTTTTTCTCTCCTCCAAGTGAGGAGTTTGGTTGGGATCTGGAGTCCGAAGGTAGAAGAGTAATTCCTTAGCATGGAACAATTCTAAGAATGGCATCACTGCCTAGGGTCCAACTATGGTTGACTTTAGACACGAAAAGGGAAGCACGAAGTCGCTGGATGGCTGTGAAGAAGACGGGGGTGGGGGGCTGTGAGAAGGGGCTCCAAGGACTAGCTGCATCTGCTCTTTGACTTTGCTCCAAGCCCTGATGTGAGTAAAAGCAGAAGTAACAACGTTCTTCTTGGTCGATGGACCCCAGTGGGTTCTGGTCCATCGCCATCTGCCTGATCTGGTTGATGAGCCTGTTTCATGGGTCGGCCTTACTTCCCTCCCTGAAGCTGTCAGGAGTGGGGGGCAGACTGGGTGGGCACAGTTTGGGGCAAGCCTGGGTTGGGACTCCCCATGTCACCATCACTTGCTCCCTGACCAGCTCTACACTGCATTTTTGAGGGAGGGAGAGGAGGAAGAGGGGATGGGTAGCAGGTCCAGGAATGACTCGGGCTGATGTCGCCACCAGTGACTACTCGGCCTTCCATGTCACGAGGATGACGTCAAGGGAGAGAACTTGAGGTCAGAACTCCGAGGTTCCTCTCCAACCCCTCCCCCCCTTCCAAATGTCTTCTGGACATAGATAATAGATCAAAATGACTGGAGATGGCCTCGAGTGCAAGAAGAGGGTGGATGAAAGGGGAAGAGAGTAGGCCAGGAAGAAGAAAAAAGGGAGGGGAGAAAGCTAGATAAAAAGGAGGAAGTTTAGGGTGGGGGACTAACCCCTTGGGCTACCCTTGGGAGTGAGAAGGTTTGGGTTCAAGTTCTACCTCTGCTACAAATGGTGGCGTGATCCTGTTGGATCCCTGCCTCAGTGTCCCAGGCGAGATAAGACTATTAGGGAGAAGTTACACAGCAGCAGTCAATCTGTACAGTGAAAATTTCCCACAGTGCCTAAGCCCGACCAAAAGGAATCACAGGTCCTGATCAACCCTCACACTGATTAATACGGTATATAAAGAAAACGTGCATCTATCCAGTCTGTCCATCCATCTAATGAGCTATCTATCCATCTATTTATCCATTCATCTATCTACTCATTTATCTATCCACCTGTCTGTTTAGCCATCCATCTATTCAGCTATCTCTCCATCTGTCTGGCTAGCCATCTATTTACCTATTCATCTATTTATCCACCCATCCCTCCATCTAACCATTTATCTATCCATCTGTCTGTTTATCTGCTCAACCACTTATCTATCTATCCATCTTTTCCAGTCTATTTGGATACAGACTAGATCTGCAATTTCAGTGAGTAGAAGGCACTCCCAGTTGAGGAAACTCCCTCCACCATGAGAGATGAGCACCTCCCTGAACCTTGGTTTTGGAGAGCATTGGGAGGGACAGTCACTTGCCCAGGGTCCTTTGGCAAACATGCCGGCAGGGTCCTCTCGGCAGCTCTCTCTCCACCCCACTCTCCCTCCCACTGCACACCCCAAAGGACTCATTCAGGGCAGCTCTTCTCTTCGTTTTCTGGTGCTTTGCTAACATCTGCCGATCTCCCTTCATGGGTAGCTTCCTACTACCTGACACTTAAGTCTATTCGTTTGATTTTTGAAAAGGCAAAAAAGTCCTGGGCTTCGTACAGGTTTACAAAGCACTTTCTTGTGAGTAGGCAACGAGGCAGCGTGTACAACTGTTCTTAGCGCTTTAGTGCCCGTGTGACACCGTGCGTGACAAATCTTTCAGGCTCAGTTTTCTTAGCTATAAAATGGGGATCATGGCAACCCCTTCCTCCCAGAGTTATTGTGAGGATCAGCTATGATCATGTTTGTAAGTGCTTGCCTAGTACACTGTAGGTGCTGGATAAGTGCTTATTCCCTTCCCCTTGCCTTACTTTGTCCAGAGTAAGCTGGTAGTAAGTGTCAGAGCCGGGATTTGATTCTGGGGCCTCCAGCTTTTCCTACCAGACCTCAAGTTCTTCTCACTCCAAGACTTTGTATACTGTAAGTACTTGATAAATGTTTTTTGTATTGAGTTAGAAAACATTTTTTTGATAAAATGAGTGAGTCCATGTCACTGGCCCCCAATGCCAAATGGGTCCAGTCCTGGTGTCTGGGGGTTGTTGTATTCTTCTAGGCTATGAACATCTGTGGCCACAGAAAACAGCAAGGGAGCCGTTCTCTGCGGGTGAATTTGCCCAAGAAAACAGAGCAGATCATCAGAAAAGGAAAACACCAAAGCTTATTTCGGCCCCAGATGCCCACCGCCCTCTGTCTACTTCAATCTCTCTGGCATCTTGCAGTTCTGGGGCCATCTTGAGTCATGGCGCTCCTTTTAGCCAACCCTGGGAGCTTGCCAGCCATGAGCTATCTGGCTTAATTAATCAGACTCTCCCCAGATCCGTCTGCTTTGTGCATGAGAGAATTCCCGTCCTCCTTTCCCTGTAAAACAGAAGTCAATCTGTCACAGAAATCACAGGCTGGCAGCCGTAATCATGGGAAATGGCCTTGACCTCTTCCTCTCTGCTGGGATCTGGGCTGAAATCCTTTGTGTTAAGGTCGCCGCAGACCTGCCCGGCTTTGATTATCTGTCTGTCGTGTTCTGGGACGGGTAGGCTGGCCCAAAGAGGCTTTCCAAGCCGGAGATGCTTTTTAAGTTGTTGAGCCAACGCTGAATAATGTGCCCTGTATTTGTCCAGAGCTTTCGTGCCCGAGGGTGGAGAAAATCACGAGTGGGGGTGCTGGAAAGGAAGACTCCCACCCCGTCATTTCTTTGGAATCTTCCTTGGGGTTATTTGGCAGCTTCGCCTCACCCCAAAACTAGCTTTGCGAGGCCCTGGGAAGGCCGTGTATCCCTGTTGGCGTAATTAGGTCATGGATTTAGAATTCAAAGGGTTGCGTGCTCCTCTGTTCCCATCTTGCTTCAGGAGAAGACTTCCAAGGAAGGTACCTGGAGTAACCAAGAGGACACTTCCTCTCCATACCAGGATGACCCATCTGGTCATGTTCATGAGGGATTCTCATTCACGGCTTTCCCTTTCTCATTTACCCATTAGAATTTAGCAAGCAATGGGATGGTCTCGTAGTGGATTGTTCTCCAAGTCAGAAAGCCGGGAGTTCAAGCCTTGCCTCTGAAGCCTGCAGAATGAGTGGCCATGGGCCTGAGCAATCCAGCCAACACTTAGTCTGGTAGGCAGTCATCTACAGGAGTTGGACCTGTGTGATCATTGGGCACCTAAATGCCCTCTCCTGGCTCTCCCAGATGTCCCCACCATATTCCAAGTTCTAGTATGAAACACTGAGTCATCAGTTTATTAAAGAAAATGCAAGGGCCAGCTGGGTGGCACAGTGGGTAAAGCCTCAGCCCTAAAGTCAGGAGGACCTGAGTTCAAATCTGGCCTCAGACACTTAGTACTTCCTAGCTGTGTGACCCTGGGCAAGTCATTTAACCCCAATTGCCTCAGGAAAAAAAAGAACATGCAACCTTGGATGATCTCCAACCCTGATTTTTTTTGGAGGGTGCAGCCACAGAGACCAACAAGAAGACAATCCTTTAACAGACATGACTGCCCATCTTTCTTCTCTTCTGCCTCTTTTTCCTTCACTCCTCATCAGGTGACTCCATCTTGTAAATAGTTCTAGCAAGACGTGGAGGTGGGGAAACTCATCTTCAAACCGATTATAGGAAATGAGGGTCGTTACCCCACAGTAGGTATGGTCCCAATGTGTTTCTACTTGGATTGTGCTCGGAATAAAAGCCTCATGTTCTCCTGGGCCAGCTCTGCCCGGGAAGTCTCAGGAGTGGCTCAGTAATGGCGCAGAGGTATTTATAGACCCCGGGAGCTGTCATCTGATCAGCCTGGCGGGTCTGTGGAGGAGTGATGGAAACCGGGGTCAGGGACTCCATGCTCTCACAGACTTGGCTTGATTCGGCACCACTCAAGATGTCTCGGGCACTGTGCTAGGTTCTGGGGGTGCAAAGCCAGAAAGAAACCCTTTTTGCCTTCAAGGAACCAACATTCCAGCGGGAGGTCCAGCGGTGCAGCTGGCAAACTCGTGGTACTGAGTGGGAGACGCAGGAACAAGGTGAAATGTTGAGTGAAAGCTGTCCCTGATGGTGGGAGGAAATTCCCAAAGTTCAGAGCAACTCGGAGAAAAATCAGTCCTCGCTCGGCCTTTTGTCTTAGAGATGGACTGGCTGAGGTCCAGAGGGGCTGCAGGGCTTAACTGGTGCGATTGGTCCTTGGAGCAAAGCCAGAATGGATCTTAGTCAGTGCCCTTTCCACTGCGGCGAGTTACCCTTCCAGGTTTAAGACCCGCAGATGACATGCGAGTAATGATATCCTTGGTACCTTATAATTACTGCTCCATAATGTCTCAGAGCTATAATAAGTGGTAATAAGTCATAAGTGAGCCCAAGGAGGAGAGGGATTGCCCAACCAGAGGAACGTGGGCCCGACAAGGGGGCAGCTTGTCTCACTAACAGCCTGGTCTTCACAATCCTGGGCTCACGAGGATCACACTCTTAAAGCTGGACGGGACCTAAAGGTCACTGGGCCAGAGGCAGGTGGAGAGACTGAGACCACATGAGTCAGTGACCTTCTGATTGAGGTCACGCAGAACAGGAAGGAGCAGAGGTAGGGTCTGATGCCAAACCAGTGGGACCCTCACAGAGAGGAAGACAGGCTCTGAGGGGGGCCTCCATCCCACTGTCCCAAGGCCGGGATAGAAATACAACTCAGGTAGTTCCTGCCCTCAGGGAGCTTCCATTCTTTATTATTATTATTGCTTTTTATTTACAAGATATATGCGTGGGTAATTTTTTAGCACTGACAATTGTAAAACCTTTTGTTCCAACTTTTCCCCTCCTTCCCCTCACCCCCTTCCCTAGATGGCAGGATGACCAATGCATGTTAAATACAATAAAATATATATATACATGAAGGAGCTTCCATTCTAATGAAGGAATACAGTATCCAAAGGGAGCTGGAAAGAATGGGTCTAACAGAATAGCCCACAGTGCTCTGGGAAATCTCGCTCCTCCAGCAAGATAAGGCAAAAGCTAACTCGTGGGATCCAGGCTAGAGTCCAGGGACCATGTGAGGAGGAGGTGACATGAAATCCAAGATCCTGTAAGTGATTTAATCCCCCCGGACCTCTGGATTCTCATCTACAAAATGGTGGATTGGACTGGAAACTTTCAAGAGGGCTGCAAGCTACGATGCTGTGGGGAGTCCCAGGAGTACCTTCTTCTCTCTCCACTTGCCTTGTGGTCTGGGTGGGTCTCCACCATTGGGTGGGATTTGGAGAACCAGGAAAGCCTTTTTATCCTCCTCACATACTCCCATTGGGCTGGTGCCTGGAGATCCTTTGTCTAAGATGGTTCTTACTCCATCAATTAGAAAGACGGCTTACAAAACACTGCTTGGGGAGGTGATGATTTATAGAAAGCTGTTAGGAGCAGAGGAGGAGGTACAGGGTTCTTGCTCACAGCTCGGCATCCCCCGTGCTGCTTTCCACATCACAAAGGAAGGACAACATCTTTTTTCCTGATAGACAGTTTTTTTTTCCTTGAGTTAATTGGGGTTAAGTGACTTGCCCAGGGTCATACAGCCAGGAAGTGTAAAGTATCTGAGACCAGACTTGAACTCGGGCCCTCCTGAGTTCAGGGTGATGTTCTACCCACTGCACCAACCAGCTGCCCCCAATAGCCAGTTTTGGTGGGAGGTAGGGAGAAGAGAGAGTGGGGATGAAGGAGAGCAACCCACAAAGATGGATAAGAGCCTCTGATCAGTTTAACATGCATTCTGCTTCCTGGAGAGGGATCAGAACCACAGAGTTCAATGTGGGGAGGAAAAGGGGAATTTTCTTCCTAGGCCTATTTCCTTCATTTGAAAACATGAAGGATGAGTGGGTGGGTTCAGAGTGCTTTTCTGGCTTTATATCTGTGCTCCTATCTTTGTGGTCGCTCTCTCAGCCTCAGTTTGTTCATCTGCAGAAGGGGCTGAACTAGCAAGCTCTGAGATCCCCGAGAAATCTACAGTGCTGTCATGTGCTCCTCTCTCCTACCCTCAGTTTCTTCCTTGTCCAAATGAGAAGATTAAGCAATGACCTCCACAGTCCTTCTAGACCCAAACTGAGGCTATCGAATCGTGATTCTGTAAATCTGGATGACTGTGAGAAACAGGGCCAAAGGCTTCTGGGGCCTCCCACAACCTCATAGCCACATCTGGTGGCTGTTTTAGGGAAGAGCTTCCCTTCCCTCCCTTCCCTCCTCTCCTTCCCCTCCCTCTCTCCCTCCTTTTTTCCCTCCTTCCTTCTCCTTTCCTCCCTCCCTCCCTCCTTTCCTCCCTCCCTCCCTCCCTGTCTTTCTCTTGGTCTCTGACCATCTCTGCAAAGCTGCCTTTTGAATGGAAGCTGGGAGGTAACTCCAAGCTGACTTAGATAAACTGTTTACATTTGCTTCATGCTACGCCTTGGAAGCCAAATATAACTGTCCCGGCTCTTCCTTCCATGAGCTTTAGTTATGGAAATCGGAGCCCTCTGAGAGACAAAGCTGGAGCCTATTTTGGTTCAGGTGCAGGAAGCTGGGCCTTTGTCCATTTCTTCAGTCTGATTTATGGGAGGTTAAACATTCATACTCTGGCGCGAACCTCCAGCAAATATTTTCCCTTGGCCAACTCCGAGTGACCCCCCCCCTCCCGTTTTCTTCCTTGCCAGGGCCGGAGAACGGAGCTCCCACGTCTCTATTTGTGATTTTATGGGAAACTGATTTGTCTTTAATGACCTCTCGTGATAATGGGCGTGTGACTTGGGTTAGACATCGCCAGCTCAGCCAGGATGAGACAAATCCCGGAGACCTGCAGCCTCTGGGGCCTGTTGATATCCCTCTCTCCCAAATGCTCGAGCTTGCATTTTCAGGAAGCTGATCAATTAGTCCCCAGACATCAATTTACTGCATAGATTTCTGCAGACTCCCAGAAGCTAAGTGGGGCGTCTCACCCTCCCTCACCTGGCCAAAGACTCCCTCCGAGGCAGCCCCACCAGGTGGGCGTCCAGCTTGTGCTCGAAGACTTCGGCAACCCCCTCTCTCTTGGGACCATCCATTCTTCTTCAGGACACCTGGGATGCTAAGAGAAATTTCCTCTGTGCTAGGTGAAGTGTGCCCTGCTTCTAAGTCAGGACTTCTTGAGTTGGGGTCTAAGAAACAGTTTTTTAAAAAGAATTTCACTGTAATTGGTTGGAAATCGTGTGAATTTTGTTTTAGGCATCTAATAACACGATTCTGAGAAGGGCTCTATGATCGTCAAGGGTCCATTGCACCCAGAAGATTAAGAGCCTCTTGCTCCAGTCTCCTTTACCTGACAGTCTGTAGGGTTTTCAAAGATGGCTCTTGGGATTATCACCCAGATCCGGGGAGACCATAATCCCAACACGTGACTTTCCCTTTACTTCCTGGAGAGTTGAGGTCAGCCCTGAGGGTCCCATGGAAGGAAGGATGCTGCTAATCTGGGCAGTGTCCCCAGGAGGACAACCTTGCATCATGAGTTCAAGTTCCTGCCCTGGGATGAGTTTGAGGAAATGAATATTTATTTGGAGAAGAGAGGCCTGAAGAGAATAATCTAGGAATAGTCTGGGGAGGAGGGCAAGGCAGCTGAACCATTTTGGGCTTGATATCAGGAGCCAGTCTGGCAACTTGAGGTGGTCCGGCCTCCAAACAGAGGCTGGTGGCCATTCGTTGGGTTCGCCATGAAAGGAAGGAAGGGAGGTTACTTGTAACTCTGGGAGTTTGCAGTTCCCAAGCTCCCGTTCCTCACTCCCAGGTGCCAATCAGATCTCCCCCTTCGTGTCTCCAAGCCATCTCCAATTCAACACTCCCCAAAGAGAAGCCATTATTCCCCCTTTTATACTCCCCCTGCCCCCACAATGATCCTCTTCCAAGGAAGGTTCTTGGAGGAAGAGGCACCTGAGCTGGACCCTGAAGGATCCAGGAATGGAAGCCTCCGAGCCATAGAAAAGCATCCCAAAAGGGAAGGAAGTCTAAAAGAAATGACCATTGCAGATGGACGACTCCAGGGGGTTTCAGAGCAGTGACTGACTAAAGCTTCCATCGTAACCCAGTAATTGGGACTTCACTGTTGTTAAAAATCCCGTCTTAGCAGGTTAGATTCTAGCATCATTAGCAGAGTGAATTAAATAAAACTGGAGATCGGAGCAAGGGTGTGATAGGTGCCGATTCCAAAGGGACCTCCCGTTGTCTGACTGCCACGGACAGTTTAACAACCCAACAAGGGTTATTTTTCTTCTAGGTTCCTAAAAGTGATTTATGGGATGCTGAATTCTGCCTTTTTGCTTTCTCTCCGCGAATGCTACTGCTGATATAATTGACAGGAACCTGCACTAATTCACCAAATGTGGCCTGAGGTGCTCTCCAAAGAGGGATAATAATCAGACTTTACATTTTTATCAGAATTTGCAACTTTTAAAGAGGCTGAGTTCCAAAACATTTTGAAGGCTGCCCTCTAGGACCTGAAAGAGATGCCTCCCTCAGTGCAAAATCTACAAAATTGGGCCAAATAGAGTAGGGACCTTTACCTCACGTTACCCCAAACAGCAAAGACCTACTGTGTGACTTGATTAAAATCTAAGTGGAGGAGAGGGGAACAAAGGCATAGAGACCCTTTTTTTTCCCATTTGAAAGGTCTTTGTACAAGAGGGAAGTCCAAGTCCCTTCTAGTTTCTTGTTCTCCGGCCCCTTGCTAAGGGGAACACTTGAACATGGGCTCCTGTGAGGGGGTATGGATGCACCCCTGTATCTGGAACACGGCCCACTTTATTTGAGGTACGCAGAGAGGGATGGGGGAGGGCTCACGCTCGTACCCAGTGCAGGGTAGATGGATGGATCATTGGTCCCAGGGTCAGGAAGAGCCAGGTTCAAGCCACAAACCACGTGACCCTCCTCTGCCCTAGGATTACAGTCTGCAAGAGGAGACCTGTCCTGGTAGGGGCCTTTCCTCACTGGGAGCTCCCGACACCAATGACGTCCCGGACTCTGAGCCTCTCCTCTATCCCTAGGGACAGTCACAGCCAATTCAAAAGTGAAATAGTCCCTGCCTGAGCTGATATATTCATTTATCTGTGAATATAGAAGATACGGACAAAAGCAACACAACTTCTTTCAGAGGAGAGAGACTCCAGCCACTTGTAGAATCACAGGGGGCTTCCTGAAGGGATGAGGAAGGCCCCCCAGCTCCTACTTTCTTTGTAGGCTGTCACCAAGACTCTTCGGGGGCACTTGGGCTTCTCTCTGCCCGGAAGGTTGGGCGCCATGTTTTTGTGCCTGAGAACAATCTGACTATTGAACCTCAGCTGCGACAGTGGGTGCCCACACCTGCCGAGTCTGCTGCCTGGAGACTTTCTGACTGTGCTTTTATGAGACAGGTGAGCCTCCACCTCATCGCCCCTGGCCTAGAATGTCAGAATAGCCATTATAATGCCAGTGTCGGCTCCAGTCTCTCTCCCCGCCCAAATGTGGTAGTCTCTATGGCCACAAACATCGGTCTTTATTGCCTCCTCATTCCTAAAAACGATTTACTAGAACCATGAGGTACCAGCCTAAGCCCTGGAAATGCAAAGAGAAAATGACAATGGTCCCCGAGGGGGAAAAAAAACTCAGATTTAATGGCATGCAGACAAGGAGACACATGAAAGGGAAAAAGTGGATCTATGGTAACCTGAGGTTGTGGGAGGCCCAGCTTCTCTCTCTCTCTTTTTTATAAAGCTTTTTATTTTCAAAACATCTGCATGGATAATTTTTCAACATTGACCCTTGCGGAGCCTTGTTTCAGTTATTCCCCTCCTTCCCCCATCCTCTCCCTTCGATGGCAAGCAATCCAATAGATGTTATACATTTTAAAATATACGTTAAATCCAATGTGTGTAAACATATTTGTACAAGTCTCTTGCTGCACAAGAAAAATCAGATCAAAAAGGAAAGTAAATGAGTAAGAAAACAAAATGCAAGCAAACAACCACAGAAAGAGTGAGGCTGCCGTGTTGTGATCCACCCTCATTCCCACAGTCCTCTCTGGGGGTACATGGCTCTCTCCATCACAGGATCACTGGGAAGCCCAAAGGCTAAGAATTAGGGGTTGGAAGATTAAGTCTTTACGGCATAGGGAAAGGCATGATGGAGTAAAGAACAAATAGGCGAGTGTGGATAGATGGGCCTTCATGGGGAGAAATAGACAGTAGGATATAGGGGAAGGTAGGAAGGGCCGGGTTCTGTCAAGCTTTAAATACTAAGGAGGGGACTTTGTCGCTTCTGGAGGGGATGGGGGATCGAGCAAAGTTTGGGTAGAGAAGGACCTGGTCAAACTCGGACCATGAAGATCACCAGCCTAATGGAAGATGGATTAAAGAAGGGAGAGATTTGAACAGGAAGCCACTGAGAAGGCTGTTGAATTAACAAAGGTGGGAGGGGACGGGCGGACTCTGTGAGATAGCAGTGAAGGGGGAGACGAAGGGGGGCCATCTGAGCGAGGAGAATCGAGGAAAGAGAAGGAGATCTCAGTGAATGACCTTAATTAATAAATTATTGCTGTTATTAATTGTGTATGAAATAGGAGCATTTCCTCTCAGAAAATGAGTGGGGTTTGAATAATGATCCCCACAGGGACCACAAAAGGTATTGTCTTGTTTCACAAATAATAAAGGGGAGCCCGGGGATGTTTGGGCCACACAGGGAGCTCAGCCACAAAAGTGGGATTTGAATCCATGCTCTGAGACTCTAGAACATGGACTCTTTCCATAGAACCGTTGCTCTGGGCTGCACCGTGGGAGGCTCCTACTCTGGCTTAGGAGGGCAGGACCAGGGGCTGTACCCTCGGAGGCTCTGACATCCTGCTCACTCTTTCCTCTGCAGCCCCATGGATTTTTCCCTCTGTAGAATATTATGGCTAAGTTAAGCAACATTAACCGTTTTTTTTTTTTCTCCCAATAAGAAATCCCTTTTTAAAGGCCAATTGATTTCCCAGAGCTGCAGAGCCTCTGACTTGGGATGGATTTAGATGCTCTGGGTTCTGACGCTTTTCTATGTTACTCTAATTAGCAAAGTCACTTTCTGTGTCTCAAGTCAGGTCGTTTGCTTGTCAAATGAGGGGATCGGGCTGGTGATCTCAGAGCCCCTCCTATTCCTGGATCCTCCGTGGCTCTTCCCTTCCTTTCTGTTCTCATCACATTCATGGAAGGTAGCGTGGGAAGTGCTCGGAGGGCCTTTCACCCCGCATGTGCTCGCCCTTCGGAGGGGCCTGGGCCAGGGGCTCTGGGGAGGCTTTTCCACCTGGAGCCAGGCCCGGGCAAGCTGGGGACAAGGCCACCTGTGCCAGGGGATGGGGAGGCTGCCAAAGGCTGGTCTGCCCAGGTAGAGAGGGGAGCGTGGAGAGGGAGCACTTCCTTCTACTCATTAGCAGCCTTGTTCTGGCTTAGAGCATCCTGTCCTCCTGTGACTGCAATCCATCAGCTGGGGCGGGGGGGTTGGTAGCACCAAGGCCCTATAATATGTACGCCCTTGGCGGAACAGCTCCTGAGACAAGTTAATTTTCCTTCTCCTCGCTCCCCCTTCCCTCCATCCCCCCAAAAGGATGAGCGATGGGCCTTCAGTGCTGAAGCTGCTTGCTATTCTCTTGGTCAGAGACTAGATTTTTCTTGTCTCAATCGCAGCCGAGAAAGGAACAAAAATACAGTATTGTAATCAATTTGAAAAGAAATGAGAACTCCTTTTGAATTAGTTCCTCACTATGGACAAACCAGTAAGAACGTCAACCAATTACTAAGGAATTAGACTCTAAGCCCTTTGTTTTTAATGTCATTTAAAAATATTTGAGGCATCAGACAAATGAACAGCAGCAGCAGCAGCCGCCGCAGCCACCGGCTCCATGAGATCCTGGGAAACAGTCGGTGGAGGGCTTCTTAATCTGGGGTCCAGGGGCTCCCTGCGGTTGTTTGGGTAAATGTCAGGGGGTCTGTGGACTTGAGTGAAAAAATACATCTTTGCTTCAACATAATTGGTTTCCTTTGTAATCCTTGTGTTTGTAATCCCACATTTAAAAACATTATTCTGGAGAGTCTATTAGCTTTACAGAAACCAATCCTCACAGTCTGTCTCTCCCCCTTTCTCACTGTCTCTTTCTTAGTTTATCCCTCTCTTTCTCTCTCTTTCTCAATCTCTCTCTTTTTCTCCCTCTTCCTTTTTCTTTTCTTTCTCTTTTTTCCTCTGTCTCTCTGTTTGTCTCTGTCTGTCTGTATGTGTGTCTCTCCCTCTCCCTCTTTCTTTCCTCTTCCTTTTCTCTTTCTTTTCTTTCTCTTCTCTGTCTGTCTGTCTCTTTCTCACGCACACGCACATGCACACGCACACAATACTGCTCTCCTGGAGAGGCGGCTAGATGTGGAACCAGAAGCCTGGGTTTTAATCCTGGCTTTTCCTCTTGCTTTGGGACACCTGGGAAGTCATGTTCCCTTTCTGCTTTCCATCTCCTGCTCTATGAGCTGAAAGCAGCCAAACTGTTACGATGCTGTGATTGTTCTTTCTTGAGGGGCTCCACCTGGGGCTTCCACAGCCTAGAATTGGGCCTGGGGCGGGGGAGGACAGGGGAGCGCCGAGTTTCCTGTTGGATGCAATACAAGAATGCCGGAACGTCCAGTGGCAGCTCTCCAGGAATCTCATGGACCAGCCCGGGGCGCTGAGAGATTTATCAGTGTCCAAATGCCCCGGAGTCTCATACCCAGGTCTTCCCGCCTCCCAGGTGGCCCCTCCACCCCTCTGCCGGGAGACTTCTCCTAACTGTGGGATGCTGGGAAGTTGTGTGAAGTTTGGCTCTGTTTTTCACACATTGGGGCTGGTTAAACTTCATTGTGGTATTTTGAGAAATCCATATAACAGTAAAGGGGTGAAGAAGAATGAAAAGAGTTTGAGCTTCAGATGATCTCAGACAACTCCCTTGCTTTACAGACGGGGAAACTGAGGCTGGCCGAGGCCAAAGGACTTGCTTCCGGGCCCACGGACGTCACCATGGGGCTGGAAGCCGGCTCTTCCCCTTTTAGACTCTCTCCCTGTCCGTCGCATCTGACTGACCAGCCTCAGGCAGCCTCCCCAATGGCAGCAGCAACCGCGGGTGAGTCTAAAATAGCTGATAATGTGGAGCCATTTTGAAAATGGGACCATTTTGGGCCATTTCCTATAGAATGGATTCAATCTAAGCCAGCGATCATTTCTTGGAGCTCCCGGGTGTGTAGGAGTCACTGCTGGGGAATAGAGATGCAAAAATGAGCCTCCAGCTAAACCTCGGCTTCAGGCAATATATGAGCTTTGAAAACAGGTTAAGTGCCAGGAAGAAAGGATGGAAACAAGCATTTATTAAACACCTACTATGTACCGGCTATCATGTTAACTTCACAAGTGTTTACCTCTCCCAGCAACCCTGAAAGATAAATATTCTTATTGTATAAATGAGAAGCTGAGGCAAACGGGTTAAGCGCCTTGGCCAGGTTCACCCCACTAGTAGCTACCGTGCAGCACTTGGTGGCCCAGTGGATAGTGTGATGGGCCTGAAGTCAGATAGACCTGAATTCAAGCATCCCTGCAGATACTCCTGCCTGTGTGACTCAGCAAGTCCCTTAATCTCTGCATTTTTTTCCCTTCAATTCTGAAGTGGAGTTCATTATACTCCCTGACTTGCAGGGTTATCGTGAGGATCACATGAAATAAAGCACTTAGCATATGCTAGGTATATAGTAGGCGCTATATAAATGCTCGTTTCCTTTCTGCTCGTTGGAACTGTCCGTTTTAATAACTGAGCCAGTGCGGCGGTCTATGAGCCGCATCCCATGAATGGCCTGCCAGCTCCCAGCCCCACAAGTCTAATTATAAATCTGTCAGGGAAGAAATGGGCTCACGCGTCTGTCTCTTGTCCAAAACTCCTAGAAAGGTCATCACGTGTCGTTTCACCTGCAGGGAAAATGAATGGAGAGGTGGTTTCTGGCTCCTGGTACCAGGGGATCCCTCACAGGTGACGGGCTGACAAGGCCGATGGGATTAACATGTTCTGGATCCCGCTCAGACCCACACGGCTTATCCCACTGCTCCGGGCTCTCAAGGGAAGAACCAGGAGGATTTGGCTGTGAGGGCCCTTCGTGAAGCACGTGGGCGGTTTGGGAAAGAAGGACGCTGCCCTGCTCTCCACGGTGGATCCTCCACTGGCCCTCGGTGCTCCCTGCCACGAGAGCTCTCGTGTCTGCTCCCACCATGGCCCAATGCCTGTGCGGGCTGCTCCCCTGCCGTCATGACTCTCCCTCTCCTGCCCCTCTACCCCAGGCCATCACAGCCTGGAGCAGGAGGCCACTGATCTGCATTTCTGACCTGTAGCAGAGCCAGAGTCCCAAAGAAATGGAGCCCTGTGTGCTTGCCCGGCCCAGAGATGGGCTGCTTGTAGAAAGCTTGCCCAGCTTGGTCTTTCCATAAGGGAGCTCTCAGGCCATGGTTATTCTCCAGTTTGCTGACACTGGGGAGATTCCCGCCTGTCTCTTGGTGCCCTCATCCACCAGCCCCTCCAAGAAGGGGGCAAATGCTGGACCCTCCTCCCCCTCCCATACTGAGAGCCTCTCTGTCTCCCAATTATAAAATCCTTCCCTTTTTTTCAGGGCCCAAATTTTTGCATGAAATTTTCCCGGATCTTCCCAGTAAAACGTCAAGTGCTCCAGGGAGTCGTTCTTAAGCCTTGTGCTGATAAACCTTTTAATCAATGACTTAGGGGATTTTTTTTAAAAAACAATTTGGTCATTGTATTTCCATAGCTTGGTTCCATTTGTAACTAGATTTATTTTGTCATTGTTGAGTCATTTTTCAGTGATGTGCAACTCGTTGTGACCCTATTTGGGATTTTCTTGGCAGAGACAGGAGTGCTTTGTCATTTCCTTCTCTGGCTCATTTTACAGATGAGGAAACTGAGGCAGAGTTAAGTGACTTGCCGAGGTCACACCGATACAGTGTCTGAGGCTGGATTTGAACTCGGGAAGATGAATCTTAATGAGTCCAGGCCCAGAACTCTGTGCACTACGGCACCACTTAGCCGCCGTTTAAGATACAGATCGCAGACACCGAATCTCTACCAAGTGAATGTGTTGGAGTTCTGTCACAGGCCCTCCAGGCTTTGCTCTTGAGCTCTTAAGGCCTCGCGAAACCACCTGGCTGAGAATCGGCACATTCCCCTTTGCCTTACCCTTCCCTAGGAACGCTGGGGAACGGGCTGATGCATCACCAGCATCGCCCTCCTACTTTTCCTTTTTCCCATCATTGGCGGCCACGGCCAGCACCCAGCACAGGGGCCTCCTCTTCCCGGGCTGCTCTGGGATGGCCCCTGTGAGGGCGGGGCTCCCCCACGTGTTCTTCGGGCCGGGAGGAGCCCCCTCTCTCTGGGGGGCTGACTCTGTTGCCAGTCAGGAGGACCCTCCCCAGCTGCGGGCTGTCAAACTGCCAAGCCAGAGACTGGGGGAAGGTGGGAGGGAAAACAATGACCGGAGGCCTCTGGGGGCACTGGGGAAATATACTGAAAGCAGAAGCGTAGACTTTGTGAAAGAAAGAAAGTGGCTCCTTGTCTGACTCGTCCCCTCCAAGTCCTCCAGATATTAAAGGAAGACCAGGGAGATGATTGTTAATGAAATGCTTAATGGATCCTCCCTGTGGCGGCCAAAGGGGAGACACGGTCGCGTGGGCTTTTGTGTGGACCAGATGCAAGATTAATGTCGTTGTGGGCTGTCTGGGACAGAGATCGCAGAATCCAACCAGTCACGACCACGTAACCGGGGACGGGCCAGCAGGGCTTTGTTCTAGTGCTCTCCCTGGCTTCTCTTTATATCTTTATCACATAGAAAACGCACACATAAACATAAAAATACACACAATATATTCATTCTTAGAACAAAGAAGTGTGAGCCAGAGTAGGATTAATAAGGAGGTAAGTGCCCTAATGCTGTTTGTGTATCTTTAGCACTTAGAAAATGCACAATACATGCACACATATATATGTAAATATATACATACACTTATGTTCATATGTGTGTATATTCATTCTTCCCCTGATTAGAATGAGGAAATGTGAGCCAGAGTAGGATTAAGGAGGAGGGAGATCACTTGTACTTAGAAAATGCACACACATACATATATATATGAAAATATATATACAAATATGTACATATATATGTATATATTCATTCTCGCTCTAATTGGAATGAGGAAGTGTGAGCCAGAGCAAGATTAATAAGGAGGTTAGCACCATACAATTTTCATATCATTAACACACAAAAAAAACAGACATATATATATATCATGCATGTTATATATATGTATATATATATATGTATGTGAATATATAGTCCTTCTCCCTCTAGTTAGAAGGAGGAAGTGTGAGCCAGAGCAGGATTAATAAAGAGGCAGCAGTTTGTGCTCCTGCTGGCCTGGGCTGAGAATTAGGAGAGATCAGACTCTGCCTCCTTGGTGAGCCAAGGAGCTTTCTAATCAGTCTCCTGATTTTACAGATGAGGGGATGGATTCTTATTCACTCTCCTTAGCTGCGTCAGGACTTGAACCCAGGCCCTGGGACTCTAGTTCCAGCGTATTTCATCGCACCCCCCGGAACGTGGGTCTCTTTTCTGTGCAGCAGCTTCACTTGTTCCACAGAGGCTCCGTCCCCTGAGATGGATGACTCCCAAGATACGGAGAAGTCTCTATTTCCACCACAGGAATCTTTGAAGGGCCCAGGAAGAGACTCTGTCCCGGATTTTGTCCAGAGCGTTTGCCAAGAGCTTTGTGCGATCCTCTCATTTAACCATCACAGAACCTACTCGTGCTGGAGGGTCGGCTACTGCTACCATTTTATCTGGAAGGGAGGCTCAGAGAGGGTTATGACTTGTCACAGGAGTGTCTGAACCAGAACTCGAACTCAGATCCTTCTGATGTGGAGCCGAAGCTTGTATATGACCTAGTCTTTGAGATGAGTCTCCCCTGACTGGGATGGAAATCTGCTCTGCATGAGCTGGTCAGGAGGATCATGGGATATTTCTCACTTTCTCAGGGAGGGAGGAGGGGCTGGGGGGAGGGGGAGAGAATTTGGGACTCAACATTGTAAAGAATAGATGTGAAATCATGTATTTTTAAAAAGTCATAAAGTTCAAAACACATCAAAGTGGGACTTTCTAGTTGTAAAAAACAGGAAACATTTCAGAATCCATTTCACAAAAGGAAGTAAAAGCCGGCAGAGATTAGATTGTTTGAGACGGCGTAGGGAGATGCAGCCTCTAGAAAGAGGGAAGTGGAGGCTCCCTTCTGGCTTGGCTGGGATATGTATTCAGACCTGACTGAACCACATTTCAAAGCAAAAGGAAGAGAATATTGTTCTCCTCTCTGTCTCTCTGTGTCTCTCTCTTTCTCTGTGTCTCTCTCTTTCTCTGTGTCTCTCTCTCTGTCTCTGTCTGTCTCTGTCTGTCTCTGTCTGTCTCTGTCTGTCTCTGTCTGTCTCTGTCTGTCTCTGTCTGTCTCTGTCTGTCTCTGTCTGTCTCCGTCTCTCTCTCTCTGTATCTCTGCAAACAGGACCCTAAGAATAAATATCTGACAATTGCCGGAGCTCCCTCACTGCCCCCACTGTTACTTTCTAGCTTCTATTCAGCCCATGGTTCTCCTGCCCTGCCTCTCTGGTCACTCCCAGCAGACCCCTCCCTCCCTCCCTCCCTCCCTCTCTAGGCCAGTCCCATTAGGTTGATGAAGAACAATCAGATACAAACCCGAGCTATTTTGGTAAAGAGCTTATCCAGTCTGTGGGAATCTGTATTGAAGAATTCCATGTTTCACATATATTGGACTACTTGCCCTCTAGAGGAGGGAGTGGGGGGAAGGGAAATCTTGGAACACAAGATTTTGCAGAGGTTAATGTTGAAAATTATCAGTGCAAACTGAGTTCAAAGAAGCACATCGTCAGGACGGACAGAGGCTAGAAATTTTAAAAAATAAAATTTATTTCTGTATATGACAATATATTTTATTATGTAAAGCTGATGAATTTTTTAAATAGTATATATTAAATTTAATATATTTCAAAAAAACAGAAACAAATTCTCCCTGCATATATTTTCAAAATAAAAAGCTTTCATTAAAAAGAAAAAAATAGCTTATCCAATTCCCCCCAAGGCCCCCAAAAGAGCGCCCCGAATCCTAGGTCCCATCAGGAAAAGTTACGAGTTGACCAAGACCGTCCAGGAAACTCCGGCCAACTCGGAAGTTCTCTGATTCTGCAATAAGGAAGTTCCCATAACAATGCGGTGTCCAAAATGTGACTGGACCGGTTTGAGTGGAAGCAGGTTCCCTGTGGGAGAGGCTCGAACCTCCATCCTGACGGTCACCTCCTGGTGCATCCTGCTTCAGGGAGGGAGCTGGAGCGGAGAGTGACTGACAGGTTCCCTTCCTGAGTCCCGGACTAGGAAGGATCATTTCACTGGAGACCCCGCAGTGTCCTTGATGATCTCTCCCATTTCTCTCCCACTCCAAGAACCCTTAGCAGGATTCAGGGCCTAAACAAGCCAGATTCCCTGGGCTCACAGCCTGTAAATGTTTGAGGCTGGATTTGAACTCGGGGAGATGAATCTTCCTGACTCCAGGCCTGGTCCTCCTCCATCCCTTGTGCTCCGGCTTCTCCAGCTGTTGCTCATGACCCCACATGGGTTCTTGTGTGTGGGAAAGTCTGATTTATATTAGTAAGTGTTTGATTTGTGAACCTGTTTTAGGTACCCCCAAATCTGTAGCCCTGGAAACGTTTCCTTGGTGAAAAGGAGTTGTGAGGGGAAAAGCTGAAGAAGCCTTGCTTTGCTCTAATTATCCAACAACAAAATAGAGGGTTTGCAAAGGCTTTCTCCCAAGTCTTCTCTGAGTTCTGTAATAACCCAAGGCTGGAGTTACCACAGGAATTATTGTCCAGTAGGAAACTGTTGTGCTTGAGAGAAGGGGAGCGAATACTCACAGACACCTGGCTAGTGAGTAAGTGGTAGGATTCGAAGTCAGGTTCTTTCTGCTTCAGCTTAGTCCCCGTATCATCTCTGGGTTTCCATGGAGAACCATCACCTCTGGCTGGATCCTCGTAGAAGCAGAGGCTGCCGTTCACGCCGGAAACCCCCTGGGAGGTGGAGCAGACTCCTTCCTATGCGTCACCCCCCAAAGAAATAAATAAAAGACCAGAGTGGAGCCTCTGCCTCCTGAACTACTCTGGGCTGCAGGAGAGATGTCAGGAAGACCCCATTGATGTGATCTCTGGAAGAGAGGCCGGCCTCATCCCACAAAGAGTCAGTGTCTGGTAAACGACTTTAAGAACAAAGCAAAAACTTCTAGCCATTATGTCTGGGTCTCCTCTGAGTTCAGTCTCCTGATCCCAAGCTGCTCTGTGAGGTCAGGTACCCACAGGAAGGCTGCGTGACTATGAGTTTCTATGTGAACCTTCCCTGCCTATATTATGACCCACGAGTCCCCACTAGGGCGCTTCCTCTACTCTATAAATTTGTATTAAATTAGCCAGATTTAGTTACTTTTGGTAACAGGTACTTGTTAACGGGATATAGTAAGAACAGAAGGCACAAACATCTCCCCAAGTCTGCTGACAGTTTGGGAGCACGCTCTCCCACAAGAGTCTGGGAGGAAAGGGACAGAGGCTCAGAGAACACGTGGCCGAGATATCATGGCTCCTGGATGCTTTTTTCCCTTTCTTGGGATCTTCATGAAATCCTCTCTAGATGAAGTGGAGTCCTCTACTTGGCTCCTTGCTTCAGAGTGTCTAGTGTGTCTCCGGCTCCCAATATTGATGCTGCCATCGGCATCTTGGGGATTATTCTGGGACAATCTCAAGAGAAATCCTTAATCTTCTGAGAAGAAATGAGGAGACTGAGACTTCATTTCTTCTTTCTTTCTCCAGTAAGTCATTTCCTCTCAAAGGTCTGGTTGGACGTCTCTCCCCTCTCCACATCGTCTCCGAGTTGTACAGATGTTGTATGTTCCTTGTGGGCAAGGGCTCCCTCGCTTTTGTCGGTGTATCCTTTAGGCACATAGTAGGAGCTTATGAAATACTTGATTAATTGGTCGATATCTAGTAGCCACTGTCAAGACCAAAGGCTTTGGGATCGAAGTTCGCTGCGGATAGGAACTGGGTTTTGCCCTTGCATTTGCCCTTGTAAGTACAGAGCAGCTGCTGCGCGCTAGAATGAGCGGCTCAGGGGTAGAGAGTGTGTCTGCTGACCAAGGAGCAAGCTGGCTGAGTTTGGGAGCTACAACATCCACCTGGCTGCAGGGCTCCCCAAGCTCAGCCGAGATCAGCTCGGTCTCTGAAGAGTTAAATCAACCTGCAAACGTTTAATGCCTCCCTATTAGGAGCTAAACTAGGGGTTAGGTGATGGGGACACGAGTGCAAAGGACAAAACTACCTCTGGAGACTTTTCTATTCGGGGAGACTCCAAGAACACAGTCAATATATTCAGCATGAATCCGGAGTCAGCATATACAAATGCAGGTGCATGTATACAAGTACATGTGCGGTGTAGCTAGGTGCAAGGTAATTTGTGAGGGAAGACAGTGATGGTGGGGAGAAGGAGGGAGGCTTTCTGCATAATGGGGTGCCACGAGGGTCTCTGGGGAGGCGGAGAATTACAGGAATGGGAGGGGGTCACTGCAGTAGCATGGGGAGGGAGGGGATGGTAATAGGCAGAAAGAGGGAGGGAGGGAGAGAGAGAGAGAGAGAACACGAACGTGAGCGAGCGCACAGGGACAAATATGTCAGACATAAAGTATTGTAATAAAAAATTTTATAGGTATATAATATCATTCTCAATAATGACCTCACTCAGCCATCAAGTGGAATTTATTATGACGGCCCAATCTTGTGCCTCATTAAAGTGCAGATTTAGTTATTAGAGTAGCAAAAGATGGGGAAAGGAAAAGTGCCTACTACGTGCCAGGCATTGTACTAAACATTTTATAAATATCTCATTTGGTCCCCACAGAATCCCGGGCTGGGGAGAATAGGAGCTATTATGTTATTATTATATAATATATATACAATTACCACATTATATATATTATACAATATATTATATTAAAATAGGAGCTATTATTATTATTCCCCCCTTTTGCAGTTGAAGTAACTGAGGCCAGCAGAAGAGTGGAGGTGACTTGCCAGGTCACTTCTTGTATAAAACGAGGAGATTGGATAAGATGATCTCTGGTCTCTCTGATAGCTCAAAGTCCCATGGACTTTTGCCATATTATGTTGTGTTGTGTTGGGCTGTGTGGTATTTGTCAAATGGAAATATGAGGCTCCTGGCTGGGAACGTGTTTCCATTTGAGTTTCCTGAGAGGCCAGAGGCTGCCTAATGTAAGCGTGATGTCGTCGTCATTCTTTATCACCCTTGAGTCTAAGAAATAATTGGTGGGAATCGATCTGATTGTTGCTTCCTGACCCCCAAGTACAAGCAGAGGCAGAGAGCCGGGCAGAGAGAGGGCAGGTTTGGGAATCATGGGAAGTCGCACTCCCCCACTTCATCCAAGCACTTCTCAGTCCCAAGTCTAAGTAGCCAGAGCCACCTGGAGGCAGGAGCTAGCCATTGTCCTGAAGTCCCCAGGGGAGCGGCTGGAGGCCGGGAAGCTTCAGCCACCAGCAGTCTTAGCCCCTGCGCCTTCCTGGGGTAACTGCACACGGGGAGACAAAGCCGTGGCAGCGATGGCTGATGGTCAGACTTGTCTCGCTGTCTCCAGAGGGGACGGTCACTGTTCCGGGGGAGGAAGGTTTATGAAGCTCTCTGATCATGGCTGTGCCTGAAGAATTGTCACTCTGGGGAAGGTGCTGATGGTACCTCGGGACTAGTTCTGGGTGTGACATTATCCTTCCAAGGTCCGGGCTCCTCTTCTGGGGATGCTGACCCTGCTGTCTGTGGACATGGCACTGCAGACCCTCCAGAATCTCTCAGCCCAGAGGGACCTTGGACCTGAATAAGAATCCCCCTACCCCCTCACAACCCCCCACAAGAGGGGGGCTCCCAGAGGCAGCTCATTCTACTTTGGGATGGCTAGAGTTGGCAGGAACGGGCCACAGAGCAAGGGAGACCTGAGTTCAAGTCCCAGTCTCTGACATAGACTGGACAAGATTTGGGCAAATAGCCTCATTTTTCAGGGCTCTGTGAAACTGAGATTCTAAGTTTCTAGAGAAGGTGTAAATGTACATTGGAAGATGGAGTTTTTTACCTGAAGTTCACGGTGTTTTTCAAGTCCAGGGTCTAGACCCCATCTCACTTTCATCAAGCCTCAATCAGTTTCTCTTCAACTTCCATCTATTGCTCTTAGTTCTGATCTTGGGGACCAAGAAAGACGCGTGTATGTGTCCTGAGCAGAACGCGTTTTCCTGCGTGGTCTGGTGTCTGAGTGAGCCCCTTGGGGTTACTTGACTTGGACCTTGGAGCTGATTCACTAGATGTTTGATTCCCAGAATGAAACCTTGTGCTTGGCCCTCGTCAGCCTATTTCCACAAAGCACTTCTCACCCCTCCTTTCCCTTTCCTCTCCCCCCTCTCCTCCTTCTCCTCTTTTTCCATCTCCCTTCTTCTCTCTCCCTCTGTGACTTTCTCTCCTTCACCTCCACTCTCTGTCCCTTCCTCTCTATCCCCAGTTCTCCTCTCCTCTCTCTTACTTTTTGTCTCTCTGTGTGTCTCTCCCCTTTTCTCTCTTTTCTTCTCCATCTTTTTCTTTCTTTCCATCCTTCTTCCCCTTTTCTCTCTCTTTTCTCCTGTTGCTTCTTTCCTCTTCATCCTCCCTGTCCCTTCTTCCTTCTCTCCACTCTCTCCCAACCTTCCATTTTATTAACACCCACTTTGCAGTCTATAGACATGGTAAGTTTCCTAAAGCACAGAAACTTCACCTGAGCAGAATGTGAGATTCACTGGTAAAACTTGGGGGCAGATCTTGTCTCCAAGACCCGCTCTCTATCCAATAGCCTCTCAGTGATTCTCTCATGCTTATTAGAAGCTCTGGGCCTGTGATTTCATTGGAACAGAAAACTTCCAGAGACTCCAAGCCTTCCTTGACTCTAGTCCCAGAGCCAATAAGGGGCAGACTTGTCTCCTTGTTCTAGATCCAGGACTTTCCTTCTTTCCCTAAGTTGACTTTCTGAAGGATCAAGAGCCCATCAATATCGGGAATGGGACAGAGGCAGAAGCCATCACTTACCTGGAGCTACAACTCAAAATGGGGGACAGGGACAACTTTACGCTGTATATCTCTAGTATGAGCCTGATATGTCCAACATACAGGGAACCAACATTTGTGAGAATACAAAAGAGCTTCGGGAAGACCTATTTAACTGATGTGAAGGAGGCAACGAGCAACCATGTGAGTGGACAGACCAACAATACCACAGTGTGAAAAGCTTGGTCCCCTCCCTTTTTTGTAAACAGAGGGATAATGAGTGGGGGGGACCTTCCCTGTATTTTTAGAGCAAGTTGATGGGTTGGTTAGATTGGCTGGCTGAACTCTCTCTTCATACTATTGTGATTATTCTTTGTTGCAAGGGATGGCTCTCTCAGTCAGCCAACAAACATTAAGTGCACACTGTGTGCCAGGCGTGTGGTACTAAGCACTGGGGTTAGAAAGAAAGGCAAAAGACAGTCCCCATTCTAAAGTTCACAGACTCCCTCTGAGAGAGGGAAGGTAGAGGGAGATCTTTGGGAATAAAAGGGAGGTAAAGCAAGAGGTGCCAATATTTTTAACAGCCAAAGATGAATCAATGGGGGTGGAGAATGAGGGGTCTTTGCTTAGGCTCACTTCAAGCCCACACAACTACAAATAAAGCATCTCAGACTGGCTTAGGCCAAGTCCAGGCTGCAGAGTCAAGAACACCCAAGTCACATCTACATAAAGGGGAGTACAAGCGTGGGGGTTTCCCGAGCTGGCAGTGGGGCTCGGCCACAGAAGGAGTCACTCCCCAGCGGTCTGTACAAGTCACCCTCGTCGGGTGCCAGGTTGGGTGATGGTTGTTTCTCCAAGCTTTGCCTTAGTTAATGAACCTTTAATGCTCCTGGGCCTCAGGTCCCTAATCTGTAAAAGGGGGAGGTTGGAGCAGTGACCACTGAGCTCGCTTCTGCCTCTAAATCTCTGGACCACCATTCCTGTATGTCCTTGGCCGGCCGGTTTCATCTGCACAAGTGCCAGTTTCCTCTTCTGTGATTCCCTCTGGCTTCCCGAGGATTGCTAATGCCCTTTGCTCCGGGGAGTCTGAAACGCTTTGCTCTTAGTTGAAGGCCTTTCTCTACGTTGATAATAACATCATTACCTTGGAAATCTCTCAAAGTCAGAAGCTGGTCCATCGATTTTTCCATTTCCCCTCTTTAGAAATGATCACACTTCAATCTTCAACAGTTATAGTTCTGACCACTTCTGTAGCCTTTCAATCAAAAGCCAGCGTCAACAGCACAATTCAGGACTATCTGGGCCATTTTAACAAATGGCCCCCAAAAGGGGAAATCGGAGTTTCTACGCAGGATTGTCCACATGGGAACCATTAATGTCTGTCTCACTTTCATCTGAATAAACGTGCTTTAGTGTGGAGCTCCGGCATCCATTCGAAGGCAGAATCTGGACCGGTCAGAGTAGAGCTGGTCAGCTTTGGACGCTGTCGGTTTTATTATGGGAAAGTTCAGAAGGATCTCATTAATCACATGATCTCTCCTCCTGACAATCTTAAAGCTGGGTCTCTTAGGCCATCCGTCCAATTCATGCCCGTCCAAGAATCCCCCTGAAACAAAAGGGGCAAGGGGCATCTAAGGAGAGTAAAGGAGGAGCATCATTTCCCAAGGCAGCCCATTCTGGGACAGCTCTAATTGGGCTGAATCCCTACTCTGTAGGGACAGAGAGGGACAGCTCTCATGGACTCCCTCCCCAAGCCTTCTCTTTAGCGAGGTAAATGCCCCACCGTGGTGGACCCCAGAGATACCGGGACAGAAGTAAAACACATCCTGCTCCCAAGAAGTCGCTATTATCCTGGGGGCGATAATGCTTACTTGGGAGGGTGTGTAAAAACTTTACAACAAGGGAAGGGAGGTGGGAAGGAGGGGGCACTGGCATCGGAAGCCCCGGGAAGGGCTTCCTGTACAACATCTGCTTGAGTAGAATTTTGAAGGAAAGGGGGTTTTCAGGCAGTAAGAGAGAAAGGAGAGACTTCAGGGCATGGACAGCCCCCGGGCGGAGCACTTTCATGTTACAAAGAAGGGAAAGGAAACTGAAAGAGAGGATGCAGGGAAGTAAGAGGTAGATTCCAATCCAGGTCCTTTGGCCTTGTCCTCCTCACTGCTTATTTTTGAAATCTCTATATTCTTCCCGGGTCTGACCCAGGGGCCCCTCCTCTCTACCCCCCAGAGCGGCATTCTCCCCACTTTTCATCAGCTCTGATGCTTCCCGGACTTCCAGAACCCTCGACCGGCAAATGGTTAAGCTGGTCCAGCCAGGTCGCTCCGGCACAGGCTCCTTCCCAGAGCTCCAGGAGCCAGACACACTGAATGTCTCCTGAAGGGCAGAGATCTCCTGCCGCAGACACTGCAATGGTTTTTTTAAGCCAACGCTGGGCCCAAAATGATGCTTTACGATCCAGTCCACACCTGTCTCAAAATACCCTCTTCTTGGAACCCTTAAGCCCTGGAGTGCCAGGAAAAGCCAGGCTGAGGCCGGGGCCCTTCCTTTTGTATAAAGTCAGTATTCTGAGAATTCAGCTTGGTCCTGGCCTCCCTCGCCCCAGGGGACCATCTGTGACAGCAGCTCCCTTTGTCTGTGTGCTCTGGGCTGGTGAGGAGAAACCTGGGGAGAAGACATTCTCCTAGTTGTTTCCTTTTGAGAACCTCACCCACCCTCCTTCCCCATGTGGGAGAAGAGATGGGATTAACTCCCAAGGGATGTCAGGCTTCCATCAGGCAACAATCAACAAGCATTTATTAAGCACCGACTGTGTGCCAGGCACTTGTTCTTAACAATGGAGTTACAAAGGCAGCCAAAAAAACAGTCCCTGCTCTCAGAGGTCCCAGTGTAACGAGGGGGACGACATGGAGACAATTTGTACAAACAAGCGATAGAAAGGATTGTTGATAATCAAAGGCAGGAAGACATTATTAGGATTGAGAGGCTCAGGAAAGGCTTTGTATAGAAGAGGGAACTTTAGGTGTAGAAGAGTCAGCAGGGAGACTTGAGGAGGGAGAGACTTCCAGGCCTGCTGGACAGCCAGTGAACATGTTGGAGGGAGAAGATGAAGGGCTAAGGCCGGCAAGGAGGCAGCTGCTGCTGGATCAGAGTGGAGAGGAGTGGGGTCCCCAGAGGACTGAAGTCGGGAAGTCCCTGAGGTCCCCATTCACCCTAACCAGAAGAGGCTTTCTTCCCCCGGGGGCGGCTGAGAGGGTCCCAAGGGGCCGAGGAGTGAGTTTTTAAAGGCAAATTGTCTTCTTGTTCTGGGCCCAGCCGGGGGCCAAAGCCATGGTGGGCGGTGGCTGTGGCTGCCTTGGAATGGAGAGCACAGGGAATCTCCCACCAGGCGGTCAGAAGCCTCATCCAACAAGCACGGACAGCGCCATCCTCCCGGTCTGACCGGCGCTGCTTGTGCCACCTGGGGACTCCCTTTGCCTACTCGGCCTCAGTCTTTCCATCCTGAGACCTTATGATCCTTAAAAAGAGGCAGTGAAGTAAATAGCCCCTAAAAAGCTTAACGTTGCCCTAGGAGCATCTAGGGGGCACCTAGATCTGATCCTGGCCTCAGAAAATCCCCAGTTTAAATTTGGCCTCTTTGACACTTACTGGCTGCTTGATCTGGTCGTGTCGCTTAACCCTTTTTGCCTCGGTTTCCTCATCTGTAAAACAGGCTGGAGAAGAAAATGGCCAATCCCTCCACTGTCTCTGCCAGGAAAATCCTAAATGGGTCACGGAGAGTCGGATGTGACTGAAATGAGAGAACAGCAACAAAGGCCCTTCTAGCTCTTGTGATCTTAATTGGGCTTTAGTCCTGGAACGGAAGGATCAGAAGTGAAAAAGCATCTTTAGAGGGAATAAGCTTGAAGATTGACTCCTCAGCCATGAGGAATAATAAACAATAAAATGAACAAATAAATAAATTCACGAATGAGGCATTGAAAATTTGAAAAGTGTTTTATGTCTGTAACATTTGATAGCCTCTTAATTCTAACCATGCCTTCCCTTCCTTGAGCTCATCCTGCTTCTCTGCATTCAGTAGGTATGATTAAATCCTAGATCGCAACACATGTGCTGACCCGAGTTCAAGTCCCGCCTCAGATATGTACTGGTTGTATGACACTGGACAAGTCACTTTAACGCTGCCTGCCTCAGTTTTCTCATCTCTAAAATGGGGACAATAGCAATACCTCCCAGGGGAGGATCAGATGGTGCTCGGGACAATGCTTGGCACACAGTGACATAGAAATGGGAGTATTCTGAAGAGGATGTTCCCATCAACCTTGAGTGGGCCCGTGAGTGCCCACCTAGGGAGTGGAGGGCTACCCTTACCCTTTATGCTTCCCAGAATTCCCCTTATCTGGAGGAATCAGGAGGAAGGATGTTCCTGGAAAGGAGAGCCGGCTAGTCCTAGCAGGCAGGAGCCCCGGCCCTCAGGCCCACAGGGGGCCAGGCGTCCAGCCCTGACACCAAGGTCACCTTCCCCTCCAACAGGCCCTGTTTATGCTCCAGCACTGGGCCCATCTGGTGCCGGCTCCTCGGCGGGCCCGGCTGGGGGCATCTGCTCTGTCTTCAGCACAGACGGGAAAAGGAGACAGGAGGAAGCCACCCTGAGCTCTCTGAGCCTCCCTGGTGCCTGGCGAGGCGCTGCTTCTCCGTACCCCCATCCCCAGCCTGGCTGACTGACAGCTTCCTCCGAGACGGGCAAAGCTGGAACTGTCTCCGACCAGCAGTCAGGGGCTTTCGATCTGGGAAGGAGAGAGTCGGGGAAAGTCATTTTCCCTGCCTGCCAAGAACAAAATGAAATAGAAAACTTTTCATGCTTGGAGAAAATATTCAGCTTTTCCCCTTAAGGGTCAGAGAAGAGCAATGTCTGTTCTAGAGAAAAATGAAGGGAATCGCAACTTTCTCCTTTCTCTTTTTGAAATGTAGAATTATCCAATTCTAAAAAATTAAATAAAATAAAACTAGGAAAGATCTTAGATATCATCTAGTCCAAGTCACACAATTTACAAATGGGGAAACCGAGGCTCGGAGAGTGGAAGGGCCTTGCCAAAGATCTCACAGGACAAGGACAGGAGTTCACCCCGACCAGTGACCCCTGCGCCCTCTGGCTTATTCTTCTCCTCTGGGGCTTCCAGGGATCCCAACCTCCTCCATGAATTAATATTTACAGAGGGATCATCTTTTTATTTTTGGTAATAATAGCTTTTTATTGTCAAAATATATGTAAAGATAACTTTCAACATTCAACCTTGCTTCCTCCAACTGACACGGATTCTTGATTATAAAGTTTCTCCAGTCTTTTGCCCAGCTCCCTCCTTGTATTGTTATAGTTATGGCAGGAAGTCCATGACCCCCGAGTCCATGACCCCAGTGGGATGCGGCTCGTTGGGGGAGACCTTGGCCTTTAAGTGGCGGAAGCTTGGCTATGGCCGCGGGCATGCTGACCTTTGGCTTCCTCAGCCGCTCTTGTCTCCACTGCCAAAGAGCCCCCATCCCTTTCCTCATTTTCGAAGGAACGTATGCTCCGCCACCGGTTCTGCTGACGTGGGAGAGAGCGCTTTGACAAATTGAGGCGGAATCTGGCCATAAAATACAGCTTGAAACTCACTTGAGGAAGATTGAATTAAATGAGACCTGGTCTCAGGACATTAAGCTCGTCATTAGGGCCGACAATTTTTGCATCGGTCTGGAGGCAGCTAAGAAATGAGGGTGTCACGCGTCAGCCCCAGCTGGGCTGGGCACAAGGACTCATGTGTCTTTTACCTTTCTTAGGGACCTTCCTCTCCTGCCCACTTCAAAGCCCACTCCTTGGCTTCAGGTTCATTATGGGCCCGTCTCCTCCTCAGAGCCCCAAAAGAGTGACTCGTTCTTGGGGTGTCCCTTCTCAAGCCCATAGCATCAAAGGCACAAAAGCTCCAAGCAGCCGTGGATTTTCCATCTGTCCCCTTAGGCCCTCTCATTTCCTAGTGTATAAGGCTCAGTGAAGTGGACTGAGAGGCCCAAGCCCTGGATTAGACTCTGAAGATAGGGGGCTTCCATCCCAGGTGTGTGTGACTCTGGGCAAGAGCATTACCCTAAACACAAAAGTCTGTCCTTCTACCCTTGCTCTTCCCTTGTGCCTAGATCAGTGTTGGGCAGTCTAGTTCAATGAATATTGAACCAATTGAACCCAATGAATATGGGATCTTCTTTTTATTTTTGGTAACAATAGCTTTTTGTTTTCAAAATATGTGTAAAGATAATTTTCAATATTCAATTTTGCAAAACCTTGTATTTCAAACTTCTCTTCGTCCCTTCCCCTCCCTCCTCTACCTAGACAGCAAGTAATCCAAGATATACTAAATATTTACAATTCTTCTCTCTCTATTTCCACATTTATCCTGCTGCACAAGAAAAATAAGATCGAAAATAAAAAGCAAGCAAATGAATAACAAAAAGAGTGAGAATGCTATGTTATGATCCACACTCAGTCCCCACAGTCTCTCTCTGGGTACAGATGGCTCTCTCCATCACAAGAGCATGGAACTGAACTGGATCATTTCATTGTTAAAGAGAGCCATGTCCATCAGAATACATCCTCAGAAAGTATTGTTGTTGTCGTGTATAATGATCTCCTGGCCCTGCTCATTTCACTCGGCATCAGCTCATGTAAGTCTCTCCAGGCCTTTCTGTATTCATCCTGCTGGTCGTTTCTTACAGAACAATAATATTCCATAACATTCATATACCACAATTTATTCCACCATTCTCCAACTGATGGGCATCCACTCAGTTTCCAGTTTCTGGCTACTACAAACAGGGCTGCCACAAACATTCGTGCACACATCTTTCCTTCTTTTAGTATCTCTTTGGGGTATAAGCCCAGTAGAAACACTGCTGGATCAAAGGGGAAGCACAGTTTGATAATTTTTTGAGCATAGTTCCAAACTGCTCTCCAGAATGGTTGGATCCACTCACAACTCCACTAACAATGCATCAGTGCCCCAGTTTTCCCACATCCCCTCCAACATTCATAATTATTGTTTCCTATCATCTTAGCCAATCTGACAGGTGTGGAGCAATATCTCAGAGTTGTCTTAATTTGCATTTTTCTGTTCAGTAGTTATTTAGAGCATTTTTAATATGATTTTAATTTCTTCATCTGAAAATTGCCTGTTCATATCCTTTGACTATTTACCCATTAGAGAATGGCTTGTTTTCTTATAAATTGGAGTCAATTCTCTATAAATTTTAGAAATGAGGCCTTTCTCAAAACCCATGAGTATAAAATATTTTTCCCAGTTTTCTGCTTCCCTTCGGATCTTGGCTGATGGATCACCTTGTCTGTGTGATCACAAACTAGGAATACTTTCTGAAAGCTTTGAGCAAGAATCCTTTATTCCATGTGAGAGAGCAAAGGTTCTAACATCGCTGAGTCATTGAAGCCTCATAGTAGTTCCTGAGTTAGGAATCCCAGCCATTACTGGCCCAACTTTACAGATAGGGAAACTGAGGCTCAGATGTTGGTAATAATGCCTTAGACTTTTTAAATTCTTAGATATTTGTTTACCCTCATTTTCTCATTTGAGCTCTACAAGAACTTCCATCATGGAGTTGGATTAGACTCAGGTTCCTTCTAACTCTGAGATCTGTTGGTTCTTTTGAAGTGTTCCTTAATTTCAAATTAAAACTCATTCCTTTTTTCTTCTTTTTTTTTTTCTGAAAGCTCTGTAAGGAGTCTGTGTGGGCATGTATGGGAATGGCTTATAATCTCTGTGGGGAAGAAGAGAATTTTTCACCCTCCTTTTCCTCTTCCTCTTCCTCCTCCTCCTCCTTCTTCTTCTTCTCTTCCTCCTCCTCCTTCTTCTACTCCTCCTCCTCCTGCTCCTGCTCCTCTCCTCCTCCAAATTTAAAATGCCTTATGCACCACCCAGTGGTAGAACAGTAGGAAGGAAGGAAAGACTGGGAAAGACTCCCTGGAAAGTCAGGGAGAAAGGAGAAGAGAAAATGAAAGGAAGAGACCCTTCTGAGACTATCCTCCTTTACCATCCCCTTGGTCTCCTTCCCCTTGCTATGATTTACATCTCACACTGGAGGTGAGGGAGGCGTGCTATTGGCAGTGGTGCCTCTGAGGAACTGACCCAGTTTCTGGAGGTCCACTGGTAGAAGGGTGTGGAGGAGAAAAGGTCACTAATACAGGAGAGGGGCTGCAGCAGGACAGTAGAAAAGGCCCCGGATACATTCCTGGATAGGATGGAAAAGGTCACCATTATCTCCCCCAAATTATCTCCCCCAAATCTCTCATGCTGTCCCTTGGTCCAGTTCTTCTTTCTCTGTCCTTGCAGCATGATCTGAGACCCAAACCTTCAGGGCATAGTTTCCTTGTCTGGGACTTAGGAAACTGTCACTTAAATTCTGCCTGCCTCAGTTTACTCATCTGTACAATGAAGGTAACAACAGCATCTACCTTACCCAGTCTTATAAGGATAAAAGGAAATGAGACTTGGAAAGCACCTTACAAGCCATGATGTGAGTGTTAGCTACTATTATTGTTATTATTATTAATTTTACCGAAGCACCTGTAGAGCGACCTTCTCCTACCAGAAGTGCTCTCTCTCTCCTCCGATGCTTTAGAGCCCCCATTTAGGGAAAGCTCCCAGGCCACCCATCTCTTCATCTCTTTCTAGGCTCTGCCCTTGCTTCTCTGGACCTTCTCTCCCAGGCCACTGCACAGGTGCCTGTACCTCTTCCCTTTCACTATCTTTTTATGTGGCGTCTTCCCCCATGAGAATGTAAGCTCCTTAAGGATAAGGGTATTTGTATTTCCCATTTCTTAGCACAGTGCCTGGCCCACAGTAAGTGCTTAACAAATGCTTATTGACTTGACTTGATCTGAGAGATTTTATAAGGGCTTGACCCCCTCCGGCCCCAGCAGAATGCTTGATCCATCCCCTGTGGTCTCTTGTGTCTACATGGGGCCCTTTAAAGCAGATCCAGTCCCACTCCATCAGGTGGAAGGCTTTGCAGAAGGCCCAGAGCTCAGCCAGGAGCATTGCAGGGCTCTTCTGAGGCAGGATACATTCATTTTCTCCCACACTCTTTTGGGCCCGGTAGTCGGGGTCCATCTGGGCAGATGGAGCGGCTTCTGCTTTATCTTAATTAGAATTGAGCCTCAACGCCTTTTTTAAGGAATAGAACCAGCTTGTACCATTACAAGGTGTGTGTCAACAGAATATAAAAATATCCCGTTGGCCGCCCGGCCTCCTCCAGAGTCCGCCCGTGGAAGAGACTAATGAAATTGCCGCAGCTTGAGTTATTTACAGCTGAGGCAGGAGAGAACAACAACAAGTGATCACTGGGATGGTTTTATTAACATACCCTCAAATCAATCAGTTTGTCAATGATGATAAATCAGAGAACCTCTCCCATGGACATTATCCTGGAAAAACAGAGAGGAAATGAGATTGGAAAAGAAAGTCAGCGGCTTTGTTCAGGGGGAAAATGGGCGAGGGTCTCACGCCTGAACCGCAAATTCTCTTTCTGTCCACCAATCAATCAGTGAGCAATTATTAAATACCTCCAGTGTACAGGCATTGGAAATATAGACAGGCTAAAAGAAAGGCAGTCCCTGCCTTCAAAGAGCTTATATCCATAAGGAGAAAGGTAGAAGGAAGATAAAAATAATAGAGAGGGCTGGGGAAAACACTAGCTAAGACAGACATTTATTACAATGAGAAGAAATAAATAAATACGAGGAAAATGTGTGCATGCATTACTCAGAACCAGCAATCATTGGGACATCGTCTACCTTTTAACAGCAACATGGCCTCTACTAACACTAGACTGATTCAACAATGACCTTGACCTGATAAAACCAGTTAGAACTGGCTCTCTTACCTTTAGGCAATTCTCTGTCCCTGGAAGCTAAATTTCATGGCATTTGTGAGTATGGCATTTCTCTCTTTTGCTATGTTTTTCATTCTGGGGTTTTAGAGAATGGATTTTAACCTAAGGAAACATGCAAAAGTTCTACCTTTTAGAGAGAACACTTCAAGTAGAACCAGGGGAACATTGTACATAGCAACAGCAAGATTATATGATGATCAATCACGGCTCTTTTCGACAGTGAGGTGATTCAGGCCAGTTCCGATGGTCTGGTGATGGAGAGAGTAATTTGCACCCAGAGAGAGGACTGTGGGAATTGAGTGTGGAGCACAACAGCTATTTTTACTTTTTTTGTTGTTGTTTGCTTGCATTTTGTTTTCTTCCTCATTTTTTTTCCCTTTTCAATCTGATTTTTCTTGTGCAGGATGATATTTGTAGACAAATGAATGGAAGAATTATACATGTTTAACCTATATTGGATGACTTGCCACCTAGGGAAGGGAGTAGGGGAAAGGAGGGAGAAAAAATTTGGAACACAAGGTTTTGCAAGGGTGAATGTTAAAAACGATCAACGCATGTGTTTTGAAAATAAAAAAAAAGAACTTCAATTAAAAAAATAAAGAGAATACTTCAATCACCATTAGAAATGTTATAGAAACTGTTGCTATGAGAAAGTCATGCTTTTCAAAGATGATTTAAACCTTCGATAAAATAGGTTGAATCATTCCACAGTTCAAAAGAAAATGCAACTGAAAGGGGAAAAAAATGTCAAGAAATGACAAAGAGCCGAGTTAATCCTCATATCTGGGAGTTAAGGAGTTGTTATTGATTCCTCTATAATATACCATAGGTTTTCTCTAAAGTTGGAAGAGGAAGGGAGTAAACAATCATTTATTATCATAATGTTCCAGGAATTATGCTGAGTTCTTTATAAATATCTTGTTTAATCTTCACATCAACCTTGTGAAATATGTGCTACTATTATTCCAAGTTTACAGATAAGGCAATTGAGGTAGAGATTAGTGATTTGACCAGGTCACATAGATAATCGGTATCTGGGGTAAGATTTGGTGAATCTGTAAGATTTTGAAACTTCCACCTTTTAAAATAGCCCCCACCCCTTTTCCTGGCTATTATTTTGTTTTGTCTTATTTACCTCTAGTAAGACTACAAGTCCTGTTCCCATCAAGAAAACGATAAATACTGACAAATACGCAGATGTATTTATTGAGGGATTCAATTATTCCAGAATTATAGAAATTACCTAATGGAAATAGAATATTGAAGAAGGACCCTACATCTCACCATACATCTTGGACAATCGAGACATTTATTAAAGAGATGGAGACAAATATGCTTTAGTGACTTGAGCACTCAACTAATCTCAAGCCAATGAAAGCATGAAAGGAGTAACGGGTGGAAAGGATGGAGGTGACTAATGGAATACTGTTTGGGACAAAGTAATATAAGAAGTCATGTATCAGAGATCAGGAGCAGAGTGTACTGTTTCAGAGTCAGGATTTTTCTAGAATAGGATAAAAATATGATTCTGAAGCCATGAGATCATAATATACAACGGAGAAATATTTATGACTTTCCCATTAAAAACTTGAGCTAAGCAGAGGTTTGGAGAAAAAAACTGGGGGTCAAATGGTGCAGTAGATAAATCTGGAGAGGCACAAAGAGACCTACACAAAGGGAACTTCCAAATTACTTTTGATAGAAATCAAAAGACAATTGGGAAAAATTGGAAATCTCTCCCCTCCTCTCAGTTAGCTCTACCAGATGGAAATGAGATAGAATGAAAAGGATTTGGGGCTCTGGATTAAAGAGAATCTGGGTTCAAATCTCACTTCTGATGCATTTTACCTATGAGACTTTCCACAACTCTCTTCATGTCTCTGAGCCTCTGTTTCCTTAATTGTAAAGTGATGAGTGATGAGTACTCTGAGGTCCCTTCCAGCTTTAGATTTTAGATTCCAAATTAACATATAGATTAAATATCATGCCAGTCAGAATTCTATTTTATAGCATTAGAGGGCATAATGAAATACAAATTAAAATAATAAATGGGGGGCAGCTAGATAGCACAGTAGAGAGAGCACTGGTCCTGAAGTCAAGAGGAACTGAGTTCAAATTCACCCTCAGACATTTAACATTTACTAGCTGTATGACCCCGGGCAAGTCATTTGACCACAATTGCCTCACCAATAAAAATAAATAAATGGAGAAAAATGAGAAGACTGATAATGAAAAAGAAAATGGGTGAAAGATGAAAGTAACAATCAGGTTGTAAGATACAAGAAACGGTATGATATCAATTATCAAAACAAGCATCTGTCTGATACTGGGAAAAACTGAGAAGCAGGTTAATGGAGCAAAATCAAAAGCTAGCCCTGGAGCCCAATGGATTGGGGGGGGGGGAAGATTTCTTTGATAGATTTCTATTACTCAAACCTTAAATCCCAGAGAGCAAAATCACAATTTAATAAAAAGTCCCGGGAAGGTTATACACCTGCAGGAAGGGAGATGGGTTTCACCCAAATTGTACAACATAAAGCAGAAGAAACTTTGTGGGATGAACTGCCTAAATAAAAGCGAGTGATTTTTTAAAATTCTGGAGGAAAACTGCCTGCTCCATTTGCTTCACCAGGGATAGGAGCATTTTACATAGTGAAAGAAACATAAGAAACCATAATAATGAATGTGTGGGTTTGGCTACATAAGGATAAAAAGAGAGAAAAAGATAAGGAAATATGCTTGCATTAAATACATCTGACAAATGTTTGACACCCAGAAACGAAGGATGCATGTCTAGGACACCCAAAGGTGCCTCCAAATGGAATAATGGCCACAGGACATAGACAAATATAGAGGGAAACTATGTTGGAGGAACCATATGAGAAGATGCTTAAATTGTTTGATAAACATTAATCTTATTTTTTATGTTCGTGGAGAGGGAGAGGGGGAGAGGAGAGAGAGACAGACAAAAGGACAGATACAGTGAGATAGAGTGAGAGACAGAGACAGAGAAAAAGAAAGAGATAGAAATAGAGAGACAGAGATAGAGTGAGAGACAGACACACACACATAGACAGAGAGACAAAGGAGGGGAGGAAAGGAAAGAGGGAGACAGAGAAGAGAAAGACAAGGAAGAAAGAGAGGGCTGAGAAAATCCCTTGGAAATGGATGCTAATGACACCATTGGTGGAACTATAGACTTGTATGAACATTTTGGAGAGTAAAGTCTGGCAATACAGATCTTAAAGTTGATCTGAGCTTTTGATCCTGCAATTCCCTTGCTAGAATTTTTCTGAAAAAAGAGAGAAAAAGGACCCTTTGGCGCACCCAAGAATAGCTGCTCTGGAACAGCAAAGAAGTGCAAAAATCCAGTCATTAGTGAAGCAGTTGAATAAAGGCTTGACTTGGAATCTGGAAATTTTGCTTCAAATTTCATTTGACTTTGGTTTATAACCAAAGTTATGATGAGTAAATTTACTTCACGTCTCAGACCCTGGTTTCCTCATCTGTAAAATGAAGGCTCAAAATTCCCCCAGTCTTCATTGTCGTGAGGCTCAAGGAGAAATCAAATACAAGGTGCTCAGCAAACTTTAAATCCTTCCATAAATGCTAATTAGCATCATTATTATCCAATATTACATGTCATGACTTACTAATGCTATGTTATGCTATGAAAAGGTCACGTTTGCAGGAGGCTCAAGGTATGGATGTGTCTTTCAGAAGAAAGGAGCAAAACTATTATTCTCAGAACTCAGGATTTTGATATACAAAAGAAAAGGAAAATGGGCCGATAAGGAACTAAGTCAGCAAGCTTTCAGCTGCATTATTACACAGGACAGACTGTGTGCCAGCCACTGGGCTCATCACTGGAGATGCACAAAGAGGCAAAACCCAGCCCGGGCCCTCAAGGAGCTTACGGTCCGGTGGGACGACAAGCAAACAAACACGGACATACAGGGAAATAAGAAAAAAATGACAGGGAATGTACGTGAATGCAGAGCAGCTGGGGGAGGAAGAAGGGACCTGAGGAGTTCTCCGGTCTGAATCCCTCATATTTACAGATGTGGAAACTGAGAACCATGTAGGCCCAAGGCAAGTGGCAGAGCCAGGCTAATCAGGAAGTTTGCAACAGGAGACTGATTTTACAAAGGAACGGCCTAACTAATGCTGGCCGACTCCCATCACCGCTATCTTGTCCACGGCTAGAGGAGGGCACCCAAAGTTTGGCGATGACTGTTTTCTTTCCTCCCTATTCTGCAGCCACCAAGAGCAGCCGCCATAGACTTTGTGGGAGCCTCAGTTAGAGCACAGAGTGAGTTCTGAAGCCACAGAGAGATCTGACAAAATCCCTGGCAGGCGGATGTGGCTCTGGGGTCCCCGGGGATGGCCATCCGAGCCTCAGAGGGTCCCGACGGGGAGCAAGTAAGATGGTATTGCCTGGGACACAGTAGTTGGGTTGTTGTCCTTCATTCTTGGAGAGGGTCAAGAAGCCACCGCTGTGCTGGAGTCAAGGGGCAGCGAGTCCAGGTGTTGTAGCGCATCCAGCTGTTTGGGCCCCTTCAAAGGCAACAACCACTGAGGAGAAGGAGCCTGAGGACATCCTGCTCAGAGCAGGGCAGTGGCTCCGTCCTGCTTCCCTCCATCAGGGCCTGGGAAAGCCCAGAGGCGTCACCGGCTTCCAGATCCGGCACGTAAGTGCTTGGAGCATCCTTCTTTCCTTTGGCCAACTGTGGTTTCCATAAACTGAGGTCGCCTCAATTCATACTCGGCGTTCAACACGAGCAGCCAGAAAATCGCAGAGCGACAGAATCCTGGAGCTGGGGAGCAGCCTGGAGGCCTTTGGGCTTGTCTCTTTATTTACAGGTGACCCTCCAAGGTCACCCAATTGCCAGCTCTGAGTCACACCTGAATGTGAAATGACATCACCTTGTTCTCCCTCCAGGGGTTTGCATTTTAATTTCAGCCCAGAATCTAATTGTAGCTGGAAAGGCTCGTTGGCAGTTTAATAATCCCAAGCATCGCTGCCCAAGTGAAGTAATCTGGGGGAGGGGCTTGGGAAAGTTTTTCCTGCACCCTTGAAACCAGCTTGTAGGCAGCTGCTCCAGGGAGTTGTGTTTTATTCTGCAAAATGCGGTGGAACTTGCAGCAGAAAACCAGCCCCCAGAGGCTGGCAGCTCCCTTTCCTTCCCCCACAGGAAACCAGTGGGGAAATGACTTATCCTGAGGTCCCAAAGCTCATCAGCCAATGGAGACTAGATTGAGACCAAGAAAGACCTTTAAATCCCTCCTTTCATTTTATAGATCAGGAAACTGAGACTCTAAGCCGATTGGAGATTGTCCCACTGGTCGGGGACCAGGCTGCAGATTCTGATTCCAAAATCTCTTTTCATTTACCACGTTGCCCTCCAGCCTTCCTTCCCTCACTCCTGATTCTTCCCTGTGGGTCAGGCTCCTTGCTCTGCCCATTGGAACCTGCAACTGGAACTAGGACCAGAAGCAGCACCCAAACCAATTCTGCCACAGTGAAACTGGACTGTGACTGTTCATTTACCTGAAAGTCTCCCATAGAGCTACCTCTTTGCCTCCAGTCTTTAAAGCCTCTTGAGCAGAGGAAGAACAAGGGAGGGGTGACTTAAACTATGTCCTAGGGTGTCAAATTCAGCAGGCTGCCCACACTTACATGCTCCAGAAGAGTAGGAACCACAGCACTTAGTGCTTTATTAGCAAGAAGAATCAGTAAAACTGAAGAGCTTCCAGATGGGAACTCGGGTGAGCCTCGTACCCTTCTCTGGTACCTTCCCCAACAGGAGTCTAGTCCCGGCATTCAGAACCTCTCTCTGCAGGACAGCATCTGGCTCCCTCCCCCCAGCCAGCGGCTGTTTCCCATTATGGGTCCCAGGTGCAAAAACTCCTAATTCACAGCTTCCCTGGGGACTCAACTTGTTAGCTTGGAACTGCCAGACTTTGTATTGGTTGTGGGGGGAGGAGGGAGAGGCAAGGCCTCTAGTCCGAGCTGTGACCCTGATGCTGTCCCCACTCCTGGATTTATTGGGCTAATTAAAAGACTCGTCATTGCCTGAGAGGTTTGTCATCATGGAAGATTGCTAAAGCCGAGCAACCCCTCCCTCCAAACACCCATAAACATGAGTCATTCCCGTGGCTGGGCTCCGGTTCTGCCTTCTCCAAATGAGCTCTTGAAAAGTCAGCCCCGTGATGCTCCTCTCACTTGTTCCTGCGAGACTCCTGTGTGCAAGGGACCAGCTCATCCCGCCCCCCCACCTGGGAATTAAAAGGAAGGAACATTCTTATTCGTTTGTATTTGAGGGGATCTCCCCTAAGACAAGGAGGCCGCTCTTTGGCCCAGCATCCCCAGGTAGTTATTTATTCTCCCAAGTGTTAGGACGTCTGGGCAGCCACAGCCCCTGACACCGCCAGCCCCCACCTTTAGCCCAAAGCCTCCAGTCCGTTCTGGGGACCAGAGATGCCCCCTTGGGTTTATCTTTCTAGGGAAAGGATCATTTTCCTTTAAATTAAAAAAAAGGCAACTGAAGTCTCCGAACATCTCAGACAGAGGCTTTGCTCAATGTCAGAGTCAGAGGGGCCCTGGGCAATGTGGATGGGTGTACACGGAGGGAATAGGGAAAACTTCTACTTCGCCAAGCAAAGGGACTGAGAGGGGCCAGGGACATGATTAAATAAAAAAAAAAACCTGCAGGATTATTTAAAACAAATTTAAAATTATTTTTAAAAATTAATTCTCTCTCTTTCCATATACACACATATATATGTATATATATGTGTGTGTGTGTGTGTGTATGTATATCTGTTGGAAGATTTCTTGAAAGAGGCAGCCTTGGGGTGGAAAAGAAAAACAAAATGAAACAGCCAAACACAGGGCTTGTGGCCAGATGAGTCAGAGAGTTGGATTCGAATCCTGTCTCAGAGGCTTCCTAAGCTAGGAGGTCACAGATCAATGAACCCCAGCTTTCTCTTCTGTAAAATGGGATGAGAACACCTGTAAAACTTAAATCTCCCACTTGAGGTTCATATGCTGAGAGTTGGAAAGGACCATTATTCCCATCTCCCAACAGAGCTCAGTTTGTCTGTGGATTAAAGGCGGAGGAATTAAAAGCAGAGCTCAGGTTCAAGATCAGGTGCTTAGGCTCCCAATCAAATGAGGGGATCTCTCCAGTGCAGAACTTTTGCAAACATTCGGTGATCTATAAATAATTAGTGTTATAGCCAATGGCTGATTTTTAGCAGGACTGAAGTGGCTCTTCTGGACATGTCCATCACAGGAGGCGGAAGGAGAATGGAGGCCTTCTTTAGTCACCCTTGGAGGCCAAGTTGGAATGCTCTCTCCCAAGCAGGAACCCTGATTTTCAGCTATAAAGTATCACAGTCTTCCTGACTCCAGGCCCAGTGTTCTATCCACTGTACCACCTCGCTCCCTTACTCCCATTTTACTGATAGGAAAACAGATTCATAGCCCCCGATCTAGTCTAGATGTCTAGTCTACATGTTTAACCATTTTACATTTATTTCCATATTAGTCATGTTGTGAAAGAAAAATCAGAACAAAAAGGAAAATCCACAAGAAAATAAAAGCAAACAAACAAAAAGGTGAAAATAGTGTGCTTTTTCCCACATTGAGTCCCTATCATTCTCTCTCTGGATGCAGGTGGTATTTTCCATTCCAAGTCTTTTGGAAGTGTCTTGGATCAATGTGTTAGCAGCTAAGATTTATACAGCACTTATTATGTACCAGCCCTTTATAAATAGAAACTCATTTGATCTTCACCATAATTTTTATTTATTTATTTTTATTATAGTTTTTTTATTTACAAGACATATGCATGGGTAATTTTCCAGCCTTGATAATTGCAAATCCTTTTGTTCCAACTTTTCCCCTCCTTCCCCCCACCCCTCCCCCAATGGCAGGTTGACCAATACATGTTAAATATGTTAAAGTATAAGTTAAATGCAATATATGTATATATGTCCTAACAGTTATTTTGCTGCACAGAAAGAATCAGACTCAGAAATATTGCACAATTAGCCTGTGAAGGAAATAAAAAATACAGGTGGACAAAAATATAGGGATTGGGAATTCTATGTAATGGTTCATAGTCATCTCCCAGAGTTCTTTCACTGGGTGTCACTGGTTCAGTTCATTCCTGCTCTATTGGAACTGATTTGGTTCATCTCATTGTTGAAGAGGGCCAGGTCCATCAGAATTGATCATCATACAGTATTGTTTTCACAACAATTTTTAAAGACATGGCTGATATTTTCCCCATTATTTGTTGAGGAAACTGAGGCAATCAGATTAAGTGGCTTGTCTAAGGCCACACAGCTAGTATGTGTCTGAGGCTGGATTTGAACTCAGGTTTTCCTGATCCCAGACCTAGTGCACTATTGACTGCATCACTTAGTTGCCTCATTTTAAAAACAAATGAATTTTTTTTCAAAAGATGACAAACTTAACCAGGAAAAGAGCCAATTTAAAATTCATATAGACACGAAGTCTCGTTTAGCTAGATTATTTCTACCAAAAATATTCCCTTACAAATCTTCTATATTCACCTGTGTTCAAGATCCAGAAGTTAAACAAGAGGTCTGCACAATTCATATTTCCCTCTGAACTTGATGGTGCAGAAATATAGAGGTTACAAGGCTCCTCATCATGTTACCTCCCCTTCGTCCCACCCCACCCCACTTGGAGAAGTCTTCTGCAAAGAACAGTCCCCAGTCCTGAGCTTGCCAGCTGTTCTCAGATTTTGCCCATTCATCGCCCATTCAAAGGTGCATCAGAGTCAACCGCTTGCCTCAATGGCCCATAACGACAATTTTCCAGTTTCCATGAACCCAAGGGCTTTCTAAAGTCAAAGGGGAAGCTAAATGACCTGGATCTTCTACTCCACTCCTTCCTCTCCTCTATCTTTTATTCTGCCTTCCATTAGAGTCTCATTTAAAATGCTATAGAAGGCTCAGAGGAAAAAGAAGAATCCCTGAAGGTAAATTAAATAGAGCTTCTGCTTGCCAACATAGGAGAGGAAGGAGGAACCTGAGGCTTACACAGACACAGTCTCACACACACACACTCACATACAATTTCAAAGACCATGTCTCATCCGGAAAAACGTCCATGAATTGATAAAAAGTAAAGTGAGCAGGTCTAGGAGAACATTGTGAACAGTAACAGCAACACTACAATGATCATCCATGAATGATTTAGCTCTTGTCAGCAATACAGTAATGCAAGATACTCCTCAAAGGACTCATGATAAAAATGCTATCTGCCTCCAGAGGAAAACTGACTGCGTCTGAATACAGATCAAAGATATTCTTTCTTTCTCCTCCCCCACCTCTCTCTTCCTCTCTCTCCCTTTCCCTTTCCATTTGCCTCTCTTTCCCTCCCTCTTTCCTTCCTCCTTCCCTCCCTTCTTTCCTTCCTTCCTATCTCCCTCTTTCCTTCCTCCCTCCCTCCCTCCTTTTCTTCCCTCCTTCCCTTCCTTCCTTCTTTCCCTCCCTCCCTCTCTCCCTTCCTTCCTTCCTTCTTTCCTTTATTCCTCTCTCCCTTCCTTCCTTCCTTCCTTCCTTCCCTCCCTCCTTTTCTTCCTCCTTCCCTTCTTTTCTTCCTCCTTCCCTCCCTCCCTCCCTCCCTCCTTCCTTCCTTCCTTCCTTCCTTTTCTTCCTCCTTCCCTCCTTTCCTTCCTCCTTCCCTCCCTCCTTCCTTCCTTCCTTCCTTTCCTCCTTTCTTTCTTCCTTGCCTCCCTCCCTCCCTCCTTTCCTTCCTTCCTTCCTTCCTTCCTTCCTTCCTTGCTCCCTTCCTTCCTTCTTTCCCTCCTTTCACTGGGTTTTTAAGTAGTGTGATGATAGCCAAGGGAAAAGAGTATGAAGAGCAAAACAAGTTATCTCCTCTCCACACCCACAGATCTACAGATATGTACAGACACATGCATACACACATATAGATACACACACACAAATACTTGGGATTTTTATCCAGTAAAAGACTCCTTAAATTGAAAATATACTTTCTCACACATGAGGGAAAAACAAAAGATGAAATATTATCATAACTCCTTATGAAAGCCTTAAATGCTTTTATTTTTATAATAACATTTGCTAGGAGCATTGACAACATAAGTGGTCTCTCATCAAGAATTGTGTGTGTATGTGTGTAGACATGTGAATTTCCTTGTCTGTAGAGGCTTCTCAGAGCCCTATTCAACTTGGGAGATTGCTCTAAGAGGAAGCCTACCCTACAAAAGAAATGAAATCTTTGATTTTTATTGTTCTTCTTGTTTTTGTTTTGGGGTGGGGTTTGGAAGGAAATGGGGCTAAGAGGAGGTTCGGCCAATCACTGATTTGTAAAGCACTAACTATGCACCAGGCTGAGTGCTAAGCACAGAGAACAAAAATACAAGCAAAAGAAAGCTAGTCTCTGCCCTCAAGCTAACTCTTTAAAGAAAAAGACACACAGAAACGGAATCTTTTCACTGAGACTTTCAGCACTCTGGACAGAACTGGCTTAGGGTCTCTATGTGGCCCTCAACACTTTCCAATTGGCAGTTTTAGATGCTGGCCCAATGTAGATTAACATGTAATTGAGAAATACTTAACCAAATGAATAACAAATATAATAAATGATGGTATTACATTTTAAAATGAAATAAATAGAGATTTACAGGGATCCTTCTGGATGGATTGGTGGCCTCTGTTTGTACTTGAGTTTGACACTACTGCTCTAGACAATCCTCAAGGACCTTGAGCTGCAGAGAAGGAGCTGACCATGTTGGGAGAGAGTTCCTTCATCAAGGCCTTCCCTCAATCAATAAAGTCATTGGTCTAGTTCCCATTTCTCTCCCATAGGTCATTTTCACTAAAAACATTTCCAGCCCTTCATTCCCTGGTTTCCAATAGCCTTTCACGGTGATTCCTTCACAGATGATATAAATGGGTTCCCTTGCTCTTCTCCATCTGTGACATTCTATTTTCTTTCATCACGCCTTTGCAAAAGTCCCCATACTTGGGATGCATCTCCACTTCTTAGATTGACTAGCTTCCATGGTGGGGTGGAGAGAATTTAAATACCATCCTTATTCCTATTATGTGACCTTAACCTTGTACCTTAACTACTCTCTGCCTCAGTTTCCTTATTTAAAAATTAGGGAGTTGGATCAATTTCCCTTTATCATTTACTATGACTTTCTATACATTTTCCATATGCTCCTATATATACATGTTGTTTCCTGCCCTAGAATGTAATCCTCTTGAGAAAAGGAGGAATATTTCACTTTTACTTTTTCTTCTTATTCTTTTTCGTTTTGTCTTTCTCCTCCTCCTCCTTTTCTCCTCCTCCTCCTCTTCCTCCTCCTCCTCTTCCTCCTCCTCCTCTTCCTCCTCCTCCTCTTCCTCCTCCTCCTCTTCTTCCTCCTCCTCTTCCTCCTCCTCCTCTTCCTCCTCCTCCTCTTCCTCCTCCTTCTCTTCCTCCTCCTCCTTTTCCTCCTCCTCCCTCCTCCTCCTCCTTCTCCTCCTCCTCCTCCTTTTCCTCCTCCTCTTCCTTCTATTATATTTCACTTTTGTCTTTGTAACTTCAACACCTAGTGCATCATCTCACATAGAGTAGACTCTTAATAAATGCTTGCTGAGCAAATAAATTAGTGAGTTGTGTAGACATGGGAACAAGGGCCAATGAAACAAAGAGAAACAATATTAGGTTGTCTTGTCACATTTGCATCCTTTAATAGAGACAAGTGAATGCTCCAGCTGACTCCAGAGCTTTCTGCTTCCATGCTGTATAGTTGTCATGGGAACAGCTAGGGAACCGAAGGCCGTCTCATCCTGGGTGTGATGGAAGGCGTCCTTTCCCTGCCACTGCTACAAAGCGAGCCACAGTCATTTACTTAGGAAATGACTTCCAGTGTCAGACCAGTATTTAGGAGAATTACCATCCCCTCAGATTTATGGTTGGCAACCTCAGCTCCCTTTCCCACCTGCCCATTGTCTTGCTGCTCAAACCTTAAGGATAGCAAGGAACATAAAAGCTCTGGAGACATCCAGATTAATCTTTCCCGGGCCGAGCTTTGCATATTTCCAGATATTCCTTGACTCCTTGAGAATGGCCACTTCCTGAGATGTCTGGAGAAACCTATTCAGGGATGTGCTTATTAAGGACTAAAAAGCGACGGCTTCTTAGGGATGGCAGGCAGTCATGGCAGGAGCATGAGGAGATTGGTGGGGCAGATATGTTTATATCAGAAGGGGCTTCAGCATTGCTGGCTGATTATGTCATTATGTCAAACTTCGGATGGCTTTTTCAGCCTGGGGAGAAGGGAAGCCTAGTTAAGGAAACTATGTTAAAAAAGAAAAAAAATATTCATACAAAGGAAGACTAGATGTAAAATAACAGCCTAGTGAGCTAGGAAACTATGTTAAAGAAGGAAAAAAAATCACACAAAGGAAGACTAGATATAAAATAAAAACCTAGAGCTTCCTCTCTTTTCTCCTCCCTCCCTGATTATCTGGTCCTTTTATTTTTGGAGCTAAAGGAGACGGGAGCCTAAACGGGAGGGGATGATGGCCTGAAATGACATTGGAAATATTTTGTCGATACTTGCACACATGCATGTGTTTTCCTCTGATAGAAGGTGACCTCCTGGAGAGGGTGGGGCTGGCTCATTTTCCCCTTTGTATCCCAGTTCCTGATTGCTTAACATATGCTTCTGGGATTCCTGGATTCACCCCAGATCTTGGCTCATTTATCCCTGTAGATCATGAGCTCGGGGCTGTTGGGAGATGATGAGGGAGATTCCTTGGCAGGTGCAGGGAGGGGAAGTTGGTCTAGGAGTTATTTTCTAACTTGGCTCCCACTTTTTCTAGTGTCTCACCCTGAGCTTAGTGCCCAATTCTTTCTGACACCATGGGTACACAAGTATGGGATTATGATGAGCAAGTCAGCCCAGCCTAGTTGTACTTTATGCCTTCAGGACTGATGGATGTAGAATATTTGTAAGAAATGCTTGCTGCCTATTTGAAATGTTATAATCCAGTGGAAGGGGTAGACCCTATACCTATGGGGGTGCACCTTTTTAGACTAAGATCCCCCTGAGGACAGGAACCATCACACTTCTTTTTGTTACGTGTCCTGCAGGGATCAAGCTCAGTTATGAGCTCAGGGTTATTGGCCAGTAGCCCCATGTCCCAGCCCAATTGGCCTACTCAGCTCTTTTCTTACAGGACCTTCTGCCTCCCACCTTCTTGTCTTGGCTCAGTAGGAGTCCCAGGTGAGGAATGGCCTGTCTTCTCCCCTCTCTTGGAGAAGATTGAGCTTCCTTCAAAGCTCAGCTGTACAGCCCCCTCTTGCAGAAAGTTTTTCCTGATTTTCCCCATGGCTAGTGCTCTACTCTATCCCTAAGGCTTTGGATAATCTTTGCATTTATTCTTTAAGTTAATAGAGTGGAAATTCCTTCAATGTGTGACTGATTTCTTTCCGGCTTGAAATTCCAAGAACCTGGCATGGAATGTTGTCTGGCAGCCAGCAAGAGCTTAATAAATGTTTGTTCAGTAGTCAATGAATGAAACTAAGCGATAAGAATAAACTAAGCCAATTCTTTCTTTACTCTCTCTCTCCTTTACTCCCTTTTCTCTCTTTTCTTCCCTCATTTCTTCTTCTTATTTTTTCTTTTTGTTTTTCCTCCTCCTCCTCCTCTTTCTCCTCCTCTTCCTCCAATTTCTTTTTTTTTGTTGTTGTTCTTGTTCTTCTTGTCCCTGTTCTTGTTCTTGGCCTTCTTGGTGTTGTTTTTCTTGGTCTTCTTATTCTTGTTCTTGTTCTTTTCATCCCCCCATCTCCCCTCTTTTTTTCCCTCCTCCTTTCTTTCCTTTTTCCCTCCCTTCCTCCCATCCTCTTTCCTTCCTTCCCTCCTTCCCTTTTTCTCTCTTTGTCTCTCCCTCTCCCTCCCAGGCTTTTCTAGTCTCAGAGAGAGCATTTCAGTTCTCTTTTCTGAAAAGTCAACAAAATAACACAGATACTATTCTCAATAATGTCTTTCAGAAAGAAAACAAGGTAATTGACCTATCTGTGTAGCTTGGGGGAAAATATAATCCTATCGGCAGTAAAGTGCCTTTTAGGTTGTTTGCAAGGAAATTGAATTTGAAATTGCTCACTTTCCCTTGTGGCCCATGTGTTTAGATTAGGTATAGTCGGGTGGCCCTAAAATGGAGCATTACTGAGAAGATTCAGTGAAAAGTCTGCACATTTCTTATACACCCATGAGGCCAAATCCAGAACGTATCATTTGATCATCATTTTCTTGAACTTTTCATCTTTTTTTCCCCAGGGGCTACTCCTTCCAACTTGGCCTTTATACATGAGGGTTTGGTCCCTGGAGGGTGGCTCCTCCATCAGATCCTTGGGCTATCCTTGTGATTGCTACTTCTGAAACTCTACAATTCACTCACTGCTGCCAGTGTGCTTTTCACGAATAGTCAGCTTGTAGACACAATTAGCTCTTAGTGAAGGCATTTAATAAGATGGCATAGGAAAAACATAGCTACCAAACTCGTTCCCCATAATCCTACAGTGGGATCTTGTGTAAGTGAGACAGATTTCACAGAAAATGATGCTTGCAAACTTTTTAGTATGGTGGTAGCCAGTATACCTGTAGAATGCACTACAACCAATGGCATCCCTCACAATTCTCGGTACATTAGGATGTGTACAACTTTCCTTTTTTTTATAAAGTCCTCCTGTAGGACTTTGAGTGCACCGTCTCTTTTGGGTGGGCTGCCCAGTTGTATTCTGTTCTGATCTCTCTGTGGCACTGCTCTTAATTACTAGGGCCTAGCTCTCTTTTGTGTTCATTATGGCTCTCTTCTCTGCTGCCAGGAGTACCACTCCTTGAAGCTACTCCTTCCCTTGAGTGTCTGTTCCAATATGTATCTTTCTAGAGTATATTTCTCTGCTCCCTCAATTGTTCCTTGAATTTTATCAAACTAAAGAACTAACATTCTCTTAAATTGAGAGAATGATTCCTCTATCTCTGCTTCTAAACACTATGGCTATTGTAGGTAGTGGGAATAACTCCCCACTTCCCCTCTCTGTTTTCTCATATGATACAGAGATTCTTTGGTAAGAAGAATAGAAAGCGGACACAGATAGAGGTACTGACATAGAACTGGAAAGGATCTAGGAAGTGATCTCATCAAGTCATCATTTTACTAAGGAGAAAATGGAGGTCAAGAGAGAGAAAGTGGTTTGATCAAGATCACACACAGGCCAGAAGCAACAGAACTGAGATTCTAAGGCTCATTTGTTGATGCCAAATGCTTTGCTCTCAGTTGTTCTAGAAGTAGCTGGAGTTGATGAAGGATGAGTGGGGAGGAGGAAAGGGAAGAGAAGAGTCCAAGGTGATTTTGAGGTTTGGGATATGGGCACCTAAAAATGGTGCAACTGTGAACATACATGGGGGAGTCAAAGACAGAGATGGTTCTGGGGAAGAGACAAGATCACTTGGGGAAAATATCAGCTTGAGGTACTTGGGGGGTGGGTGGAGCATTTCTAGTGTTTTCCCAAAAGGGTCCTGGATAGGAAAAATATAGAGCATATAACATAAATTGGATGTAGAGCAAGTAATTTGTTCCCATACACAAGAAAGACTAAACATAAAAAAATAATGAGTAGCAGTAGTAGTAGTGGCGGTGATCGTGGTGATGGTAGTAATAGTAGTAACCAATGTTTATCTAGTAAGGTTTGCAAAGTACTTTAGGGAAGCTTTGTGACACAGGGAATAGAGTGGTGGCCCTGGACTCAGGAGGATCTGAATTCAAATCCAACTTCAGACACTTTTTAGCTGTGTGATTTTAGGCAAGTCACTTAACCTGTTTGTCTCAGTTTCCTAATCTGTTGTATGAGCTGGAGAAGGAAATGGCAAATCCCCCTGTTGCTTTGCCAAGAATAGAGTCATGGAGAGTTGGACATGACTGAACAACAAAGGGCTTTGTAAATATTATCTCGTTTATTCCTCACCTCATGGGTGATGGTTATCCCCATTTTTCAAAGGAGGAAACTGAGACCAAGAGATTCAGTGACTAGTGGAAGCCCACATAGCTATGAAATAATTATAACTGTGGTCACTCTGCCGGAAGAGGGAAAATCCACTGGAACATTAAACAGCTTGAAGCTTTCAGGTCCTTCAACTTTTTACATTTCACCTCTCCTGGTCACTGTCCAAATAACTCCCAATGCATGTTTGCCCCCAGATGGACCGGGCTTGGGTCAGTCCTCTTGTCGGTGGTCAGGACAAAGGATAACCATCATTCAGATAGTGTGTCACCTGCCTCAGGGGCCATCCTCACAAATATAAAAGCTTTCCCTACCATCAACTTGACACTAGCCAAGGTCCTTTCAAGTGGGGGGTTAATATTTCTCAAGCACCAAACTGTTAAAACACAGAATCACAGATTTATCCCTGGTCCCTAAATTAAAAGGACCTCTAAGGCACAAGCTCCCCATTCTACCAGTGAGAATACTGAGGCACAAACAGGCCGCACAGGTAGCAGGTAGGAGGACTTAGGCTCACAGGGTCATAGATACAATTGGCAGGGACCTTAGAGACTGTCTAGTACAGCCCCTTCATTTTATGAGTGAGGAAACTGAGGTGAGGGGTGTTGAAGTGCTTCTCTTGCTTCATCTAACCCAGGTAATTAGTGGCCAAGGGGAGAAGTGACCTCAGATGGGTGACTCTATTTAGTGGGTGATTTCTCTCTGTACCTCCCCCCTCCTAAGTAGTCCTCTGACTCCCTATTCAGAGCACTGAGCCCTTGATTGCAAACTGTTCAATGGCCTCTTTCCCTACTGAATTTTATTCCAAACTCCTTAAGCTGATTCATAGCTCACCTCAACCTACTTCTTCCCTGACTGTCCCACAATTATTACACACAATTTCTCAGTTTGGAGATGACCAGAGTTGGGGAAGGACTGAGATGCTGGAGTTGGAGTGAGGAAGTCTGGAGTTCTAATCCTGACACTAGCACATACTAATTTAGGAAAGTCATTTGACCTCTTTGAGCTTCAATTCCTCATCTGTAAAATGGGTATAGTACAAAGATTTCTTGTGTAGATCAAATTAAATATTTATAAAATGCTTTATTATTTTAAAGCTGTTATAGAAACGTAAGTTATTGTGATTATTATTGTCTTAGAATTAAACTGGATCATTCACATACTTCATAATTTTATAGATAAGATGTATTTTTGATTTGAAATGTAATAAAATTAGCAAATGCAGTCAACAAAATGCTTAGCATCACGTGGAAAATCTTACATAAATTCTTAGCCTTTAATGGGGCAGAATGAGACAATAACCAAAAAAACCCACTTTTGTTCTGTATCCCCTTCTAGATGTGTCTGAAGTTAGTTGTGCTGACTTTGTTTTGCTTTGTTCTAATATAGTTGGAGCAGATGCAGAAGCAGATTTTATTCTGCTGATTTCACTTTTTACTGTTTTGTATTGATAGTTCCATATTACCTGGAGTGTTCCTTAGTCAGCATTCTTATGGGCACCATGATATTCTATTACATTAAAATGCTATCTTTATGCAATGATTTCTCAGTTATTAGGCACATAGACTGTCTCTGTTTTTTCTTCGATTACAAGTAGAATGATTAAAAATGTTTTCGTACAAATATAATCTTTTCCTTCCTCCTTTTTAGTGATGCTTTGGGGATAAAGATCACAGGTTAAAGGACATGGTCAGTTAAGTTAATACAGTCCGCCTGATTTTGTAGGGTATATAGAATAGCCCAAAGGGCTATAAAACCACACATGCTCTTTGACCCAGCAATACCACTACTAGGTCTATATATCAAAAGATATTAAAAAACGAAAAAAGATTTCTTATGCAAAAAAAATCTTTATAGCATCTCCTTTTTAGGAACAAAAAATGAAAAATTGAGGGAATGCCCATCAATTAGGGGATGTTTGAATAAAATGTGGTTTGTGATTGTGATAGAATATTAATGTGCTATGAGAAATGATGAGCAGGATGCTCTCAGAAAAATCTGGGAAGACTTCCATGAGCTCTGTACAAAGTAACAACAACATTGTAAAATGATCGGCTGTGAGTGACATAACTCTTCTCAGCAATACAATGATCCGGGACAACTCTGAAGGAGTTATAATTAACTATATTATACACACATATATACATATATCCTACACACATATACATATATTTTAAACATACATATAAATATATTATACACACATATATATGTGTATGTATATATGCACACACATACATACATATACATATATCATGCATATACATATATATTATACACACATATATATATATTATACATGCATATATATATGTGTATATGTATATATATCTATATTTATCTATCTATCTACCCAGAAAAAAAATTGGTGGTGTTTGAAAACAGATTGAAGCACACTTAAATTTTTTAAAAAAAATTTCATGAGGGCTTTTATGCTTTACTTTATAACATGCTTTGTGGAAAAGTTTTGCATGACTACACATGTATAACCTATATCTCTTTTGGGTGGGGAGTAGGGAAGGAGGAAGGAAGAGAATTTCGATCTCAAAGTTATAAAAATGAATCCTAAAATTGTTTTTACATATAAATGAAGAAAAATGCAAATATCAAATAAGAAAAAAAGAAATAAAGGCTGGTTGGTTTGGTGGTTGAGTTCTATGATTCATTTTAAATTGCTTCGTAAAATGTTTGTACCAGTATTGGATCCCAGCAGTAATACATGAGAGTGCCCTCGGTCCAATGAACAGTGGATTTTGTCATTTATCAGTATTCCTGTCATTCTAGTGGGAAAGATATTGCTTCAAGTAAGGAGACAGATGGTTGCTTCGACTTGTATTTAGCAGTTTCTATTTCCTCTTGCTGAAATTGTCTGCTCGTCTCCTTTGACTACTTCCTACCTGAAGAGTCTGTGTTCACAATCTTATAGATCCATGTCAGTTCCTTCTCAATTTTGAAATGTCAGACCTTTATAGGACATATTTACTTCCAATAATTTTCTCAGCAAGATTTTTTTTTTCATTTTAAAGAAGTATTTTTAGTTTGGTCAAACTTCTTTCATCTTCATATTCTGAAACATAATGATTTATTTCCAATTTCCTATTTATTTAAATGTTTGATAAAACCTTCTTTCCTCTCCCTAATTAAAATAAAGAATTCTCCTTTTCCTTATTTTATTTTATATGTATATAAATAGATCTGTCTTTCTAGTGCTCTCTTTCTGGATCTCTCTCCCTCCCTCCCTTCTTCACTCTCTCCCTCTCACCTCCTCTTCTCTCACTCTCTCCTTCCTTCCCTCCTTTCCCTTTTCCCCCTCTGTTTTACTCTTCAGGTTGAGCCATTTAGAGTTTATTGGACTAAATGGTGTGAGACACAGACTTAAACCCATATTTGGTTATGGAGAAGAGAGACAGAGACAGGGAGACAGAGATGGATCAAGGTCCTCTCCTAGATCTGCACTAACTATGTGACCTTGGACAAGTGAATTCTCTCCTCAGTCCCTCAAACCTTCTAAGAAGCTAAAATCCTGTTGAGTTGCTGAGCTGCATTATTGGAGGAATTTCCCAGGAACTTCATAATTGATAAACTTGAAAAAATTAGATGTGTAGACCAAACTTGGTATAATTGGATAGTATTTCTGGGTTCTCTAATAGATTGTGTTGGGCTTTTTTGGGTTTTAGATGATTTTCTTATTATTTTTATGATATATTATGCTGTTATTATCATTTATAATTCTGAAACTATTTTTAAGTAGAAGTCTGTCAATAAATACTCATTAGGAACCTATTATATGACAGGAACAGCCACAGGTGCTGGACATATAAAGAAAGATAAAAAGAGGTTCCTCTTCTCAAGGAGCTCACAGTCTGATGAAGATGATAATACACAGACTATTTACAAGCACAGTATATGGCAGATCTATTGAAAATAACTAAGGGGAATCTTGATTGGAGAATCAATGAATGAGTATGAATCCTGGCTCTGCCACTTCAGCCCTGTGTAGTCCTGAACAAGTCATTTCCTAGTTTGGGGCCTCAGTTTCCTTATTTGTAAAATAGAGATGCTAGATTATACAAATTCTGAGATCCTTTCCAACTTTATCAACTCTTAGGTATAATATCTGCCAACACTGGTCACGCCTTTGATTTCATTATTTTTCATTTTCTTGTACCAACATGTTTTTCTTTCCAACTTTTGTTCCTATTCAGTTTGGGGGCCATCACCAGATTTGTCCCGTAAAAGGTACTCAAATCCTCTTTGATTTTTCTGTTTTGAAACAAATTCTACAATATTACATTGATGTATTGGTTGAATTCAATGATGGATCGATCTGCTTTGTATCAGTAACTTTTCGTAAGGCAGCTCTTTTATGTTTAGTCAGACTACCTCTTATCATAAGTTTACTTCATTGTCCTCATTTGGTTTTGTTAGTTTTCGGAGAAAGCAAGTCATTTCTTTTGGATTCTCAAATTGATTAGCAAATAGCTGGGGGTAGTAATAATCTTGGATCATTTTCTTGATTTATTTTGGCCTGGTGCTTTTTTCATTTTCATTTCCAATTTTGGTGCTCTATGTTGGGGTCCTTTTTGATTAGACTTGCTAATTATTTAGCAACTTAATTAGTCCTTAAGAACAGTTCTTGGTTTATTTGTCATTTCCATTATTTTCTACTTTGTATTTATCTCTGTTCTGATCTCCATAATTTATTTTTTTGATTTTTATGAGTTCCTTCCTTTTTAAAGAGTTAGATTTAGTTCACTTTGTGTAGAGGGCCGGAACTTTGGAGAAGTCTACTTGAAACAAGGATACTTACAACAAGGTGTTAACTCAGTGGAATTGATGAGATGATAGTTCTTTGGTATATATATATATATATATATATATATGTACATATACTATAATGATGTAATCATACCAGGGTATTTAAGGTCTGAGAAGGATTGGAAAGGAGACAGTCCATCACTGAGCATCCTCTTGCTGGCTCTCCTGCCTCCTGCACTCTTCCACTAATCAAGGCTGGTCCCAAGATCTTCCAGAAGGCTAGTCCAAACATTACATCTTTGTCTCTCTTTCTTACTCATTTTGGCCTTAAAATTTAAGGCATGAATTTGCTTCTGAGTACTCCATTGGCAGCATCCCATAGGTTTTGATAAATAATATCTATATGGTTATCATCATTGATATAATTTGCTATCTTTAAAAATATTGGTTTAATACTGGAAGGGACCATAAAAGTCATCTAATTCAACCATTTCTTTTTGCACATGTTCAAATTGAATGGCAAAAAAAGAAAGAGAAATCAGACCTGGGCTGTGGTGGAGACTGGGGTGCACAAGGATAGTCATCAACCATCTAGACATCTTTGAGCAAAAGCCACATCCTGACCCCAGCACTGGAACCTACTTCATCAGGTACCAAGGGAGGTTCAGGAAAGGGGCTGTTTCTTCTCCAACCTCCCTTCCCTGTACCTGTGCATTCACAGCCACCGGAACGTGTGCTGCTCACTTCTTTAGGTCAACAACCTGAATTTTGCCTCAACCATGAAGAGGCCAGAGGTTAACTAGAGAGGAATATAATTGTAGATTAAGACAGAGAATGGAATCTCTGTCTCAGTGGTCCCCAGGATCCGCAGCAACTCGTGTAACGTCCAACACACATCAGACACTTCATTAATTTCAATTAATTTTATTGAATTGAATTTTGGCTTTGACAGTGTGGCAACAATCCATTGTGCATCGTTGGTTTTGAAAGTCCTTTGAAAAGTCTGAAACATCTTTTGAAAGGATTTTTAAAAACCAAAGGGCATTAATAAAAGAATTTGGTTGATGGAAGGTTTGGAGTTTTTTCTTCTCATCCATCCTGGATGTATGAGAAATCATTTTTGAGCAAACTGCTTTCAGCATGCTGTGCTTGCAAACAGTCCACATTAATAATGCAGCAGGAAGGCTTTGTACATCACCTGACACACTGATCTTATTGAATCTGGATACACTGAATAATTAATATTCCAACAATACCAAAAGGTACATTATATTATTAAAAGGTACAGACAATTTTGAGCTTCATAGACGCACACTCTATGTTGAAATCACTCCCCCCCCCCAAAAAAAAAAAGAATACATTATTTTTCTCAAGGAAGGAAGGATTTGTTCACAAAGGACAGACAAAAAAGTCAGGTTTTTATCCAAAACATTGCAATTATTTGACAGTTTTACTGACTCCACCTGCAGGAACTTTAGGATTGCCGTTTTGTCTCAAATATGGAAAAAGATCGATTTTTAGAGGAGTTGGGGGGTTTCTTTGATTACAGTTATTTTGTCTTGGGTTAATAACTACAAGCTGACTCCTAAAGCCCATGTGGGAACCAGAAGGGCCTCTTCACAGATGATTTGGCGTTTTTCAGAGGAAGTTACATGTTTGAGAGTTTCCATTTAGATCATTGATTGAGCTGGAATGGACTTTGGAGGCACCAAACTTGCTATTTTTCACATGAAGAACCCGGGAGCTCAAGAAGAATACAAGGTCATATAGGTACAACTTTTAAGCCAACATTTGAACTCACATTCTAAAGGGATTTGGATGTGGATTCAGGAAAGTAGAGTTTGAAGCCCTGCTTGGCTTGTGGTTTGGGCAATTGATCTCCAAGCATTTTTAATCACTTATTATATGCCAAATAGACTTGTCTTGAGCAAATCAGCTCACCTCACCTCCCCTTTTTGGCTTCCCAAAGGGAGTAAAGTCTGCGTGCTCCAAGATGACAGTGTCTCTTAATAACATAATACGTCTCTTGGTATTGTTGGGACTTTCGGTATTCAGTGTAGAAAGGATATGATGAGGCGGTTGGAGGAGAGACCTCTGGGATCCTTTCTACCTCTAAGTCGGTGATCCTATAATCCTGGAACTTTATCTCCCATACTCCTTCCTTTGTCTAGGCTTTATCTCTGTCTCAGCATTTATTCCAGATGATTTATTTCATGATCTTGAGCAAGAATGCTGCTAACGACTCCCGAGAACTGAAGGAAGGTGATGGCAACAAGCTTTTAATTAAGGGGTGTGTTATTGTAATCCCCATCCATGTATAGATAGAGCACTAAAATGTTTGCAGAAAACTTGTATGAGGTGGGATTTGAACCCAGTTCTTCCTTGTCCATTGCCCTACACTATGTCACTGGGTTTTAAAGGCCAAATAGAAACATGTATCCTTTGTTTTATAGGTGATAGGGACCCACTGAGGCTGTGTGAACAAAGAAACAGTGTGGTCCTGTAGGGCATCTAGTAAGAACAATCGGACAGCAGAGTGGGACTGGGAAGATCGTGCAAACCTAGATCTAGGACAGTCAAGGAAATGCCCTCAGAGGCAGAATCACCATATTCCTTTTAAAAAGAAAATTGTCTCACTGTAGCTGAGAGACCTACTTACCTGCAGATGAGACCCACCATTCTCTACATTGCATGTTCTTTGTGCCCTCCCTCACTGAAGCATTGAATGAAAAAAACTTTTTTTCTCTCATTCTATAAATATTGATTTTCCTTGGGTTGAGATTTCAATGATAATGCTCAATATTTTTTTCCTACTTTAGTCCATCTCATTCTCAACTCGAGGATAAAATCTTTTCAAAAATACTCTCAGCAGGTTTTGCTTCTTTCATTTTGGGTTGGATGAGATCAGTGACAGCTCCAACAGCTGGGAAGGGGGAGCATGACCCTTCTTTAAAGGATCCGTCTCCTTTCAGTGGGCTGATGGCAGGAGGGGATGGTTGGGAAAAGGCGGGATGAGAAACTTGGGCAGCCAGTCTCAGGCATCCAGACGAAGAGTACATTTGTTGTGTAGCCAACTCATACAATGACAAACCAAAAACACGGCGAGCCCGACTCAGATGCAGACCTTTGAGGGGAAAGATCTGATTATTAAACTATAACTTCAATTTTAGTTCAGGTCTTGATTCTACTGAAAATCCCCTGAAGACAGAGTTAAAACATCATTCAGTCAATCAACACGTATTTACTGAATGTTCGGCACTATTGACACAAATGAAATAAGAGATCGAACTGCCAAAGACAGTCAAGGTGGGGTAGAGACTGTACCGATGGCCCCATTGGAGGAGGGAACTCCTAGGTGAAGACTTCCCTCCTTCTGCTAGATCCTAAAGGACCAGGGACAGACCTGAGCCTCCCTTCCTCACAGGTGGAGCTGTCCCCAACATTGCTGGGTGTAAAGTACTCTGGGTTCTCCTTCCCTGGAGGCCTTCAAGGGGAGGCAGTTTGACCATTTGGTAGGAATATTATGGGTTGGAGTTTGTGAGTGAGTTTTATGCACAGACTGGAATCCATAAGTGCACAAAGAAGACATAAATCAAATTCTAAGAGCATGGAGGGGAGAAATACAGTGGAAGTCAAGCAGTCAACAAGCATTTATTAGGCACTTACATGTACCTGACACCAGGTTGAGCACTGGGAATACACAGAATGGGAAAAGATAGCTCCTCCCCTCAGAGAGATCCCGTCTAATGTGGAAAACATGGAAACGATTCTATATTAACAAGATACAGGATGAACTGAAAATCATTTCAGAGGGAAGGCTTTATGAAGTGCTTGGAGAGGACAAGGAAGGGACATTCTGGGAGTGGAGACAATGGGGGTGTGGGATGGCATTTCATACGACTAGACGCAGAGCTAGCTTTAGGCTCACGGGACAGGGGATCATAAATCTAAGGTCTCCTACTCCAACCCTCTCTTTTACAGATGAGGAAGTTGAGACTCAGGGAAGGTGGTGACTTTGCTGCTGTCACTGTCAATCTGGCAAAGCATGTTCCTGCACCACAACCTGTCATGCCATTGGCCCATTAGGAAGCTGCGCCAATAATTCTGTTTCTTGGGAAAGGGCAAGACCAGCCACTTGGCCTGGGGGTATGTGTGGTGGTGAGTTGGGTTACCCCAAGAACTTGGTGCATTTGGGTTGTGGGGACATTTTCATTTCTGAAACTTCTCTTGGACAAACCGGACATTGGCAAGCGGGATGTCCCTTTCCTGTAATTGCTTGGGCTTTCAATGAGCATGGTAAAGCAGCATTGCCTGGTGGCTGAAGTGATGAGGAGGAAACATTAAGACCAGGACAGTCAGGGTGGGGAGATGATAAAATATGAGGCTCAAACCCCAGCTCTGAGCTCACTGGCCAGGGGATACCAGGAAGTGAATTTACTCCTCTGAGCATCTGTTTACTTTTTTTGCAAATTAGAGTTAATAATGTTCCTGGTCCTATCCACAGAGGGAGGGCAGCTGATTGGCCAACCTTTCTCCCCTCTGGATCAGAGCTGCTTTGTCCTCTCTCTGCCTTGCTTGCATGTGGTTGTTTGGGCCAGTTTCCCCCTTAGAGAGTGATCTCCTTGAGGACAGGCAGGGTCTGTTTCTTTTGGCTCTCTTTGTACATTCAAGACTTAATACCCAAATGTTTGTTGATTAACTAATGATCACATGGTGATCAGGAGGCTCAAATGAGACAATAACGACAGCTGGCATTTATTGTTTGCTTTTAGATTGCCCGATGTGCCCATTACTTCATTACAAACCCTACATAAATGTCTATTTTTTCAAATCTATCAATTCAAGAATTTTTGTTAAGCACTTTTTATGAAGCTGACTTAGACATGGTGCAATCCTCTATTGTCTACACATGCACAGAATTTTGGCTCCCCACTCCATTGGGTAGGAGCTTATGGACTAAAGTTGATTTAAAAGTAGGTCTTAGCTATCTAAAAAGAAAGAAAAGGGAAAGGTTATTTTGCCCAGAAAAGAGAAGACCAGGTTACAACAAAGAAATGATTTTCAAAATGCAAAAAAGCAAATTGTTCTAATATGTTAGAGCCATCCAGAAGAAATGGGCCTGGTCTAGAGCATCCCTTCGGGCTCAGGGGCAGCATCCTAGACCCGGCTCTGCAGTAGGTACCAAATAAATGTTTGTTCATCTGAACTCATTCCCCCAGCACCGAACAAAGGACGCAGAAAAGCAGGATGTTCACTCTCTGAGAACTGCCTCTTTTGTCAGAAACAATGGTTTTAATAACCACCCAGAGAAAGCCTATTCTTTGATTGGCTAAAGCTCCACTTTCATAGAGAGTGCTTAATAAATATATTGATTGACTGACTCCATGGTCTAATGGGGGGATTGCACTTTTCAAGACACAAAGAATAAGCCTCGTGACCCAGAATTGCTGAGCTACGAGTCATGAAATAAATATTGGAAATTGTGAAATCCTATTAGGCTGTTTCATCAGTTTTGACAGCTTAGGAGTCTTATGTTTCACGCTCCACCAATTTCCTTCCACCGCGGAGCAGAAGTTTTCCAACTGCAAGCAAAGTCAGGGGCCCAAGGTTTTAAAGCATCCTCCTCCACAGGGAAAAGGCTTCCCTGATGTTCAATAATGGGCCTGTCTCAGAGACAATGGAAACCAGAGAGAAGAACAAAGAAGAGGGAGAAGAAAGGAGGTTGTATGATAGGCAGATAGAGCTACAGGCAGATGGAAAGGTGCAAACATCCATAGAGATGTGCATACAGATGGATACATGGATAAGCTACATACACAGCTGGATAGACAGTTACATGGATGGCTTCGCTACATATGTATACATATTTTAGCTACATGTGTACATACATGGATACATACATGTATAGACAGTAGCCAGGGAAACAGACACACAGGCGCTCAGGTAGCTCAGATGGATAGATGGATAAGGAAGCACGTGCCGTGTGCAGGGGGTTGTGCTAAGTGCTCGAGACAGAAATGTAAGCAAACAGCCCGGGCTCTGCCCTTCAGCAGCTTCCATTCTAATGGGGAGACACAGAAATACAGGAGAACTAAAAATAAGTGAGGAGCCCCTGGACTGCACGGGGTGGAGGTGGTTAGAACAACATCCGGGCTGGGCCTGCCAAGGTCAGGCCAAAGTTCCCCTGTCAGAGCTCAGGGCCCTGGGAGGAGAGGAATGGTGGCAAGTCAGTCTGAAGGGAAATAACAGGGGCCCTCCTGAAGAAATGGGAGGCGCTTTTTACAAGGCACCACCTGGACCGTCATCAGATACCTTCAGAACCTGAGAGAGACCGCCCGGGACCCTGAGCCAAGAACCCTGGGAACAGCCATGGCCCCCAAGCCACCGACAGCCTTGTTCCCAACACGTTGGCCATTGTCTTTCCTGAGGGAGAAATCACCGGGAAGAAGGAGCTTCCCTTCCTCACCAACTGCTGACCGGTTCCCACTGCCTGGAAAAGGGGCACAGTAACCCTGGGTATGGCACCATCACTCATGCCCTGATTCTAGCTCAGCCTTCATAGCTGTCATATGGATATATATGTGCACGTATGTGTATATAAAAATATATGTATGTGTATATAAAGAGAGAGAGAAACAGAGAGAGAGAAAGAGAGAGAGAGACAGAGAGACAGACAGAGAGAGAGAGAGAGAGAGAGAGAGAGAGAGAGAGAGAGAGAGAGAGAGAGAGAGAGAGAGAGAGAGAGAGAGAGAGAGAGAGAGAGAGAGAAGGGAAAAGAGAGAGAGAGGATATATAAGGAGAAGGAGTCTTTGCCTCAACAGGCCAGCCAATTGCCATTCACAAGGCATGGAGCAGCCAACTGAAGCAGCAAGTCACCCTCCCCCGCAGCCTCCTCCCCACATCTAGGGAGAGAGAGGGAAGGAAACATGCACCAGGCAGCTGGAATCACAGCCTTGAACACTCTCTCCCTCCAGACCCTGTTGGACAAGAATCCAAGAGCCTTGGGCAAAGCAAGTTTCCCAGCTCGTTCCCACAGCCATCATTATGTGGAGCAGCCCCTGGGGAGACGTAATCTGTCATTTGCTCCTGCAGGTGCTGCAGCCACAGCTACTAAACCCCAAGATGTGTTCTTGCCCCAAAGCCCTTGTCACTGTCATACGTCAACTCTCAGAGGGGCCTTTTCCACCCGACTGGCAGCTGAAACCCTGGGGATTGTTTCCCCCATCAGAACGTGAGCTTCTTAGAGAGCAGGTCTGTCTTCTCTGTAGCTCCAGCAGAACGAATGCTTCCTAAAGACTTTAACTATCCATCATCCACCCAGCCTCCTATTCTTCCATCCATCCAGCCACCCAGCCAGGTATCCATCCATCCATGAAGAGCCGGCTGCTGCAGGCAAATATATGTACATGTACACACACACACACACACACACACACACACACGGGGTGTCTAAGAGACCTTGGCTCTGCACCGAAGTGCCTTTTACTTTGGACTTGCCACTTTCCTCTCTGGGGCTGTTTCCTCTGCTATGAAAGGAGGACCCAAGGCTACATGAGCTGCAAGGTCCTTCCCAGCTCACATTCGGTTGCGGATCGGCCCCTGTAGAGGTCAGGGAGCTGTTGCTTTTTTATCTTCCCTGTTCCTGCTTTGTCCTCCATCTCTGGGACAGATGCTAGGAATGCTGTTCAGCCTCCCGGGACCTCAGTTTCCTTATCTGTAAAACGAACGAGGGAAAGTTTGGCCGAGGTGTTCACAAAAGCTCTAGACTTCTGCCCCATCCCAAGGTTGAGGCCGATTTGAAGCGACTCTCTCTGAGTTTGAAAGGTAAGATTTCAGGGCTATCTATTCTGCCCCATAGTCTGTCTCGTCTGCACTCCCAGACTCAGGGATCTCTTCTTGATGCATTAGAGGGATTTTAGGAGCCCAAGTCTAGATCTGAATTTTAATTTATTTTTGAATGAACATAATTGAAAGATTCCCAGAACAAGAGTCAAGTACAAGGTAGTACCACAATGAAGATACAATCTTAAGAAGAAATTAAACACTGAAAACAAGAGAGGGTGTCTTCTGGGCTTGGGAATGTTAATATTTCAAGGTTACTTTTGTCTGATTTGTGCATTTCATACTAATACCCTGTCAATTTGAGGGCCATGTTTAAAAGGCAGTCCCTCAATGAGCCCATTCTGCACCGGGGAACTAAAGGCAAGAACATCCCCCAGGACTCCTTTCCTTTCCTTCCTCTGATCCTCCATCCTCGTGGCCATGGGACAGGTGGCACATGTATTCTGTCCTCATCACCCGACCAGAAGGTCAGAGGCAGGACCTGAATCCATCCAGGTGCTCCTGGACAACTTGCTTCCCACTCTCAAAAGTGTCTCATTTGATTTTCTGCTGCCCCCAGAGCTTGAATGCAGTTCTTCCTCATCTCTTTCTTTGTCTCTGTCTCTTTCTGTCTCTGGTTCTCTCAGTCTGTTTCTGTCTCTCCTTTGTCTCTGTTTCTGTTTGTCTCTCTCCCCTTTCTCCCTCCCTCTCTCTCCATCTTTCTTTATTTGTCTCTGTCTCTTTTTCTATTTCTGGTTCTCTCTCTGTCTCTCTATCTCTGTTTTTCTCTGTCTGTGTCTGTCTCCCTCGCTCCTTTCCTCCCTCTTCCCCTTTCTCCTTTCTCTCTGTTTCTCTATTTCTGGGTGATGTCCTAGTCTCTGTCTTCCTCTTGACAGCTCCTGGTTAATATTACATATTCATGAAGTCTTAGCTACAGTATCTAAGACCATCTCCTTTTAACCCATGAATGCAAAGAATCCTCCCGATAAAATCCACTCTGTTTGAAGTGACAGGGTCTCTCCTCCTATCACCCCAGCCATTTTAGGTCATCTCTCATTATTTGAAAGCTTTTTTCTAACACTCGCCTCAATTTACCATGGTAACCCCCATCTATTGTTCATATTTCAGCCCTTGGGGCCAAACAGAAAATAATAAAAATGATAATTGCTAACAGTTCTCTCGCACTTACTATGTACCAGGCGCTGCGCTGAGTCCTTTATAATATTTTTTTTATTTGATCCTCATAGTATTCCTAAAAGGCAGGAGTTCGTATCATCCTCTGGTATCCATAGATGGAGAAACTGAGGCAAATAAGTGAAATGATTTGTCCGCAGCTAGCAAGTCATTTTTGAATGGTCTTGGTCGGCAGAGAGGGTTATGCCATCAGAGGGCAGTGATGACACAGAGATGGGAGATGAGACGTAGGGGCCCCGGGGCCCCGAGTCAGATCGCTCCATGTGCCGACCCCCAGTGATGGATGACCTGGAATGGAGCATCCCCAGCTAGATGCTGGGAGGGGAATAATGTGCCTCGGGCTGTTGGTAAAAATTGACCTTTTTTCCAGATTTGGTGAACAGAATATGGAGAAGCTTTGTCCTCATACTAGCACACGGGCCTCCCCCAAATAGTCTGTACAAAGAGTATCCGCCAAAAGGCTGCTAGATAAAAAGGGCATGGGACAGGTGCCCTATGGGATAGACAGAATTAGAAGCCCAGAATCGATCATTGCAAAGGGCAGGCTGAGAACTGGGAAGACTTGCTTTCCCAGAGAAAATATGGATCCAATCTCTTGAGCTGGAAGGAACCTAACAAAGTGCTGAGCTCAGCCCCCTCATTGTACAAGGGTGAAATCAGAGGCCCAGAGAACTGAGGGCCCCTTTTAAGGTCACACAAGCAAGTAGCAGAGTCAGGGTTTGAACCCAGATCTGGGACCTGCAATGTCTAGTGCCCTTTCTGCCAACAGTTCCCCAAGATGGCCAGAAGAGTGAAAGGGGAGGCCGTGCCATGAAGATCAGTTCAAAGGAATGGAGCATGTTTAGTCTGGAGCAGAGAAGACTTGGGAGGAAAGGGCATGAGGACCTTGATAGTGGTGTTCAGGTTTTAAGCTATTGGTCTCATATCTCTAAAGATGGAAGGGACCTTGAAACCAACTCCTCATTTTACAAGAGTGGGAAACTGAGGCTCAGAGAAATAAAGTCACCTGTTCAAGGACATCTAGAATTCAGTGGAAGACCCGAGGTGAGGAGTGGAATCCAGGTCTCTTGGTTCCCAATTCAGACAGCTTTTCACGGTAACACACTGCCAGGCTTTTAAAAGGCTGTTGTTAGATGGAAGCTCTTCTGCTCTGGAGAGAAGCTCTGGAACCAGTAGGTGGGAGCTGCAAAGAGACAAAGGCCTGGAATGACAGGCAGAAGGGCCACCTTGAGATGCGCTGAACTTTTTCACTTTGTTTGGAGTCACCAACCGTCAGCAGAGTTCAGGGGCATTTACCATGGTGGATAGTGTGCTGGAGATGGACTCAGGAAGAGCTAAATTGGTCTTCTGTTTCTATATTAATTAACAGTCTGCTCCTTCTGCTGCAGAACATGGGTAGAGGACCAAATCCCTCCTGACCCCTCCATTCCCCACTAACTAAATAGCTTTGGAGTGAGCCCCAGGGACAGAGTTGTCAGGGATAAGATCAGAAGCGAGTACTTCTAACATCCCACAAAATCTCTAAAGACATCAGGACCAAGGACTTGCCATGTGTTCTGGGATTGGTTTGGAGACCTCTCTCCCATCTCCCCTACCTGGGTGGCCTTTCCCCATCTTTATCAGGGCTAGTTAATCAAATTAAAATCTATGTAATTTCTTTGGATTCCCCCAAAATGATCTTGAATGTGAATCACAGGCTGCCTAAGGCTGAGTTTTTTTCTTACCATCCCCACTCCCTTCTTCATGTCTATCCACCATAATGTCATCTCTCCTGTGTCCCCATCTTGCTCTTCCCTTCTTTGTCATTATGCTTCTTAAAAACCTATTTTGTTATGAGATATATACTAGTGTACCTGGAAGTTACTTTATGTGGGTTTTGGGTTTAATTTTCTGTGTCTATGCTATCCCTGCCTCCGTTGCTCTATAAAATCTAATGATTGTTTCCTTTTTGTCTGTGTATCTTACTGCTTAGCTCACTGTCTGGCATAGACTACTCACTTAATAAATGATTGTTGAATGGAATTATGTGACCACAGGGAAAATCAGTTAACTTTTCAAAGTCTCACTTTTCTTATTCACTAAAAAGGAAGAGTGATACCCCCTAGTACCAACTGCACAGGGTGATGAGGCTAAAATTTGCCATTGTCTGCAAAACCCTTTATAAACAGCAGCCTTGCTGGCCAGCTAGCAGACTTTGGGCAGTCTGCCGAGTCCAAACCTTGAGTTTTTTCTATAAAACAAGGGAGGGTCTTGAATGTGGTGTCCCTTGAGGTCTCTGAGTTTGGTCAGTTTGGAACATCACCTCGCCCCTGAGCTCGCCTTCCCTCTGGAGCTGTGGGAGGACATCTGGTCCTCACGTTGGATCGTGGGATCTCAGAAATATTCTCAGCATTTTCAGAAGCTTGGAGTTCTTCAGTGTTTACCGCAGGACAAAGGTTTCTGCCGTAAGCAGGCAGAGAGGCGGCGGCGGGGCTTGCTTTTTGCCGTGTAAACATTTCAGTAAGCAGCTGAAATGAGACCAGCCAAGCAAACATCAAGCTTCATCTCACATGCCGTCTGCACTTCTGTTCCCAATCCTGGTACAGAATCATTTCATTTTAAAATGTTGTTCAAGGGGAATGCGATTGAATAAAACACAAGGTCTTAACTAATCTCTGAAGAAATGAACCCAGGGGCTCCGGGAAGTGACTGGTCACCTGGAAAGGGGACAAACTTGCTGTTGCTGCTGCATTTAAGTCATGTCTGAATTTTTGTGGTCGCCTTTGGGGCTTTTTTTTTTCTAAGCCATGGGAGTGGTTTAGCATTTCTTTCTCCAGCTCATTATATAGAGGAGGAAACTGAGGCAAATAGTGACTTACCCAGGGTCATATAACTAATAAGTGTCTGAGATGGGATTTGACCTCCGCTCTCTGGCATTCCATCCACTGTGCCAGTGAGCTGCCTCTGAGGAACTTAGGTCTAGAATCATTGGTCCGGAGCTAAATGGACTCAGAAGCCAACACCTTCTTGTTAATAGCTTAGGAAAGGAGTCTGCCTCATGAAAGGACAGTGGAAAGCGGGATGACATAGATGGACCAAACTACAGTCTCAGACAGTCACTGAAAGTGTGTGTGTGAGTGGGTATGTGTGTGTGTGTGTGTGTGTGTGTGTGAGAGAGAGAGAGAGAGAGAGAGAGAGAGAGAGAGAGAGAGAGAGGTGTTCATGGGCCACTCAGGTGGGACAAGCTTTGCTGGGGAAAAATCTGTGTGGATCTGTGGGGCCTGTCCTGGCCTGTCCGGTGAAATCTCCTGATTCAGAGACTCTCCAGCTGCATTGCTCAAACCTCTGGGCCGTGGAGGGCACACGGGGCTCCTCCTAATTGGAAATGTCCAAGCCAGCATTGTTTCAGTGCCAAGAAAAATTTATTGCCTCCTATGAAATTTTAATGGCTCTCTATTTTCCTTATGGCTAAAGAGGCTCGTTTTAGTCCTTCCTCTTTCATCTTGAGTTTCTGCATATCTGGGCAAGACTTCCATTAAAGCTGTGTACCCGGCTCCGTGGAGGGGGTGAGGAGAGAGGGGGTGGTTAAGTGGGCACATAGCCGGGAGCTGAGCAGGTCCGAGGCTGCCTGCCTTAGAATGGGAGGTGACTATGCAATAATATTCCTGAGAATCGGAGAGCCACCGATTCAGGAGTTCCTTCCAGTGGTGCAAGTCACAGCCCATCGTGGTCCACTTTGGTCCGTGGCCATGCATGAGGTCCGTAGGTTAGAGCTCTGGCCTGCTTTCTCCTGGTCTGGGGAGGGTCTGGTGCCCTTGTACCGGATAAACACCCAGGATCCATTCCCAACAAAGAGTTAAAAACAGAGAGGAAAGAAAAGGCAATTCAGAAAAACTAATCAACACATTCATCAGGTCCATGCAACAGTCCCCGTCCATGGTCTCCCCTCAGCGAAGAAGGGAGGGAGAGCATTGACATGTTTGCTTCCAGACCAGGCTTGGACATTAGCGTTACATGGAGCTCAGTCTCCATTTGTTTCTGCCTTTCTATTTAAACTGAAATTATTATTGTATGGACTGTTCCCCAGGTTCAGCCAGCTTTGGCTCAGTACATTCGAATCTTCCTCTGCTTCCTCGACATTTATAATTTCTTAAGTAGGTTACTGTTAAACATCCTAATTTGCTTAACCACCGGCCAACCATCAATTCCACCGTCAACTGCTGATGAAAGAGAGCAGTAAAGTTAATCCTGAACATCAGAGAGTTACCAAAGTCACCTGCAAAGATTCAGACCGAGAAGGAACTTGAGAGAGCTTTCAGATGAGCTCATAGATGGGAAAAGAGGCGCTCTGTTTCTGTCTCCCTCTCTCTGGCTCTGTTTCCTTCTGTCTCTCTGTCTCTGTCTTTGTCTTTGTCTCTATCTCTGGCTCTGGCTCTGTTTCTCTCTGTCTTTCTCAATGTATGTATGTGTGTATATGTATATATACAGAAATATATATACACATACACGCATATATTATGTAATATATTAAGATTATATATTATACATACAATATATACACATAATACATTATTATAATATATCATGCATAAAATAAATTATTATGAATGTAATATACACACATATATCACATACATGTGATATAATATGTAATATTTAAATATATACAGTTCTTCTTGTTGTTGAATTATTTTGGTCATGTCCGACCAAAATAATTCACGTCTCTACACCCTTTTTGGGTTTTTTTTTGGTAAAGATACCGGAGATATTTGCCATTTCCTTCTCCAGCTCACCTCACAGATGAGAAAATGGAAGCAATCCCAGCAAACTGGCTTGCCAGGGTCACCCAGACATCAGTGTCCGAGTGAAGGCGAGTCTTCCTGGGTACCGCTGTACCATCTGGCTGCCCCCAACTAGATACATACAGTATGATAATTAGCTAAAACTATAGAAATGTTAGCTACAAATAGATAATACAATACGATAATTAGTTGACATTCATAGAGTGTTTTCTATATGCTAAAAACTATGCTACAAATATTAACTTATTTGATTTTCACAACAACCCTATATGGTGCTATTATTAATTCCCATTTTACAGATGAAATCTCATCAGCTCCCATGACATTAAATACCACCTCCCCGCCGATGACTCTCAGACCTACCTTTCCTGCCCTGATCTCTCTGCTGGCTCCATCTCCCATCTCTAACTTTATTTCAGATACCTCGAACTAGATGTCCAGGAGAGTCTCAAATTCAATGTGTCCAAAACAGACTCATTACTTCCCCTCCCTCCCTTTGTTCCCTATTCCTGCATTCTCTAAGTCTCTCAGGCTCACAACCAAGAAGTCGTCCTGAGCTCCTCAGGGTCTCTCACACCCTTATCCACATGGCGCCGTTTCACCTTTACCGCATCTCTTGACTCGCCCCTTTCTCTCTGACGGGCCCTCCGTGGGGCAGGTTCCCACCACGTCATGCTTTTAGGTGGGAGCCTGATTGTCTCAGGGATCTCCCTGATCCAGTCCATTTTCCATCAGCTACAGAAGTGGTTTCCCCAAAGCACGGGGCCAATATGTCCCCACCTCCATATATTCCCCACAAGCTCCGGGGTTTCCCCCAGCCCTAGGACCACGTCTAAAATGCTCTGTCCTTCGAAGTCCTTGCTAAGCCGCCCTCCTCCCACCTTCTAAGTCTTTTCACACTTACTTCCTGGCACATGGATTCCGGGTGTTTGAAATAGGTTTTATTTCTTGTGTGAATCTGGGCCTGGCCAATGGGGTGACTCCATCTCAGGCCCTCTGCAGGGGCTCTGCCCATGCAGGAGGTGGGACGGGCCTGCGTCTGGGGCTGCCGGGTAACGGTGGGGCTGATGCCGAGCCAGAGCTTGGGAGGGAACCCCGGGACCGTCCCTGTCTGTCATGGAACGAGCCGAGGGTGTTCATGAGCCTGAGGTGAGACTTCATCCTAGAGGTGCCATTGAAGAAAGGCCATCGCTTCCCACTTTGGTGCTGATGGAGGAAGAGCTGCTGCCGGCCTTTGGGGGAAGCGATGGAGCTCGAAGCCATGGCCCCCTCTCCCCCTCCGGCTTGGATGTTGCTGTTACTTCTGCATCTGCCGTATTTCTCTGTGTTTGCTTCTGGGTGAATGACTGTGAGAGAGGGAGCAGATCGCCATTTTGTGAGGGACGGAAGGTCAGAAGGGACTCCAGAAACCCCACGGCCGAAACCGAGAAAAGGGAGGCCTGAGAGAAGCTGCTGCCTGGGCCACTGGGGCGGGGCCTTCAAGCCAAGGAGCAGCTCACTCAGCCCCCTTGGAAGCAAACCTGGTGGGAACGGCTTCAGTCGGATCCCCTTCTCCCCACGGACAGAGGGAAAGGGAGGCCCTGGCTCCGGGGGGGTGGTGGGGGTTCGACTTTGGATATTTTTAGTTTGTTAAAAGTAATTGATGTTAATTAGTTATCAGTGACACGGAGGAGCTACCAGTGATTTAAATGCTACCTGGATGCCGACCGTCATCGGCAGGGATAACTGAAGAGAAGCTGGCAGGGTAGCAGAGCACCAGCCGGAGGCCGGCTGAGACTGCCGGGATTTTCCCAGTTTGCACTGCGTGGATGTAAATGTCCACATCCACCCACAGCCACGGTTACACTCACACATAAACATGAAACGTCTCCGCTTATAATGTCTGATTGCTATGTTCACATGTGTACGTGGGCACATACGCATGCAGACACACATATATAAATAGACATTTATACACACACAGGGATCGCTACAGTTTGTAATGTCCGGTTATATGTGCACACACATGCACGCCCCCACATACATGTGCTATGTGGCTGTATGTGCCTGCACGTGACTTCAGGCGGGCCCCATCTCAGTAACAAGCCGGGTTCTCGGGCCCGGCCTGCAAGGCCGCCCTGACCCCGGCACCAGCCCGGCCCCCCACTTGTCCTTTTCTGGAGCATGTTGGTTTCCCCGTCCTGCATGTTTCTCTTGCCCGGCCTCCCCCCCAGCTTCACCCCCAGCACCCCCCATGCCCTGGACGCTCTCTCCAGTGCCGGCGCCCGGCTCTGTGCAGGGACGTGGTCCCTCCATCTCTGTGCCCTGGCAGAGGTGGGCACACGGAAGGTGCCCACGGCCCTTGGCCAGCTGGCCGAGCTCTCCTCACCGGGCTCGGGATCTCTCAGTGGAAGTTGGGTATTTCATTTAAGGGGCCCCTCGAGGGTCCAACTTTGGGAGCTGACGTGCCCCCCGCCCGGGTGCTGACGGGGCCAGAATATCTGCAATTCCACTTGTCAGTCCCTCCCTGAGGCTGCCCGTGGAGGCAGCCCCGGCAGGAAGGAGGCAGAGTTGTCTCTTGTGCTGTAGCCAGAGAGCGAAGCTGAGGAAACGTCTGCACTGCTTGGGAAGGAAACACGCAGTCACTGCGGGGGGAGGGGGGGTAGAGGGGGCCCAGCCGCGAGAATATGAGGGATGGAAGGGCCGCTGGCAGGGGGTGAGCCCCCTGTCCCTGAGGGTCTCCAAGGGGAGGCCGGTGACCATTGGGGAAGGTTGTTGGGAAGCTTCCTGCCCAGGTCTGGCTGGGAGGAGCTGGGCCCCGGGGTCCTTCCCATCCTCTGGGCCTAGCGCCTGCCCCTTGCCCTGCATCGATGCTGGGTGTACCTGGTGTGGACGGTTGTTGGTGTGTTTTCTCTGTTAGAATGGAAGCTCCTTGAGGGCCTGGGTTTTTTTTTTACCCTTCTTTGTAACTCGTGTACTTCACACGGTCCCTGACAAATAGTAAACTTTGCCAAGTGGGGAAAAAACCACAAACTGAATATTTAGTGAGAAGAGACACCTTTTTGATAGAATTTTGCCAGTCTCTTAAATGCCCAAGGAGATGATGATGATTATTGTTTAGTGAAAGGTTCTGTAGATGGCCTCTGATCTCCTGTCCCACAGGGAGACCCTCTAACACCCCTTGAAGGCAAGACCCTCCACTGGAACTTGGAGCAGCCCATTTAAAGAAGAGGGGGACCTTGAAGGACCCCTCAAAAGCCAGCATTCTCAGGTCAGCCCAAGCTCCACGTCTTCCAGATCTCCATGAACTTTACCCTTTTCTAAGTGGGGATCATTGACTGACTCCTCAAAAGCCCAGGCCAGGTACAGAACCCATGTGCTGGAGCCCAGGTGGAGCACGAGCGCACACCTCAAATGGGAAGTAGCAGGATGAGAATATTGCCCTTTGGGGGGGAAGATTAAAGGGAAATAAACAACTATAACAGAAACCAAGGATAATTCCTGGACATGAGTCATTCACATAAAGAAGGACCTTCCCATAAATTAGTCCTCACGGATTCATCTGTTGTTGGGGCTGATGATCCTTCCTGGAAGGATTCCAGGGTTCCATGTGGGATGGAATAAGTCTTCATTTGACCTAAGGGAAGGTCACGCAGCCACCCAGAATGCTCTGGAGCGGCAGTGGGCCCAAGGCAAGAGAACCGGGTCTGGCCCCGCTGACCCCTGCACTGGGTCCATCCCCAACCCCTTCAGCACAGGCCGGGGCAGGGACATGGCAAATACGAACCGTGATAACTCAGACTTGCGTTGGGCTCTGAGGTTTGCAAAGCCTGGAAGTTCCCGATCTCATTTTGTCCTCACAGCCGCCTGGGGGGGGGGATGCTGTTACAGGTCCCATTTTGTGGCTGTGTGAATAGAGGCTGAGAGAGATGAGACGAGGGGCGCAGGGCACGTGGCGAGTGACAGAATTCAGGCCTGGAACTCGGGGCTTCTGGGATTCCCAACCCCAGACTCTGACATTTCCAGAGCTTTATTTGGCCAGGAATACAAGGGGGTGACGGTCTGATGGCCACAGTGTTCTCAGTGGTGTGGGAAGCTCGTGGGGCCGGGACAATGACAGAAAAGCAGTTTTATCTGGCAAAGGGCTAGTGACTCCCCAAGGGTCACACCTTACCATGGCTGAGTGAGCCCTGGGGGGGGGGGGAGGAGCGCAGGAGGGGACCCGACAGCAAGCGCCTTCACACGGGGGGCTCTAAGACGAGCCCTAAAAAATGACAGGAATAGTGACCGAGAGCCTGGCCCGGTGTCTGACCAGGAACACACGTCTCTGGGACTCGAGAAGAGGGACGGCTGCCAGGATTTTCCATGGGCTTGGCTGGATTTGCATCAGGAAATATAATTGGTCTTTTGCATTTGGAGCTGCTGATCCGAGATGACATCATAGTTGGAGTCTTCCAGATTTAATGAATGGGGACAATGGCCTGGAAAGGGGACAGATCCCAGGCAGTTAGTCTTAGGAATAAAAGCTCAGGTGAAGGGGCTTGTTTTTTTTAAACCAAAGAAATGTTTTTGACATTTTGTGTTAAAATAGATCAGCTCAAGCATCCTCATGGAAGCAGAATTCTGCAGAGAAAAGGAGGTAGGATTTGGGGTCAGAGGGCCTGGATTCAAATCATGAAGTTTTGACTTAATAACAAATGATAGAAAATCTCTCTCTACATGAGCTGCTGCCATTAGAGTTACCTGGGCCACCCTGGGCGGGTCAGTCTCTGCCCTTTGCCCAGTTTTCTCACCTGAGAAATGAGAGAAGCAGCCTGGGAGCTCAAAATTCCATCTAATACTTTCAGCCCAGTTCCCCTGGCAACAAATGGGAGCCTAGGCCTGGGGAGATGTTCTCAAAGCTACCTCCGGTTCTAGATCTGGGACCCTTTAATCTACGGTTTGTTTTCAGGTCCAAACTTTGGCCGACTCCGTGGTCCAGGAGCTTAATGTAGGTGAAATGTAAATAGAAGCACTGCGTCGGTCGCTGCCTCCTTTCCCTTGTGATGCTTAGGGATGGTGGACTCACCGAGCCACTTCTCCCTGGATGTCACTGTGGGTGACGGGGCTAAGAACGGACCCTTTCCCCTGAGACCCAGCCCTGGGAGCGTTCTCCTACATCAACTTTGCCATATGAGGAAATGGTCTCCATTTGTTAACTTTTCCCTCAAAAACCTCCCAGAAGCCGGTTACTAGAGGGCAGACTTCTCTGGTTTTCAGACTCAGCCTGGCAGGAGAAGGGAGAACCTCAGGCAGATGAGCTGGGGCAGGCAGGGGGTACAGTTCACCTTGACTGCAGGTTCTTCGGAAGCTGTAGGGTGTAATTCAATCTAACAAGCATTTCGGTTCCTGCCGTGTTCCAAGTTCTGGTCCTGGCACAAAGACCAAAAGAAGTGCTACAGCTTAGGAAGGTGGAAGAGAGATTGGGCAGCATTTATTAAGCACTTACTGTGTTCCAGGCACGGGACTAAATGCTTGAACTATTACTAGACGAGGGAAAGGAAAGATGGTCTGCCCTTGAGGGGCTGACACGGGCAGAGGGCATTTCCAAGATTGGATTCTGGGGCAGAAGTGACCCTGAGGTCCCTTCCAACTCCAGAATTCTGCCAATTACTTTCCATCTTCAAGGGGCTTATATTTTACTGGGGGAGGGGAATTGTTTATACCCAATCCAAGCATTTGTTAGATACCTACTATGTGCCAAAGTATGGGGACCAGATGGCGAAACCCAATCCCTCCTCCTTTAAGGAGGGGACATTCTCCTGAGTACAAGGTACAGGGACAAAGGACAGCTGCCAGAACAGCGGGATGGCCTAAGGAGCTGGGGAAGTCACTGAGGCGGTGACTCCCTGACTCCTGGGGCAACATTCTGGGGAAAAGTAGAATGAAGACAAACACGTGCCCTGAAAGGAAGAAAAGCGTTAACAAGCACATGCTGGGGAAAATCTGGTACAATTGTTTGTGTGGAGGGTCAAGTGGTTTATTTATTTATTCTTTTGAGTGGGTGAAACGATAATTTTGGGAAAAAGTGGGTGTCTATTTTATACAGAACAGTTTGCTTGGTTCTCTGGTGTGTGTGTGTGTGTGTGTGTGTGTGTGTGTGTAGAGAAAAGCGTACTGTCCTTGTCATGAGGAGAAGCAATAGAGAAGAGTGGATAGAAATCCAGTCTCAAAGCCAGGAAAATCTAAGTTCTGATGATGCCTCTGACACATTCTGCCTGTAGGACCTAGCAAAGCCACTTCACTCCTCAATGCTTTCCTCCCTCCCTCACTCCCTCCCTTCCTTCCTTCCTTCCTTCCTTTCTTCCTTCCTTCCTTCCTACCCTCTTTCTCTTTCCCTTCTTTCTTTCTCTTCTTCTCTCTCTTTTTCTTCCTTTTAAAATAATAATAGCCTTTTATTTTCAAAATATATACAATAATTTTCAGCATTCCAAGGTAAAATCTTGCATTCCAAATTTTTCTCCCTCCCTCTCCACCCCCAGACAGCATAGCTTTTTATTTTTTATTTTTCAACATTCACCCTTGCAAAACTTTGTATTCCCAATCTTTCTCCCTCCTTCTCCAATTCCCCCTCCCCTAGACAACAAGTAATTCAATGTAGGTTAAACATGTGCAATTCTAAAAACAAAAACAAAAACAATATTTCCACATTATCATGCTGTGCAAGACAAATCAGATCGAAAGGGGTAAGTGAGAAAAAACAAACAACAACAAAGATGAAAATTCAGTCTCCATTGTTCTCTCTTTGAATGCAAATAATTTTCCATCACAAGTCTATTGGACTTGACCTGAATCACCTCATTGTTGAAAAGAGCCACATCCATCGGAACTGATTGTCTCATAATCTTGTTCTTGCTCCCTTCCCTTAGCATCAGCTCCCGTGAGTCTCTCCAGGCCTCTCTGAAATCCTCCTGCTGGTCATTTCTTACAGAACCATAATATTCCATAACATTCATATCCCGTAACTTACTCAGTCTTTCTCCCACTGAGGGACAGCTGCTCAGTTTCCATTTTCTTGCCACCACAAAAAGGGTCTAGTCCACTTTCTAAGGCTATTGCAGAGAAGATGCTTACCCAGTCAAATGAGATAGTATTTGTGAAAAGATTTGGGACAGTGTCTGGCGCAAAGGTGTACAAGTACTGGTTTCCCCTTCCTGCTTCTTCTCTTTTCCCTCTTCTCTTCCAACCTGGATAGAGAAATTTCCCTCTTTTGGGAGTTCTCATTGAAATCCTGCCGATCCCTGTCTCCCACTGCATATGTTCATAATGAGGAGAAAAGAGAAGCAGAGCCATCGCCAGCAATTTCTGGATCTGGGATAAGCTGCAGGAGTGGATGGGGATAGAATGTCTCAAATAGTGACTGAAGATGAATCAGCCCCAGGGACAGGGCAAAATGGGCCTTGAAGGCTAGGGATCGCTCTCCATCCCCCACCCACCAATGTAACTTGTCTGGAAATGGAATTAGCCTAGATATGTTTGCTTATGGCCCCGAGAGAGGGATGGGGAGGTAGTTGAGGGAAAATTGGCTGAAATTTGAGAGGCTGCCTCTGGGGTTAGGAAGCCTCTGCTTGCTCCGGAGCATCAAAGAGATGTTGACAGGGATGAAGAGGGGACTGGGCGTCGGGATCCGATTGAACGAGGAGTCCTCTGAAGTCTCTTCCAGTTGTATCGTGCAGGCTGGACCCAAGGCAGCTGGTGACAGGAGCTGGCACACAAAGCTGGATGGAATGACTTGAACCCGGCATTGCTCCTTTTGCTCCATGCTGGGCGAGGGAAAATGGCCCATGTGGGAGGAGAAGCACAAGGCAGACACTGCTTTGTTCTGACGCCAGCCATGGAAACAAGGGTTGACTATACCCTGCAAGCCCACCTTCAGCCAGGTGTCCAGTGTAGCCAGAGGGTCCTTCCCTCTAAGACTCTAGCTTTCCTCCCCACCCCCATCCCCACATCACTTGTGGCTAACTAACAAACTGAAAGTGAGTGACAGCGTGTCCCGATTCCTCCCAACCCATTGTTTTGTCAAGGAGGCTTGGGAGGCCCGAGAAGGTGATTTCATGGGTATTTCTCCTTGATTGACTGAAGTGCACAATATTTATCCTTGCCGTCCCAGGGAGCATTTGGAGTTCTCGGCAAACATTGCTCGTAGCTCTCGCTTCCCACGAAGCTCAGCTATCAGCTATAAAATGATTAAAGATGTATTAGACATTAGTCACTCGGTGGAACAGAAAATCAAGTCACTGTAATTGGGCCTGTCACGGGATCGATGCCTCTGACTCTGAAAATAAACATTTCAGCTTCACATCAGCATGAGGCAGGCAACCATTAGGCCGTCATGCTTCTGTTGGCGTCGGCTGGAAATCAACAGTGAATTATGATTAAATTTCAGCAGAATTACTTAAAACATGTTCACTCGATGCTCTGCTGCCTGGGGATCGTGTGGCCAAATTCTGCACGTCGCCTTCAATTCAATGGACCCCACTGGAATGAAAAACCTTTAATTCTAGGTTTTAGGACTCGGCTAAGGGGTCACCTCCTTCATTAAGCCTCCCCTGAGTCCCCCACTTGTAAATTATATTCTCCCTTCAGGTTTTCTTCTACTCTGCGTATTTTCACATAAATTCTCTCTCCCCAATAGAATATGAAATCCTTGAGGACAGGGACCTGGAGGAAAGCAGAAGCATCATGGTTTTCTAGGAAATTTCTAGTTATTGGCCAAGTCACTCCTGTGCACACCCTCTATGTAGAAGGTAGATTCCTCAAAAGCAGGGATGATCTTGCTTTTCTTCACACGCCCAGTGGCGAGCACAGGGATTCACATACATTTTGTGACTGTTCAGTCATTTAGTCATATCTGGCTTGTCGTGACCCTCTAGGCCATACTGTTCATGGGGTGTCTTAGTAAACATCTTGGAATGGTTTGCCATTTTCTTCCTTCTCTGGTGGAATAAAGCAAACAGGGTAAAATGACTTACCCAAGCTCCCGTAGCTAGTGAGTGACCGAGGCTGTTGTCAAACTCAGTTATTCCTGAATACAGGCCCAGAAATCTATTTACTGAGTCAGCTAGCTACATAGAAGGCACTTTTCACACACAGTTTTGGTGTGTGTGTGTGTGTGTGTGTGTGTGTGTGCATACTGTATATATTGTATATAATATATAACATATTATAACATATATAGTTATATATATAATATATAACATAGGTGGGTGGGTATAATATATAACATATTATATACAATATATACAGTATATATATAATATATAATTATTATATAATATAATATATACATATATATGTAATATATAATTATATAATACTATATAAAATATATAGTATATATATTAGACATGTAATAGTCTTTCCCTAGAAATAGCACAGAAGTTCCTTTATTTTTTGTCAAATCAAGGTTATAATTGAAATTGGAGAAATTTTCAGATATACTGCATTTAATACCAAAAGGGATTAAAAAAGAGAGAGAGAAATAGGGAGAGAAAAAAAGGAATAAAGAACAAAAGAAGGAATAAAAAAAGAGAAAGGCAGATAAGGAAGGTGGAAGAAATGGAGGAAAGAAGGAAAAAAGAAAAGAAAGGAAGTAAAAAGAAAAAGGGGGGGAGAATAAAAAGAAAGGACAAAAAGGGAATGAAGTAGCTTTCCCTTTCACTGAAAATATTCAGGCCAAATCTGGATAGCCACTTAGCATCCATGTCAAAGCAGAGAGCCTTGTTTAGGTAAACAGAAAGATGGGGTTTTAACCCTTAAAATTCCACAGAAGAGCAATGATCAAATCCCATGCTGTGAAATAAGAGAAACATCACCATAGCCCAGCCTGATAGCCAGAAAGAGCTGCCATAAATTTGGCTGATAAGAGAGAAATAAAATCATCTGTTATTGAACCAGAGTTGGAAAGCAATTGAGAATGAGGAAAGATGACAGTAGATACAGATAGCTCATTAACATCTCCTTATTTCATGGGCTTGGTCTTCCATCTCAAGGAAGAAAATTGAAAGAAGACATGACCACTGGATGAGATAAGCTTTTCTGGTAGCTCTTTTTCATGGATGGATTCAAATTTTGTCAGCTATAATTACCAGCATCAGGCATCAGGCTGGAGCTGCCAGAACCTATTACCATCCCTGTTCTCTAACTGAAGAAAATTTCAAATGGGTCATTTAGGTTCATGCTTCCCACATGTATTCCTTGCTCATAGTGGGTGAAATGGGCCACCGTGAGCCGGGAAATAAGATACGGCTTGGGGCTTTATCTGAATTGGGGGAGGATGCTAGTTGGTGGGTGAGGTCGTCAGGGATCATCCCTCTCCCACCCCCTCAGTGTGGATGGTCTCCAAGGCTCCATCCTGGGCCCTCCTCACTTCTACATCCTTCCTCTCTCAATGATCTCATCAGCTTTTATGGGCTTACTTACCATTTTTATGCTGATAATGTCCAAATCTCCATTAACAGTTCTAATAAGAAGATGGCACATTTGGAGCTGGAAGTGATTTCAGAGGCCATCGACGTGAAGTGATTGAGACACAGAGGGATGAAATGACTTCCCCAAAGTCGCCCAGCAGATAAGTGTCTGATGTTGGACAACTATCTATGTTTTAGGTCTAGCACTGCAGCCACCAGACCACTCTGCCCTCTCCAGAGCTCTGGCCCCAAACGCCTTTCAGACATTGCACACTGGATTCTCAGAGAGTCCCCAAACTCAGGATATCCAAAATGGAGCTTTAACCTCCAAATCTACTTCTCTCCCAGACTTCCCTGTTTCTCATGGTAATAACCATAAACCATAAACCATAAAATAACCAAGAGACCATTCAGAGATTTTCTCCTAAATGTCTACAAGAAAACAAGAGTGAAAATAGAAGTCAGAGAGAAAGGATGAAGGAAAAACAAGCCCGGGACACAACAGACTGAATCTCACAACATTATGCCTACAGGTCAATCTTTTTTTAAAATATAATCTTAGTATGGAGGTTGTATAAAAGGAAGGAAGGGAGGATGAAGAGAGAGAAGAATATGTAATATACCCTTACCACGTAGAAGGCTACTAATGGAGGGGAAAATGACTCCTGTAGAGAGAGAATACAGGAAAATGGTTGAGGAAGTAAAAGGAGAGAATGAAAAAGGATAAGATTGGACATCACTAATGAATTATCTCATGGAGGAAGAGAGATGTTTTTTTAAAAGGACATGGGAGCCTTACAACGGATATGCCATAAAGATATTTAGTACCTAGAGAGATCACTGATCCTGTCTTGGGAGAAAGAATCCTAGCATCTGGGGACAACTGAAATCCACCAGAGTAAGAGGACATGGATCCAGGAAGACAATTTTCAAGGTAAATAGAGGAAAAGGCCCATGGAGGGGCAGAGGTTAAGAATGAACTGAACAACTAGAGACAGAGGAAAATGCCTACCATGGGGCAAGATCTTCTCATTAACCAGCAGAATCTGGCATTTCTAAGATTGAAATATAACAGAAAAAAGGAAACTGAGGGTCAGTATCTATAAGATAATAATATGGAAAGTGTTTAGAAGAACAAACCCAAAATAGCTCCCTTAGACTCTCAGATTTCATGAGAAAACAGATACTGAAGAACTAAAGTTTAAGCACAATAAATCAAAGAGTAGATGTACAGAATAGACACTAAAGGAAGATAAATAATGAAGAGAAAGAGGGAAAGGAATCATTTTTTGAAAAAGGCACAGAACATGAAATTTTAAAAGCTAAATTACAAAACAAGTTGAAAGGGAGGGAATAAGGAGAATTCTTTTTGAATTCTTAATTGGCAGGGGAAGCAAGAGGGGAAGAATTAAATAATCAGGTTAAAGTAAGGAAGAATAGAAGAAACTAATAGCTCCATAATTAGAGAAAGTGGTAACAAATAGAGGAGGGGTCTTGAGAGTGAGAAGGCCATTGGGAATAGGGTTGTCTTAAAAGAGATTGAGTTAAAATAATTAAGAAGACATAGTTACGTTTACAACAGAAGAGGAGTGTGTGATCATTCATAACTTGAAAAAAAAACTTTAGAGACAAATGAAGGAAAAATATAAATCGAATTCTCATGATTTTAAATTTGAATAGATTAAACAGTTAAATGAAATGGAAAAGAGTGACAGATTGAAAAAGAACACAAACCACACACAATTGCTACTTATGAAAAATACCCTTTTAAACAAAAACATAAAGGATAAAAAGGAGGACCTGGAAGGGCGGGGGGATATCTATTATATATCAAATGAGTTTTAAAAAATCAAATAACAAAAAAACAAGAATATCAATCATATTAAAACAAAAACATTCTAAACCTAAAAAATGGATGAACAAGGAAATTAGGTTATGCTGAAAGTAGCCATAAAAAACAAATCAATATCGGTATTAAACTTATATGCCCCAAATGAGTGAGCATCTAAGTTAAGAAACAAAATATTAAATGAACTACAAGAAGATATATACAGTAACAATAGTGATAGGAGATTCCAATGTCCCTCTCTTAGTCTTAGATAAATCTAACAGAAAGATCAACAAAGTGCTATAAAAACTATAGCTAAAAGACTTATGTTGTTTGTTCACATTCAACTCGCCACGACCCCATGGACCATATTGTCTAGGCTTTTCCTTGGCAAACATGCTGCAGTGCTTTGCCATTTTATTCTTCATTCGATTAAGGTAAACAGCGGTTAAATGTTTTGACCAGTATTACATAGCTCCTAAATGTCAGACAAAACTTGAAATCAGCTTTTTCTGAATCCAGGTCCAGTGATCTAACTATTGAGATTACCTAGCTGCCTTATGGCAAATGTCATCTTCCAAATGGGATTATTAAAGAATATACATATTTCTTAGCACCATATGAACTTTTTTTATGACCATTATTTGTTGAGGAACAGAGATATTTCAAACAAATGAAAAAAAGCAGAAATAATAAATATAATCTTTACAGGCACTAACACAATAAAAATAGTAATCACTTCAGGAAATACAAACCAAAGATATAGACTCAAATGGAGACTTAACAAAAAAGTCTTGAAAAATGACTGGGTTCAAAAATAAATAATAAAAGCAGCAAGACATTGGAACCATAACAATAATCATGTGAAAGGAAATTATAATGTTGAAAAAATACTCAAACGTCTGGAATTCAGCTAACCCAGCTATCAGGAGGAATGGTATACCTACAAACATCCAAAAAACAGAAAGTCAAAAAGTAAAGGAAACTAAAATAACAAAAAAGGAGATTTTACAAGTTAGAAAAGAAATAGATAAATTAGAAACAAAAACACCTGTAGACATTACATAAAACTAAAAATGAGTTCTATAAAAAGACAAATATTACAGCTAGATGGTGCAATAGAGCACCAATCTTAGAATTATAAGAACTTAAGTTCAAATGCATTTCAAAAACTTTCTGTTTGAGCTGTGTGACCCTGCTCAAGTCACTTAATCTGATTAAGTGACTCCAAAATGAAAGAAACAAAGACAAAAAGAAAGAACTAATAAAAATGAAAAAATCATTAGCCAATTTGATTAAAACAAAAAGCAGAAAGTCAACAAAACAGCAAACAAGTAAACTAAATTTCAACAAAACCAAAATGAGTTAAAATTAATCATTGGAATCTATTACACAGATTTGTATTCAGGAATAAGTTGATAAATGGTTAATAACCAGCTCTTCAAAAACAAATGTGTGCACAACACATTTTCAAGTTTAATTTGCATTATTAACATTTTTGCTATAATTTTCTTATGTCTTGACAATAAACAGAGCAATTAATAAAGTCTTAATAGAATTCTGTACTCTCACGATGCTCAGGCTAGTGTCTGACTACTCACTAAATGTTTGTGGAATGAATGAATCTTGAATGGTAATTTTGGACTTGAGGAAACATCTCTAGTTTTTGTGTCCCTAGCAATGTCTCCTTTATCATCTCCTGTGTCTTTTCCCTTCTTTCTTGCCTCTTCTGAGGGATCCCCTATATAAGGAAACTTTTCCACTTGGAACCTTTCAGGTTCCAGCTGAATGACACCCCCCTGACTATAACCTCAGAGATGGAAAACCAGGCAGATCTTTCTCTATAATTGCTGAGCAACCTTGATCCTTCCCTGATGCAAGGACCAAGAATCTTGGGATGCCTTGGGGTAACTGTGCTACTAGTCTGGAGAGAAGCTCCTCATGGCATCATGGTGGATTCCCTCCTCCTTCCAGGTTGAGAAGACTGTCATACGGAGACTCTGAGAGTCTCTGGGACATCCTAGTTGGGTCCATCCTCTGCCTCGTCCACTAGACCCAGAATTAGGGAGGTCATTGGACTGTCCTACTCTGGCAAATAAGTTCTGTCCTAGCATAAAGGAAAGAGAATAAGCATTTATCAAGTGCTCACTAGCTATGTGGTAGGCTCTAGGTCAAGCACTTTACAATTATTAGCTCATTTAATCTTTACAACAGCTCTAGGAAATAGGTACTGTTATTATCCCCACTTTACAATTGAGGAAACAGACGTTAAATGACGTTTTCAGAGTCACATAATGAGGATATGTCTGAGGTTTCATTGTAACTCGAGTCTTCCTGACTCCAGACCCAGTGCATGCTCTGCCATTGTGCCATCTATGTGTTGGGGTTGGGGAATGGTAGTGGGGAAGGGCTCTGCCTTCTCTCACTTCTCTGGTTTCTGGCTGTGTGCTCGCCCAGCTCCTTAAAGCATAGGGCAATCCTTTAAATCTACTAAAATTAAGTAGCCCATTGCTTTCTGATCCTTCTGATTATCTCAGCAACAGCTCTTCACAATTAGATTTTGCTATTCCTTTTTTCACAGAAATCTCCCCTCTCTGTTTGTGGGGATGGGGTGGTACAGTTGTCAGGGCAAATTCCCAGTTTTCCTCCTCAGATGCTTCTTCCCCCTGATTGGAGGATTGGGAGGGCGGGACAAAAAGCTCTTCCCAAAGCTTCCTTTCCTAGAGAACTCGGGGCTTCCAACCAACTCCTCAGTTCCCAACCAGCAGCTCTGCTTGGTTTTGACTTGTGTTGGATACTCTCTGGCGCTTTATGGCAAATATTATCTTCTCCCATTGGACTGTGAGCTCCTTGAGGGCAGGGACTTTCTGCTTATTATTTGTACCCCCAGAACTTAGCATGGTACCCAGCACACAGTGGGCATTCAGCAAACATTCGATGACTATTAACGAAGGCTGCTCTCTGCTTTTAAGGATTTTCTAACTGACAGTCATTTAGGTCTGTCTATGGGCTCCCTGGGGGTATACCTCCTCTGTCTGCTTTCTCATTCCCCGGGGGGGGGGGGGGTCTAATCCATTCAGGCCATCAAATCTTCTCTCCTCCTTGAAGCTTTCACTCAGCCTTTTCTTCTCTGGATTCCTATGGTGTTAGTGCTCCGACACTGCTGCCGAGTGGGACGTGGCTTTTGGTTTCACAATGATATTTTTGTCCTCTGGACTGGAAGTCCCTTAGGGTCAGGGGCCCTGGCTTATGCTTCCTTTGTGTTTCAAATCACCCTAGCACAGAGCTAGGAACAGATCAGGCGTTCCTGATGAAGGTTTATTTATCAAGCTGAAAATCTATACTATCTTTAAAATCTGGGCTCTGGGTCTGCTCCCTTCTCTCTGGAGGTCTCACTATGTAGGACTTAGTGTAGCGGGGGTAAGGCTGTGACCCAAGGAGAGCAGAAAATCTGGCTGTCTCCTTTCACTTAAAAACAAAACACAACTTAAACCGTATGCATTGGGGGTGAGCGTGTGGGGGCGAAGGGGAAGCATATTTTAAAGCCTAAGTATAAACTTGTAAGTGTTGACAATTCTTTCTTCGCAGACAACACATTTTAATAAGTGTCATCTTTTAGAATAAAATATATCTTCAATTCTTTAGCACTTTCATCCTCTCGCTTTTATAGACACTGAATCTGCATTCGAGCACCAGCCATCAACTTCCCTTTCATCCAGTCTCTGTGTTCAGGATTCTCTCCTTTCGGATTCTGCCCAAAACTTGTGGGGCTTCTTCTCTCCGGAGATGAGCTTCTCGGTTCCGAGTGAAACTGTCTTCTGGCACCTCGCTGTGGCGCGAGGTGGGCCTGGCCCACAGAGATGCGCCCAACAAGGATCGTCCAGGCAACCAGCACCGATTAAGCCCCTGTCACATGTCAGGCACCGTGCTAGGCGCCGGGAACACTCCCTGCTTCTATTGGGGAAAAGACAAAGAAAATATTTAAACTACAGGACAATTACACATCACAAATAAAATAAAAAGAAATATTTTAAATAACAAAAACGTGACAGTTATAAAAAGAACAATAAAGTAAAATATAATTATGTAATAAAATAACAATAAATTATATTTAAAATAAAATGTAGCATAATAAAAGATTTTAAGTGTATAAAAGTATGTAAAGGCTCGCGGTTTTAGGGGCAAGAGCGCACAGACAAATGACTGAATCACAAAAGTCTGTCCCAGGAGGGGCCCTTGAGCTAAGCCGTGGCTGCTGCTGGGGACTCCAGGAGGCCAAGGGGAGACCGGTCTGATGGTCTGTGTCCTCTCCCGCATGAAGCCTGCCCCGGCCCGTGGTACAGGTGAGGAGAGGGAGCGGCCCAAGTTTGGGGCCGGCGGGGAGGTGGCCTCGGAGCGCCCTCCGCGGGGAGCAACGAATTCCTCCGCGACCTTGGGATAGATAGAAAGGGGCAGGCGTGTGCCGGGGGAGCCAGGGGGGAGCCGGGCGCCAAGGGCCTTGTTGCAGGCGCAGCCGGGGCTTGCCCTGAGGAGGTTCCCAGTTTCCAGGCCAGGAGACGGAGCCCCTGCTGCGGGCTTGGGCAAGTCCCTTGACTCCCCCCGACCAGCATCCCTTGTCACACAAAGCGGAGGAGGCTCCTCGTGTCCCTTCCGGATCGGATCCGGGTTAGAACAGGAAGCCTCCGGAGCCGCCTGGTGGTCCGGGCAGGGCCACGTTCCAGGGCGAGGCCTGGATGCGCCTTCCCCGACATCTCTCAGACTTCTGGCACTAAAAGTGTTATAAATACCCAGTGGTGGGGTATGTTAACGCCGACGGGCCGGGTGAACAGCCGGAGCCCCAGGCCGTGGGTCCAGCCGGGCGGGCTTCACTGTGCTCCGCCGGGAGCTTCGAGAAGGGCCTGTCCGAGGAGGTAGCGCCGCGGGTGGGGGATGGGCGCCGCGGGCCGGAGCAGCCAAGCGCCTGGCCGTCCGAGGGCGAGGGGGGCGCCCGCCCGTCCGAGGGCGGGCCGGTCGTGCGGCCTGTCCGGAGGGGCGGTTGGCGCCGGCGGCCTGTCCGAGGGCGAGGCCGGGGGCGGCGGCCTTGCTTCTTACGCCTCCGGTGTCGGGCCTCACGCGACGCCTCTGACTCACTGGGCCAGGGACGGCCCGGGCGGAGGCGCCGCTTGTTGCTGCTTCCTGTTCCCACCGGCGGGGCCCGGGGCCCGCTAACGGGCAGGGAGGGGGCTGTGGAGCCGCTCTCAGCGCCCTCATCTGTAACACGGGGCCCCTCGGCCCTCCCGCGGCCCCGCGGCCCGCCCCGCCCCCGGGGCAGGCCTGTTTCCCAGGAGTTCCAGCACTAAGGGAGGCCCAGGGTCAGGGTGGGGAACACGCACACGCGTACATGGAACCACACCCATCCGAGAGACCCGCCGGGTGCGCACGGACACGTGCCTGTACGCACGGACACGTGTCACACAGGGCCTTTCAGGAACGCGGCCAAACAAGCAGGCCATGGGGGGGATCCCCGCCCCCACCCCGGGAGCCGCCTCCCGAACCTTCCGGGAAGCCGGGCGCTCCAAGGGGGGGGAGGGGAGGCCGGCGGGGCCGGCCGGAAGTGCCCGGGGGAAGCTGCGGCCCCGGAACTTCGGGGAGCCAGGTCCCCGCATCCAGCCTCCCCGCCTTCCTTGCGCTCCGCGCTCGTTGTCTCGGGGCCGGATTTTAGCCGCAGGTTCGGACCCCAGAGGCCGCGTCGGGGTCAGGGGAGGGGCCGGTGGGGGAGGGAGACCTTCCCCCCCTCGCGTCGGCCACACCTGGCTTTGTCCGGCCGGGCTCCGCGACCGGATGCTGGGGAACGGGCGCCCCCTAGCTGGGGCTTTGCCTTGTTCTCCCGCAGAACGTGGCAGGCCTGGCCCTTCTCCCAAGGCACGTGTCCCGCCCCAGGCTCAGGGAGGGCGCGGCCTGCCTCGGTCTCCCCCAGAGCATTCTTCTGGGAGGTCGGCTGCGGCCGAGGCAGGTCCGGCGTCTCGAGGTCTCTGGCCCTGTTCCAGCCTCAATGGTGCTGGCAGGCGCCGTGGGGAAGGGGTTGGCTTCCTGCTTTAAAGAAAGCTTTCGCCTTCGGTGCTGTGCCTGGTGGCCCAAGGGAAGTAGTCCAGGACCTGTGTCCGGAGCTGGGATGGTGGGGATTCCGTGCCCTCCTCAGATTGGTTGGGGTGGTTGGTGTAATGATTGCCTGAGTGTTCTCAGGTTCCTGCGGCCTTCTGTAACGGGGGGGTCTTCTGGGGGTCAGATTCTGACTTCAGCTTGTTTCTTTCCCCAGTGGGTGTGTGTGTGTGTGTGTGTGTGTGTGTGTGTGTGTGTGGTGTGTGTGTCAGAGAAGAGACAAGAGAGAAACAGAGAGAAGAGAGACAGAGACAGAGACAGACACAAGAGAGACAGAGAGAGAGAGACAGAGACAGAGAGACAAGAGAGACAGAGACAGACACAGAGGAAGAGAGAGAGAAGAAGAGAGACAGAGACGACAGAGAGACAGACAGAGAGACAAGAACAGACAGAGACAGAGAGAGAGAGAGACAGAGAAGCACAGAGAGAGATAGAGAAGAGAGAGAAGAGGCAGTGAAAGAGACAGACAGAGACAGGACAGAGAGGCAGAGACAGACCAGAGTAAGGGTAAAGGGAAAGACAGAAGAGAGAGATAGAGACAGAAGAGAGAGAGACAGAAGAGACAGAGAGGAGAGACAACAGAAACAGAGAGAGTAGAGAGAGAGAGAGAGAAAGTAGAAGACAGAGAGACAGAGAGACAGACAGAGACAGAGAGGAGAGAAGAGACGACACAGAGAGAGATAGAGACAGAGAGAGAGCAGAGAAGAAGAGAGAGAAGAAGAAGAGAAGGGAGAGACAGAGAACAGAGAAGAGAGGACAGAGAGACACGAGAGAGATAGGAAGAAGAGAGAGAGAAGAGAGAGAGAGAAAGAGACAGAAGGAGAGAGACAGAGACAGAGACAGAGAGAGAAGAGAACAGAGAGAGATAGAGACAGAGAGAGGCCAAGAGACAGAACAGAGAGAAGACAAGAGAGACAGAGAGACAATAGAGACAGGAGGAGAAACGAGAAGAAAAAGAATGAAGAGACAAAACAGACGAGGCAAATTTTAACAAACAGAAGTAAGGACCAGAGGAGAAGATTACAGAGAAAAGAAAAAAAAAAAGGCAAAAAAGAGGAAACAAAAAAAAAAAAAAAATAAAAAGAAAACAAAGGAAAAAAAATAGAGAAAAAAAAAAACGAAAGAAAGAAAGCAAAAAAAAAAAAAAAGAAAAGAAAACGGAAAAAGAAGAAAAAAAAAAACAAAGGGAAACAAAAAAAAAAAAAACAAAGAAAAAACAAACAAACCAAAAAAAAAAAATAAAAAAACAAAATAAAAAAAAAAAATAACACGAAAAAAAAAAACAAAAAAAAAAAAAAAAAAAAAAAAAAAAAAAAAAAAAAAAAAAAAAAAAGAAAGGAAAATATAAAAAAAAAAAAAGGGGGAAAAAAAAAAAAAAAAAAAAAAAAAAAAAGAAAAAAAAAAAAAAGAAAAAAAACAAGAAAAAAAAAGAAAAAAAAAAAAAAAAAAAAAAACAAAAAAAAAAAAAAAAAAAAAGCAGAAACAAAAAAAAAAAAAAAAAAAAAAAAAAAAAGAAAAAAAAAACAAGAAAGAAAAAAAAAAAAGAACAAGAAAAAAAAAAAAAAAAAGAGAAAAGAAGAACAAAAAAAAAAAAAAAAAAAAAAAAAGAGAAAGAAAAAAAAAAAAAAAATAAAAGAAAAAGAAGAAAAAAAGAAAAAAAAAAAAAAAAAAAAAAAAAAAAAAAAAAAAAAGCAAAAGCAAAAAAACAAGAAAAGAAGACCAAAAAAAAAAAAAAACACAAAAAGGAAAAGGGAAAAAAATGAACCAAAAAGACAGAGAAGAGGGAGAGAACAGGGGAACCCGGGAGGAACAGGAAAGAGAAGAAAGGGGCGGAACAAAAGAAAGAAGGAACAAGAAAAAAGAGAAGTGGGTTTTTTTTTTAAAAGAGGGGGAAGCAAAGAAACGCCCTAAAAACCCAGGAACAAAAAGGGAAGGAAACCCGGAGGCCAGAAGAGGTAAACGAGGGGAGAAAAGCGAATTTGGGGAAAGGGGGGAAAGGGGAAGGGCCCCCAGGGAGCAAAAGAAAGGGGGCGGCACCAGGAAAGAGGAACCCCGAAAAAACCGAAGGGGGCCCCCCGGGGGGAAAGGGAAAACGGAAAGGGGAAAGGCAAAAAATTTAAAAAGGAAAAAGGGGGCCCCAGAGAGAGAGGCAGAGAGAGAGAGGCAGAGAGAGAGAGGCAGAGACAGAGACAGAGAGAGAGGCAGAGAGAGACAGAGAGAGAGAGAGACAGAGACAGAGAGAGAGATTCTGATTCTGTTAAGTATTGGGGAAGACCAATAAGACCCTGTCCCTCCCCCAGTTCAACCCAGCAACCATGTGAGACAGGAACCTACGGTTTTAGCGTTACTTTTTCAGACATGAGGCATCTGAGGGTCAGAAAGATTATGCAATTTGCTCGTGGTCCCACTCCTGGGGAGGGCCGACCCAGTTTTCCTGACTCCATCCACTATGGTGTATGTCTTTAATAGTTAAAGGTGTTTGGCTGTTTTCTTTTCTCTCGACACCCCACGCTTTTATTTTTTAATTTGAATGTTTGAATCCCTCTCCTATGAAAATCAGCACTCTCGAAGTTTCCTTATTGCCCTCTTTCTCCTTTCATTTTTTCCATAGTAGCCACAAGGGGGAAGGCATAAGGGCAGGAAAAAGCAGCCCCCTCACCCACACTGGCTATTATCTCCTCCTAAGTGACAGCTGAAAAAATGCAAGCGGATGGCCCAGGTGAATTTTTTATGGCTCGAGACATCTGGCAAAACAGAAGAAAAATAGAACTTGGCAGCTGTGTATCTGCCTTCAGGCAACGAAGCCCAGAAGTCTTCTGGGAAGTGGAGTTGATGGGAACATGAAAGCCCCTGTTAAAGCTGGCTCGGGCCACATGGATGCCCGACTGCTCCCTCTTGTGGAAGCAAGTTCCTCCAGCTCCTGCAGGCGTTGGAGTTTCACCAAGCCTGCCAAGGAGCTCCCGAACTGCTCTCGTGTTGGGAAGGAGCAAGGAGTCCAAGAATCTTGGCTTGGTGCCGACCTCTCTGGGGGGTTTGTGAAACTGGACCCACTGTGAGTCAGTCCCGGTCTTTCCTTCTTTTAACTCCTCTGTTGCTGTCCAGGGTACTGCCCTCCCCTCCATCTCCCAGAAGGATAACCTAGGTGTCCCCCTCTATTTCTCACGGTCTCCTAACCTCCATATCCAATCTGCTGCTCTCTCCTTGGATCTTCACTTTTGCTGCCTTCTCTCATCTCTCCCCACTCATCATCACCTGGAGCCTGGATTACTATAATAAACTGAGGGTGGATCTCTCACTTCCAGTCTTCCCTCCTCTAGTCCTTCCTCCATTCCGCTGCTAAAGGGTTTTTCCTAAAGCTCGAGTCTGAAAGTGTCACCCCACCTACCTGCCTTTTATAAATTCTACTGCTTCCCTATCATCTTCAGGATCAAACAAGAAATCCTGTTTGGCTTGTAAATCTTCACACACTGTTCCTTTCCCTGCCTTCTCACACTTTCTTCCTCTGTGTGTACTCTGCCATCAATGACCCTGGACTCCTAGTGATTTCTCACACCCTGCGGTCCATCCACCAACTCTGAGCATTTTTACCCACCATCCACCATGGGCAGAATGTTCTCTGTTTCCTACCTTCCCAGGCTTCTTTTAATCTCTCCATCAAGTTAGTTCACATTCTCCTTTCCACATCAGAGCTTTCTCTCTGAAATTACCTACAGTTTTTCCTCTCTATGTCTCTTATGTACATAATTGTTTTTATATTGTTTTCTCCCTCAGGAGGTGACTTTCTCCAGGGCAGAGACTGTGCTTTTGTTTTTCTTTTTATCCCCATTACTCAGGATAGTGCCCTGTGCATTTAATAAAACTTGCTGATTTGATCTGGCTGTGATTTCTTGTCCTTTATTTTTTGTTTTTGTTTTAAATAATGTTTTCCTCAATTACATGTCACACGTTTTTTAAGTTTTGAGTTACAAATTCTGTCTATGCTTTCCTTCTTTCCTCCCTCCTTTCCCCTTTCTCTGAGATGGCAATCTGATAAAGATTACACATGTGCAATCATGCAAAACATCCATTTTGTTCATTTTGTACAAGATGCTTCCAACAATGTGTGTGTGTGTGTGTGAGAGAGAGGGGGGGGGAAGAAGAGGGAGAAGGAGAGGAGGAAAGGAGAAGAGGTGAGGAGAGGGTAGGGAGGGAAAGGAAGAGAAGAAAAAAGGGAAAAGAGGAATGGCAATGGAAGAAGGGGAATGGGAAAGAGAAAAGGAGGAAGAAAAGGGGAAAGTAGGAAGAGAATGAAGAGAGGAAGAAGGAAGGAAGAAAGAAAGAAAATGAAAAATAGCATGCTTCAGTTTGTATTCAGACTTACTCCGGAGGCAGATAGCATGTTTCATCAATATATTGCTTAGAATAACTAAGTCATTTACAGTTGATCATCATACAATATTGTTGCCACTTTGTCCAATATTCTCCTGATTCTTTTTACTTCACTTTGCATCAATTCATGTAAGTTTTGCCATATTTTTCTGAAACCTTATAGGACAATAATATCCCATCATAATCATATCCCACAAGTTCAGCCATTTCCCTATTGATGGTTATCCTCTCGATTTTCAATTCTTTGCCACTACAAAAGGAATTGCTGTAGATATTTTTTGGTACAAATCGGTCCTTTTTTTTTTTTTAAACAAATCTCTTTGGGATACAGACCCGGTAGTGAGACTGCTGAATCAAAGGGTATAAACAGGTTAGTGCTTTGGACAGTTTGAAATTGCTCTCCAAGATGGCACCACAACACCAATAATGCATTAATTTTCCAGTTTTCCAGCATTCCCTCCTGACGTCCTAGTCACTCTGATAGGTATGAAGTGGTGCCTTATGGTTTCTGATCCCAGGAGTTTCCAGAACTGTTTGGAGGCTACAATATGGGGTGGAGGCTGTTCTGTGAATTTCTGGGTTTTTTAGGAGGCGAGTCCCACCATCTTCCGTGAGCTTGAACTGACAGGGTTATTAAAGTGTCTGAGGGAGTGTGGATACAGACCAGCATCTCTGCACCAAGGAGAGGGTCTGAGAGCGGGGCTCCTCTGTGCCCTGTGCTTTGGGGAAATGCACCTTCCTCTCTGAAGAGGACTCCAGAACAGGGCCAAGGGATGGAAGCGGGCACAGGGATCCTTTAGTCTAATTCTCTTATTTCACTGATGAGAAGACTAGGGCCCAACCATCTCTGGATAAGGACTGTGAGTTCCAGAACAGGAAGGGAAACAGATACACAAGCTCCTCATTTCAGAGATGAAGAGCCAGGCAGGAAGAAAATAGCAAAGTCAAGATTCCTCTGAGTCTAAACCCAGGAGGAAAATCAAATCCAATAATCCCAGGCTAGACAAAGCTTTGAATTACTTTGCATTTACTAATGTGAACAAAACCAAACCAAAATAAACAAAACGTTCCCCTTAAGGATTTATATTTTGGGATTTTTTTCCTAACTAGATGAGGTTAAATTTAATTGCATGCATGTGCCTGCACACACACACACACACACACACACACACACCTCATTGTGTGTTTCTCATCATCTGTCAATATTCCTGTCTTCACCCCATGAGAAGCATCCTGGGAGCCAGCCTTGCCATCCTCCCAGACCTGAAGTTCTCCCTGGTTCACAGCAGCTGGCAGCACTGACTCGGTGAAATCACCATCTCTATAGAGCTCCTCTTCTCAGCAAGGGAGGGGCGAGGGGGGATTTCGGATCCTCCCTCAGAATTGGAGAGAAAAAGAAAAACTGAGCTTCTGGGGAAGCTCAGGCTCAGATTTCAGCAGAACAAAAAGCAACCTTGAAAGAGCAGAGATGGGGCTGCCTCCTCCTCCCAGCCTTGGCCCCCGAGTCCGAGAAGCCATAATGTGAGGGATGCTGTGCTGGATTTGGAATTAGGAAAACCCCAATTCAAATGCTTTGGGGATATTTCATAACTATGGGACTCTCTCAAGCTGTCCAAGCCTCAGTTTTCTCATCTGTAAAATGGATTTCATAGCCTTTGTTGCCTTTTCCTCATGGATGTTTGTGAGACTCAGAGGAGATAAGATCCTTAAGGTGACATCCAAATGCCAGTTAGTAGTACTGAGGACGGACAGTGCAATCCTATTGAGCACTGGGACCTCCCAGCTCACCTTCTCTATGCTCCCAAGAGAGCTGCCAGGGATGAGTTAATGAAGTCTCTGCATGCAAGTCTCCTGTGCTCACCAGAACTGAAGACTGGGTGACGCATAGAAACCCAGCCTGGAGCCAAGGGCCTGATCCTCTGGGAATCCCTTCTCTGCTTGAGCTCTTCCGGCTGACTGGTTCTGTGCTCTTGCAAGGAGAGTCTTCTTACATTGTCCTGAGGAGGTAGAGTCGGGGTGATGCAAAGGGCAGAATGAGAGAGCTGCAGGTATGGGGTTACAGCTCCCCCCAGAGCTCTGCGTTTCAATCCTCAGGGGAGAGAAAGGAGGCTCTCACAGGGGCTGTGGGGAAAGGGCAAGGCCTTTCAAATTCAGTCTGTCTGAAACTTCCCTGCTCCACAGCTGGGACTGGGCCCACTTCCCTTCCTTTATTTAAAAGTGAATTTTAATCGATTTTATTGATACCTTCGGTTTAAACATTGCCTAGATTTTCTTTTGTATAAATCCTCCTCTCACCAGGTGGCTCTCTCTTACAAAGGCAGGAGAAGCAGCAGAAGCAGCAGGAGGGGGAGGAGGAGGAGAAGGAGAAGGAGGAGGAAGAGAAGAAAGAAAGGAAAAAAGAAAGAAAGAAAGGAAGGAAGGAAGGAAGGAAGGAAGGAAGGAAGGAAGGAAGGAAGGAAGGAAGGAAGGAAGGAAGGAAGGAAGGAAGGAAGGGAGAAAGAGAGAGAGAAAGAGAAAAAGAGAAAGAGAGAGAAAGAAAAAAAGAAAGAAAGGGGAGAGGAAGAAGGGGAAAGAGAAGGGGAAGGGAAGGGGAAAGGGAAAAATATATTGGGGGAAAAAGGCTTTCCTCTTAAGCAACATTTATACATTTATGGAACCCTCCCAGCACCCCTCCACACACACACATATACTGCTGTAACTACTTTGGTATAAATGGAAGTTTTCTTTTTGTCAGCGACATCCAAGAGATCTATATGCCTAAAAGTGGAATCTCAGAGTCAAAAGGTCTGGATGTTTTAGTCACTTTATTAGAATCATTCCAAATTACTTCCCATTCGCATCCACACTTCCACTAACCATGCACCAGTCTGTCTGTCTTTCCACATTCCCTCCAACATTGACTATTTTTGTCTCTTGTCATCCTTGCTAATTTGCTACTTATGAGATGAAGCTTCAAGGTCGATTTGTACTCTTTTCTTATTAGTGATTTGGAGCATTCTTTCATATATTTACTAAGAGTTTGCAAATTTTTATTTAAGAAACATTTGCTGCTCCTGGGTAGTGGCTCATGCCGATGATTCTGCTCTCAAGGAGGCAGAAGCTAGTGAATCTTTTGAGTTCAGGAGTTTTGAGTTGCAGTTACTGATGCCCATGGGGGGCTCACACTATCTTCGATGTTCTCATAGTGAATTCCTGGGAACAGGGTGCCACCAGTTTGTCTAAGGGGAGGAGAACTGACCTAGATTAGAAACTAAACATGGCAGAACTCCTGTATCAACCAGTACAGGGCCGTGAGTAGCCCCTACATTTCCAGACTGGGCAAATGTTGAGACCCAGTCTTAAGCAAAGGGAAAAAATGATTGCTCATCGTCTTTGGCCACTTATCTATTGGGGAATTGTTATGGGCCAGAACTCTGAACTTGAAACCAAGGATTCTTACAGGGTACTAAGTGGAATTGATAGAGACAATAATTATCTAATTTAGCCTGGTTCGGTATGATTGATTTAATCCTACAACAGATAATGGTTTCCTAGTGATATAATGACTGGTTAGTGTAGAGCATATAAGCTTGGAACCTCAACCAGGACTCATTCAGGGAGATTCAGAAGCCAGAGAAGGAGGCAGGAGCTCAAGCTCTTGGAACCAAGGAGAGAGATAGGCCTCTAAGAAAACTAACCGGGCCCCAGGAAAGGAGACAAGACTTTGAAAGAGACAATAAAGGATTTGGACTTTAACATCTGGCTATTCGTGTGGTGATTACTGACCTGAAATGAAGCCTGCTCCCAAAGACCCCCAAGAAACCGAACTAGAGAACGTTACAGGGGATGACATATGATCTCGTGCATTCAGGTTTTTTAATCTCTACAGCTTGGCTATGAAAAATATTCACTACAAAGATTTTTCCCTAGTTTATTGTTTTTTTCCTTTATTCTAGGTGAATTAATTTTGTTTGTTCAGGAACTTTCAGTTTTAGACCATCAAAATAATCTAGTTCATCTTTTAGAATTGTCTTTATCCCTTCTTTGATTATGAATTCATTTCCTCCCCATAACTGGAAAAGGTATGCAGTTTGCTCTTCTTCTATTATTTTTTAAAACATTTTTTCTCTTCTAACAGTATAATCTTTAAAATTCAGATCATATATATTTTAATATATTTAACATCTACTGGTCATCCTGCCATCTAGGGGAGGGGGTGGGGGGGTAAGAGGTGAAAAATTGGAACAAGAGGTTTGGCAATTGTTAATGCTGTAAAGTTACCCATGCATATATCCTGTAAATAAAAGGCTATTAAATAAAAAAAATAAAATAAAATAAAATGAAAGAAAGGGAAAATAAAAATGTTTAAAAAAATAAAATAAAATAAAATTCAGATCATAGATCTATTTTGAATTTATTATGGAATGGGGTACAAGATATTGGTCTAAGTCTGATTCCTGCCATTTAGCTTTCAAGTTTTCCTACCAGTTCTTTGTAGAATAACCAATTATTTCAGAGGTAACATATTTTGGGGTTGGTTAAACACTGCAGTTCAATTTCTTGTCATTTCAATTCAATTAGATTCATATTCAATTTCTTTCCATCCAATTCACATCATTTCATTTGTGAAGCAGCTCCTCCATGCCAGGTATTGAATTTTGCACTAGGGACATAGAACCTATGTTCTAATAGGGAAATATAAGAGCAATACAGAAAAGCCTCTCTGTCTCTGTCTGTCTGTCTATCTGTCTATCTCTGGAAATATATATATATATATATATATATATATAAACACACACATACACACACACACACACACACACACACACATATATATATATACACCTATAGGATACATACATATTTATGTGTGTATATACATTCAAATGCACATATACATATCTGTATACAAAATATAGATAGATATAGCTATATGCATCTTTATGTGTGTAAATACATATGTATGTATGTATAAATACACATAGATACATACACACACCCATAAATATATATATGTATATATATATATATATACACACACATGCATACACATATCTATCACTTCACAAACCTTAAAACTGATATATAAATATTAAATTATTATTAATTTCCAATGGGAGCTCCATCTCTTCCTGATCTCCCACTCCAGTAATACTCAAGACTGAACTCAGAAAAAGGAAGAGATAATTTTTCGGCTGATAGACAAGAAGCTAAATCATCTTAGAAATAATCCTTCTTAAAAACTTGCCACGTGGGTCTTTCAGTAAACAGATAGTTAATCATGCGAGACTTGACATATTGTGATTGCATCACAATGTTTAAATTAAGGGCATAATTAAACATAAGGGAAAACATCACTGCTAAATATGCATTTTAATTTCAGCATGAGACAGACCATAGGAGGAGGTGGATTCCTTGGGATTCAGCTTTAGAATTGTGATAAAAGAAGAAATGTAATTTTAATTATTGTCTTTGTGTCCCTCAGAGATGGCCCAATGCTTGATGCATGGGAGAAGCTTAAGAGATGACTAATGATTGATTGATTGATTCCTCATCTGCTGTGCTTGAGGTGGTGAATAGGGAGAGATTTTTAAAAATTCTACTTTGGGGTAGTTTATAATCAATTCACTCCAACAAGAAAATATTCTTTATTTACTACATGCCAGACAAGGTTAGGGTTAGAGTCAGACAAAAAGGAAATGAAGCTTACCCTCATGATCTTGCGGTCCATTTCCAGGATCACAGATCTTTGGGGTTGGATGGGAGCCCAGTGGCCATCTATCAAGTTCAATGATGTGACTTTGGGTAAGTCACCTTTTTATCTGTAAAATGAAACTGCTATGTTGTGAAGGACTCTAAGATTTGCTTCAACTTCAAAACTACGATCATCTGGTGTCAGCATACTATTTGTATTATCTTGAACAAGTCGCTTCTCTCTGGTCCTCAGTTTCCTTATTTGTAAAATGAGGGGATTGGATTCGATGGCCTCTAGGTTCCTTTCCCTTTGGAATCACACATTCTACTGCAAGTGGTAGAGAGCAGGGTTCAACAGGTGCACAGAGAGGTGAGTACTCTGAATCTCCTGGAAAATGGAAATGGGGGTGTCTGAAGTACCTTTTCATCAGATCCTCTCCCTTCTGTTCTGGTTTCTTTTTTTTTTTTTACTTTCTCATTTATCTTGCCTTCCTCTCCTATGCCTCTCATCCTTTCTTCTCATGAGACCCCAATATTAACAAAACATTTTCAGGTTAAATAGATCTGTCCCAGGTCCTGATCCCGCATAGCATTATCTTAAAGGGTGAGGAAAGATGTATGTCTCTACCATCTGCTTTAGAGCTTTCTGTTTTGACTATCATATCCAGGTCCATGGGAGAGCGAGGGACCATAGAATTGCTTAAGGCAGGAGCAATTGCAATGCTAATGCCTCATTTTAGGGCAGAGATTTCTCCAGGCTTTTTCTTCAGTGTTCAAGTTCTGGTGAGTCCTACCCAACTGGAAGAGTCTAGTATGGGCTCCATGAGAGCCAGTCATCTGGAGATCATTTTATCACAGTCTTACAGGATCCCTCATCAGATTAGCTACAAAGAGATGATTTTTGGAGTTCTGCAAACCACATTTCCTCCATCACCACCCTCCCCAGGTTGTGTATAGAATGCATTTATTTGTTTTCAAGTGTGACTATAAGACCATACCTTTAGACCTAGTAAGGATCTTAGAGGTCATTGTTTTCCTTAAATTTATATCAAGTGGTAGATTTGGAAGGTCATCAAGACAAAAAAGACCTGGGTTCAAATTCTCTCTGAGATACTTGCTAGCTATGTGACCCTGGGCAAGTCGATCAAGTTCTCAGTGCCTTAGTTTCCTCATAATTAAAATGGGGATCTGAAATTGTTGGTCTCTAAGATGCCTTCTGACTTTAGGTGCTCTATGAAACTGAGATCCCAGCAAAGCAAATGACTTGCTCAAAATTGTATGTGGTTGTTTGTGGAAGAACTGGGATTCGAACCCAAATCTCCTCATTCCAAATCCAAAGCTTGTTTTGTATGAGTCCACACAGCTACCAAATAACACTTGACACTCACCAAAATGCTTTATATTCTTTGTCCTATTTGATCCTCAGAACTCCCATGTGTCATGGGTACTACCGATGTTTCCCAGTTTTCCAAGGAGGAAACTGAGGCTCAGAGAGATAATATGACACATGCCAAAATGCTTTATATTCTTTGTCCTATTTGCTCCTCAGAACTCTCCTGTGTCATGGGTACTGCAGATGTTTCCCAGGTTTCCAAGGGAGGAAACTGAGGCTCAGAGAGATAATGTGATTTTCCTGATTCACAGCTAGTAACTCTCAGAGACAAGATTCTAATCCAGATCTCTGTTGGCGCTGAATACAGCACTTTTTCCACGGCATGACACTCCTTGTCTACAGGGACTGATATTTGCATTGGCCAAGAATGGACTCATGTAGATGAAATCTTGATTCCTTCTATTTTCATCTGAGAAATTTTCTCCACCAAAAAAATGGGAAAGAGCTTTACTCATCTTCTCAGAAGTGTCATATAGTTGGGTCTGCCAGTTAGGAGAGGTCACAGATTCCTTTAGGTTTTCCTCAAAATCTTCTGAAAAACCACATAATGTGATGAATTGCTCAGCCCATTGCAGCTGGCTTTGGGCTCTGCCATCTGGTATTTTATGTGCTTGTGTCTTTGGATGCAGAATCATGGCTCACGCCCACTTCCGGGACGATGCAATAATGTGCTTTGAGGAGGCACTGGTTTGTATGAAGGATAGGCTAAGAAGTGCCTAGTATCCATCCCCCCTTTCCCCTGAGGACATGGCCTTGGTGAGATGTGTGATCAGTCCATGATGGATGGCTGTAGTCACTGAACCCTCACGCGTGGCTAAGTCAGTCCATTAACAGAATATAAGAGTCAGCATAACCAATCGAGAAGCCCATTAGATGACTAGCTTCCTTGACAAGATTGATAGCCCAGGCTATCTGAGATCACCATTAGTGACAAAACCCTCTCCCCCGACCAATTCTCTTTCTCTAACCTCTTTCTCAACATTGAGGAATGATGAAAAACTGAGCACAGGGAGCAAGACTTGGACCAAAACAATCTTTATTCCCCACATCCCATTTGCATGGCAAATGCTGTTTACTCTTAGACTGTGACACTGAAATGTTGCACGTTCCTGGGAGAGATCTTTGAGCTCTTTAAGCCATTGGAACATCACTTTTCCTCTATACACCCGGTATCGGAATTAAGCTCAAGATTTTGTAGCTTGTAGAATACTAGAATAAATGTATTTTGCAGAGAATGGAAAAAATCTTGGGTATCATAAGAAGTAATTTAGATAATATACAATTTAGCCTATGGTGGTTCAGTCAACTGGATTATAGAATGCAAGCTCTTGTCGCACAGAAATCATTTCCCACTTTATCTCAGTAATCCTTCCTAACACAGTGCTAGACATTTCTTTTTCTTTCTTCCTCTCCCTTCCCTCTCCCCTTTCCCTTCTTCCCTTTCCCTTTCTCCTTCTCTTTCCCCTCCCCTTTTCTTTTCCTTCTTCCTTTTCTCCTCCTTCCTCTCCTTCTTTCTCTTCATTCTTCCTCTTCTCCTTTTCCTTTTTCTTTTCCTATCCTTGGGGCTTCATGTGTTAGAAACCCCTTGAGATGGAAGCTGTAACTATCATTGACATTCAACAAACCCTTACGTCTTTTCTAGCTTTCAAAATTTTCCATGGATTCTGAAGGGTTAAGTGACTTGCCCTGGGTGAGACAGTGTCTGGGGCAGAGACAGCACATGAGCCTACGTTTTCCTGACTCAGTGTTGTGCCTTCTGTCTCTCCTTTCCTGCCTGGCACGCTCCAGCTATTCCCTAGAGGCTGGGATCAGAAGGACAACACTTCTGGGAGCTATCTCTATGCAGTCTTCAAGCTGGCCTTTTTTTTTCTGTCCAGTTAAGGTATTTGAAAACATCTTAAGAATTGATTTCTGCAACTCTACTGATCCAATTCAACAGATATTTGATTTAATCCATGCTTACATGGTACTAAATGCCTTGAAGACACAAAAAGAAACTAGTAGGGGAGGTCTGATCATGTCAGTTCTTTATTTAAGGAGTTTCACTAGTTCACTATTACCTGGAGGATAAACTAGAAACTTATCCTGACATTTGAAGTCCATTCCAATCGGTCTCCAGCCTACTTGTCCACTATTATTTTACATGACCATCTTTCAATCATCATCATCATCATCATCATCATCATCATTAGTTAGCACTTATATGATGTACTATGTGCCAGACATTGTGCTAAGCTGATTGACAACTATTCATTTGATCCTCACAACAATTCTGGGAAGTAAGTCTATTATTATCCCCATTTTACAGATGAAGAACCTGAGACAGACCATTAAGTGAGGCACATGGATGGGGAGAATTTGAGGTTCAGGCTGGATTTGGGGAATCGGTCAAAATGATGGAGATACCTTGAATGCCAGGATGAGGTTAGGAGAGAAGGAGCAACAGTGAGACACTGCAAGTTCTTTAGCAGGTGAGACATTTAATGTTGGTCATTGACTTGGTAACATTATTTAGGTGCCTGATGACACCAGATCAGTTCTTCCTGCCAAGTGTTTTTCTCCATGTAGATACAACCTGAGATGGAGCAGATGGGAAATTCCACAGCAGTGTCTCATGGGAAAGAGAATGTCAGTTTAAAGAGAGAGGCTCTGATTTGTCTCCCTGCTGGACTTGGACTGGCTAGAGTTGAATTGTTTCCAAGTGAAAGTATAAGCTATGCATTGAGCTGGGGGCAATGACTCTGTTAGATGATTTCAAAGAACCACAGGAGTGTTCAGGTCCTTAGCCTCAGGTATCACATAATTTAATAAAGAAGAAAAGGAGAAAATAAAGGGAAAGTATCACATAATTTAATAAAAAAGGAGAAAATAAAGAAAAAAGTAACATATAATTTAATAAAAGGGAAAATAAAAGTATCACATAATTTAATAAAGGATGAAAAGATGTTGGAAACAAACAAACAAATCGAAGGATGTTTAGCCTGAAGAAGATGTGAGGTGTTTGGGGTGGTGGGGTGTGGTTGCTGTTTTCTAAAAGTTAGTATTCATGCATGGTGACTCCCCCTTTTTACTATATGCTCTCAGAGGGCAGATTCATTTGCTTTTTTCTTTGTCTCTGTGTGTCTGACATAGCAGTTGGCACTTACTAGTAGCTTAATAAATGTTAGTCTGTTTTAACTCTGTTTATCTCTATCTGAAGAAAAACACCAGATTGGGAAAGGATTGGTCTACAATTTTTAGCACCTTGATGGCTGATTCATTCATTAGCTGATTCAAATATTGAATGGCTGCTTCTACCAAGATAGATTGGTTTTGCCCTTCTTGATACCGAAGGAAATAACTTAAGAGCAATTATTAGAATTTACGGAAATTCAAATTCCATCTTAATGCCTGGGGGGGAGGGGGAGAAAGCTTCCTAGACATCAGGAATCCTCAAGTGGAATGGATGATGCTAATGATTAGTGGGTAACTCCTCCTTGGAGCTCTTTCAACTAAGGCTGGATGACCCGGCAGCAGGAACTGTCCAAAAGTGTGTTGATTATTTGGTTTCTAAGGTCTTTAATGCCTCTAACTCTAAATCTAAATTCATGCTGGAGCTGTTCCTGCTGGGAATTAATTTGCATAAGTATTGAGTTCTACATTTGCAACTGTATACAACTTGATTAGTAGTTTAAATGGAAATGTTTTAAAATTCTGTGAATCAGTTCCCATTTTGTATATTCTGTCAATTATTTGTAGACTTGTCCCATATATCTTAAAATAACCCAGAATTTCTCATCCACTCTCAGAAGGTTTGGTAGAGTTTCATAAACACTAGCAATTTATGAACAAATTAGTTATTTCATTTCAAGATCATGGAACTTGGAGGTTAAAATTCATTTGTCATACGGTTAAAAATCATGGGATTCCATGATCTCTGAAGAATCAGAATTCTCCAAAAAATTCTGAGTTAATCTAAAGGTAAAATTTTAACATCATACAAAATGGTATGAAAATTAGCAGGGGAGAAGAGACATTGGATCAGCCGGTTAATCAGTCAGTCAACAAGCATTCGTTAAGCAAGAGGTACAAAGAAAGGCAAAATCAAGACCTCTTTTCCCCAAAAGCTTAGTTTCCAAGAAGGGAAGAAAACCATGCAGAATGTGCAGTATAAATGGGAGGCAATTTCCAAACAGTGGGAGCAGCTGTGGGATGATCTGTGATCTGCATTGCAGATCTCATTATTTTATCTTTCTCTCCCCAGTTCTTGGTCCCTTCTGAACCTTCCTATCACTGCTGAAAACACCATCTTCCCAGCCAACTCTGCTTGTAACCTTGATGTCCCCTCCTCTCTCTCTTCCCTCTCACTCATCCCACACAACCAGTCAGTTGCTATAGCACGTGACTTCTCCATTTACAACATCTCTCAAATACATCCCTACTCTCCACTCCTACAGCCAGATAGATCCTCATCATTTCCCTCAGTTCTCATTGCAATAGCCCCTAAACTAATCTCTTTGCCTCTTTTCTTCTGCCAAATGGAAATCCCTCAGGCTCAGAGTCAGTCTTGTGATCCCTTTAATTCATAACTCCCTGCTTCTCTGCTGGCTGTAGAACCAAGTATTATTTCATTCTCATGGCGTCTTTTAAAGTCTGCCTTCTCTGGATTTGACTTGCTGACTTCTCAGATGCTTTTCAGACCCACATCTAAGATCCTTTGAATCTCCAAGCATACTTATATGTCTGAATAGATGCTAAGGAAGGTCCCGTGGTTTTTCACTCAGAGCCCATTTACTTTCATTTTATCTGCTTTCTAAATCCAGAATGGAATAGAAGCAGACTATTTTGAAAGAGAAAGGCTGCTTGAAGAAGGTTCACTAACTGATGCAATGGGAGGTCACTAAGATAGAAAAATGATAAAAAGCAGATAGAAATAGCCCCAAATCTTAGTGGTTTAGGGGCAGCGAGGCAGAGAGAGGAACATCGTTGAATGCAGCTAACTTAAGGACTAACCTTTCTTTTTTTTATTATAGCTTTTTATTGACAGAATATATATATGGGTAATTTTTCAACATGGACCCTTGCAATGCTCCTGTTCCAACTTTTCCCTTCCTTCCCTCCACTCCTCCCCTAGATGGCACACAGTCTCATACATGTTAAACATGTTAAAGTCTATCTTAAATACAATATATGTATACATATTTATACAGTTCTCTTATTGCACAAGAAAAATTGGATTTAGAAAGAAGGTAAAATGTGGTGGTTTTCTTGGAGGCAGCCTTAGTCTCAGTTGAAATAAATAATTACTCCAAAATCGCAGCCAGCTGGTAAAAATGCAAACGTTTATTTCTCCTTCCAAATTAGCCCTGTTAGTTGAAGACTCTCTCTCTGCTTGAGCTCTTGCAGCTTTGTCCTTGGGTTCTGCCTCTGCTTTCTTCAGCCTTCAGCCAGCACCAAGTTGGAAGATGCAATGAATCTCTCTGTACCTCCAGTCAGTTCCATCAGAAGAAGTAAGTTCAAGCTTCAAAAGCTCCCTATATTTTATGTGATCTCCCAAAGGTTAACTCCACCTTCTGGAGGGAGAGGGATGCGGTGTTATCTCCCAGAGTGCTCTCTGGCCCTAAGAACTTCAAGGGAGGTGTAAATTCGGACTAAGCCCTACATGTGTGAACTCCATTGAGTGCTTAGATACTTATGAGCTCTCTAAAGGTGTGAACACAAGCATTGTTCAATCAGTTCTGGCCCAAAATAACTCTTTCTAAGATCAAATTAACTCCAGTGTCTTAACCCTTTGTAAAGATTCCAACAGTAAAATAACCTGGGAAGAAAAACTAAAATGCAAGCGAATGCTTGCAAATGCTATGTTGTGGTCCATACTCATTTCCCAGTGTGCTTTTCGCTGGGTGTAGCTGGTTCTGTTCATCACTGATCAATTGGAACTGATTTGTTTCATCTCATTGTTGAAGAGAGCCACGTCCATCAGAAATGATCCTCATATAGTCTTGTTGTTGCCATGTATAATGATCTCCTGGTTCTGCTCATTTCACTCAGCAGCAGTTCATGAAAGTCTCAAAGACTAACTTTATGATAATGGTTCTATCACCATGTAAACACTAAATTATATTTGCCATCTTGTGTTTAAGAATTCACACAATGTGCAAAATAGCATCAGACATTAATCCAGTATTTTTTTTAACTGTTTGGTACCTGAGGGAGTTATTGGGGTCGAGTAGTTACCCAGAAAATCCCATTGTGCAGAAGAGCTGCTTCACTGAGGGCTCTGGTTAGCTGAGATACTAACATGTGTACCGATATTTGAAGACTATGTCTTTTGTCTCCAAACAACACAAACCAGTTCTGTCTTCGCTCTGGCCTATCTCATATCCGATCATCTCTGGGGCAGAAGTTAGCATTACTTAAGAGATTCCATGAATACAGAAGAGAAACAGTATTGGGTCATATTAGTTGCCAGAAGAGGAGGGAAAATTGTAAAAAGATGTGACATTGAAAATGGAAAATTCATGATGGATGAGGAGCTTGCCATCGGTAGCTGAGCTCTGAGATAACCCACTGTGGACTAATGATGGCCAACATCTCCCAGGGTATCCAAGGTCATCTCCAGTCATCCAGATCAACAGCTGGTCTTTGGACCCAAATGGCTCAGAGGAGTAAGGGAGGCTCCCTCCCTTACTTATATCCAATTCCTTTGCATGTCATGGCAAACCTCCCTCTTGTCATGGTCCTTTTCAAGAATGAAGGAAAAATAATGATAAGTAATACTTGGACCTTCAATTTAGATTTCCTGAGTTAATCCCGTTAAATTGCAGACTCACAGAAGGTGAGAGTTGGAAGGGACTCGGTGACCCTTGAGTCCAACCCTGAGGCAAAAGGAGTCCCCACTCTAGCATAGTCAGCCACTGATCATCTTGATGGCATCTGACTCACCCAGGAGGGGGAACTTGGCACCTTTTCCCCCTCCCATTTCCCTTTTGGACACCTCTGGCAAACAACTTGAAGTGAGCATGTAAAGGTACTTTGGCGTCTGATTTGGAGAATGTTAATGTCAAATTGAGTTTGTATGTTTTCTTCAAGGCAAGAGGAAGCCATGGAAGATTCATGAGCAGTGCAGTCACCTGGACAGGCCTGTTCCTTAGGGAGAATATCCTAAAAGCTCTGAGTCAGATAGACTGAAGAAGAGGTAAACTAAAAGCAGGAAGAAGGATTAGGAGGGAATCAAAAGCTTCTAGACAAAAAGTGCTGAAAGCCTGGACCTGGTGGGCAGACAAAAGAGACAGGCCATGGAGCTGGAACCCATTCAACTGGAGTCTTGGCTGCTACTTGGGTGGGAAATGGAGAGCAGAGGGAACGGGCAGGGCTGTCTCTAAACCTGGGAACCTGGGAGAGGAAGGATGCTGGTGTCTTGAGGGAATGGGTCCAGATGACTGACAGAGAGACCAGATGTCACAGGAGGAGCAATCAAATGAAAATATCCCTGCATTACTATGACCTCATGAATAGAAAGTTAGCCTGGATTCAAATCTGATCTGATACCTGGAAGCCATGTGACTCTGGATGAGTTACTTTACGTCTCATTGCTCTGATACCTGGAAGCTCTGTGACTCTAGGTGAGTTACTTTACCTCTCCCTGTTCTAGGTAATTTTCCAAGAGTTAAATTTCTGAAAATGTACTGACTTGCAGGGAAGAAGTGAGATTCCTCCTCCGGGAATTCTCTGTCCTAGTGAAATCAGAAGTCCACCTTCCTTCTCTAAAGCAGCTACTAATTAATTTAGATGTAGCTTATTATTGGCCCAGTAGTAGGACCTGACAAGGCTAGAGTGGGAGAAGAGCTGAAATGAGTGGCTATTTAGTGAGTGTGGATTCGATAACACTGCCAGGGCAGTGAAGTACAGTTTTAGCACTGACACCCAAAGAGGGCAGAGGTAGCAATCATTCTAGATGAAATAATAATAGCTGGATATGAACCATTGGTGTAGCCCATGTGCTTTACCAGAGTGAATGGGTTAATCACAGGGAGAGAGATTTTTTTCCTGGAAAAAAAAGACCGGAAGGTTTTAATGGACCCAACGCCCAATAAGATTCAACAGTGTGATGTGGCTGCCAAGATGCTGATAAGACGTTGAGCTGCGTTAAAAACAGCAACACCATGATTTTCAGGAAGCAGGCAATGTCCAGGTCTCCTCTGATCTGTCACGCCCCAGCTGGGGGACTGGACTCAGCTTTAGGCAACATTGCTTGGGAAGGAAAGAGGGCAGATCATAAAGGGCAAAAGGCTTTGAGCTAACACAGTGATTGGTATCAAGTCATCCCCCAAATCACTGCATCCATCCTTTCTTTCATGATGCTTTGTGTTACATCCAGTTGTACAAGCTGAACATTGCCTGGTGCCCCACGTCCACCAGGGCCCCTCCTGACTCCCCTTCCCAACTCTCTTTCTGGACACTTAATTAAATGGAAAGAGAGTGCCAATTGGTTGCCCTTTGGCTCCCCCGCCTTTTGCCACCATTCTTCTCTATTAGAATGTAACCTCTCTGAGGACACAGGGTTCTCTCTTTTAAAAAACACATTCTCAGAGCTTAGCACAATGTTTGGCCCATAATTAACATTTCTTGGGTGCTTTTATTCATTTATTCGTTCATTTATAAGTTAGTGCATCCGTTCATGCCACAAGAAGACCAATGGAAACAAGTATCTTTAGGCAGGGGCATATGACAGCTGTCTACAAGTGTCTCTTGGTGATAGAGAAATAGTTTTGTTCTGCTTTGCCCCAAGGGGCAGAACCAGGGGTGATGGGAAAATGGGAAAGAAAGATTCAGGCTTGACATCCAGAAAAACTCCAGAAAGCAAAAGCTATCCCAAAATGCAATGGCAAGGAAGGGAAGGGGATCGCCTCCTTCAGGCTTGAAGCAGAAGCTGGGCAGTCCCTTATCAGCAAGGCTGGAGTTAGGATTCAGTGTGGTCTAGACTCACTGCCCTCATATAGGTTCGTTCTCTCTCTCTCTCTCTCTCTCTCTCTCTCTCTCTCTCCCTCTCTCCCTCTCCTTCTCCCTCTCCCTCTCTCTCCCTCCCTCCCTTCCTCCTTCCCTTCCTTTCCTCCCCCTATCTACGATCCTTTATAACTCAGAAATTCAGTGGCCACATCCTGGCTCCTTCTGCTCTCCCCCGGTCCCCGGCTCTAAGCCCAGGGTCCCATCAGGGGCTGTCCTGGCCGGCGGCTGTCCTGTGCCGGCCCCGGTGCCAGGAGAGAGCTGAGCTCGGCGGGCCCTCCCGCCCGACGCCTCGGAGCCCAGAAAGGTTGGGAGGCTTTGCAGCGCCCGCCTCCTCGGGCCTTCTCCCCTTCGGGCTTCCCTCCCTCGGCGCTTCCGCTCGGCCAGCGCCGGGAGGCGCCTCTGCCGCGGCCGGGACCGGCCTTTGGAGCCTCCCTCCCTCGCGCTCTCAGACGGCCGAGGCGCAGAGCTCTGCCCGCTCCCCGGCGCGCCCGCCGGCCCCGTTGCCATGGCAACGCGAGGTCTCAGCATCAGGACCCAGAGCTCCTGTAGGCAGCTGAGCCCGGCTGAGCCGGGCAGGGAGACGAGTGTGTAATTGTCTTAGAAATGCTTCAGCGCCAATTCTCCCCGCGGGGGCAGGACGGGGGGGGGGGGGGGGGGGGGGGGGCATCGCCTGCTTCAGTGTGCGGGCTTGTGCTTCCCCATTGGACGGCCGGGGACCAAAGCTGCGCCTCCGTCCTCCATTCTAGAACGCTGAAAAATCAAAGAAAAACCGTCAAAGCCAGAAAGGCAAAAGGAAGAGAAGGGACGGACTCGTGATTCCTTTCCCAGGCCCCGCTAATTGGCTTAATTGAAGTTCGCGGAGGGTTTGGCTCCAGAACCCAGCACACAAGCTTAGCGGGGATCATTCTGCATGGCTGCCCAGCCATTCCCTGTGGCTGGCAGAAAGCCGCCACTCCCAGAGGATTTACTTTCCGAGTCTCACCTGCCCGGGTGGTGCCCGAAGCTGGGCCCTCCCGCCTAAAGAAGCTTTAGGGCCCCCAAGGCCAAGAAGCCTGGGAGTTGTCAGGTTCCCGACTCCCAGGGAGATGAGATAAGAGAAAAACAAAACCCAGAGCGCCAGCAGGGCCTGGGAGTCTAATTCCCAGGCTGATCCTGGCGGCATAATCGAGGATTTAGGAACCCCAAGGGAGCCTGGGAAGCCTTGGGCCACCATGGATCATTCTGGGTGCACAGGTCATCATCTGTGCTCCAGGTCATCATCTGTGCTTCCAAGTCATCATCTGTGCTCCAGGTCATCATCTGTGCTCCCAGGTCAGTCAAGGAGAAACTGACAAGGGAAAGAAATGAGAGAGGCAAAAGGAAGAAATCAAGGCAGGCTCCAGGGAGATGAGTGTGGTGGGTGGTCCTTAAACACACTGGGCTAATTTCACCCCTGTAGGCAGTGTGGTGCAATGGAGAGAGTCCTGGATTTGGAGTCCAAAGGGCCAAGTCTTAGAACCTGAAAGGAAGTCAGAGGTCATCTAACCCAACTTCTTGGTTTTGCAGATGAGGAAACTGAGTTTCAGATAAGAGAAATGATTTGCTGAAGGGATATAAATTGGGAAGTGGCAGAGGAAAGATTCAGACTATGATCTATTCTTTCTTTCTTCCTCCCTTCTTCCCTTCCTTCCTTTCTCCCTCCCTCCCTCCCTCCTTCCATCTCTCTCTTTTTCTTTCTTTTCTCTCTTCTTTTCTTTCACTCTCTCTTCCTTTCTTCTTTCCTCTCTTCTCTCACTTCCTTTCTATCTATCTATCTATCTAAATTTGGAAGTGGAAGAGGTGAGATTCAGACTCATAGTTTATTCTTTCTTCCTTTCTTTCTTTAGGCAGTTAAGTGACTTGCTCAGGATCACATAGCATGTAAGTGTTAAGTATTTAAAATCAGATTTAAAGTGAGGGTCTCTCAGTTCCAGAACCAGTGCTCTATCTATTGCACGCCTATTCTTTCTAATAAATAATGAAAGGACCAGAATCCAGTGGGCTCTGTCATTTGCTGCCTCTTGAGCAAGTCAGGAATCTCCCAGCCTCAGATTCAGCAAATATAAAGTCTCCCTAATGCTCCTTCCAGATCTAAAGCTATGACTTTCTAGTTAGCTTCAAAGGGTCCAATAACCTCAAGGGGAATATTTTCCTTTTTCTGCATTCTTTTATTCCCTGGCACTCCCTGGAGGAGGGATCAGGGGATCCACCTCAATCTTCAGAGTTCCCACCCATCCTGCCTTTTGAGTCCCTTTCAATCAATTCAAACCCAGAAGGGATCTTTGATCAGGAATGGTTCCTTATGTTATTTGAAGATGCTCTTGGTCCCAACCCAACTATCTGGAGGAGTTGTGTGTGTCCTGGGAGCCCAAAATGAGAATTGAGACATTCTGTGTGTGGAGGGAGGAGAACATGACTCCTGACCTTCATGGACAAATGCAACGTAGAAAGGCAGGAAATCAAGAGTTTTTTATTTATTTCTAAGTCCAGGGTCCTCTAAGACAATGCATTAGAAACTATACTATCAAACCGTCAAAGACAAAGGACCCGGGGATATTCTGGGGGATTCTATAACTCTTTTGGGAAACTTATCAAAAACATACATTCTGGGGCCCTCACGGAAAGTGGAAGCGGTGACTTGGGGTCATATCTTTTTGAATATTATGGAAATATTATGGAAAGAAATGTGACTAAAAGAAAGAAAGGAAAACAGAAACCTTGAATGAATGACTGACCATTGATGCTACAGAGAGACTGGAATTACAGTCCTAGGTATGAGGTTCTCTCTGCAAAGGGTCTCCTTCCTCTTGGCCAAAGAAGGATGAGTTTGGTTTTTACACATTCACTTTTTTTCTGTCTCCATGTTTTTGTCAACCAATTAATCAATCAATTAAACATTCTGTTGAATGTTTGCTAAATGGCTATAAAATGCCAGGTACTACACCCCATGAATGGGCAGTGTCTGCCCACAGTGGCTCCCTGGAACCTCCAGGATCTGTTCTGTTGCCAATCATTAGACCCTTCAGGACCAGCTCTGCAGGTAAGTTAAAAATAACCACTCTGCCTATCGGAGTGTTTGACTCTGAGCTCATCCTTGTCCCCTTCCCTGCTGTCACAAGGAGGAGGCATCAGCTGGAGCTCGGATGCCCAAGGGCATCATCCACCACCAGAGCTGAGAGACAAGGATGCCCGTTTTGTTTCCTTTTATATCAGCTCACATTTCCATTTCTTCCCCCTTCCGGGCCCTGCTGACCGTCCTGATGACTTTGCACCACTCTGGATTTTTGGCTCCATCTCCACACCGTTGACGCTCCAAGGTGCCCTTTGGACGTCTGACTGGGGCTCCTGTGGCTTCCAGCACAGCTTCTTTGGCTCTCCCTGACGCCGTATGCAGATTTTCAGCTGGCCCTGCCTTAACTGGCTGACCATGAAGCGTTCTTCAGACATATCCTGGGCTTGGGTGCTTTCAAGGTTAAAGGTCTTGGCTCTCTTGGATCTTCCTTTGTTCCCTGAGATACAAATTCTAGTCAGCTTTCGTGCTATGAAGTTTTTATTTCTTCAGGATGAACATAGCCTCCAATAGGGCTGATTGTAACCCATGTGGTTAGGTAGCGAGCTGATACAATGGATCTGGGGTCAGGAAGTTGTTTGTTGTGGTGGTGGTTATTGAGTCATTTTGATCATCTCCTACTTCTTGTGATCTCATTTGGGGCTTTCTTGACAAAGATACTGGTAGGATTCACCATTCTCCAGCTCATTTTGTTCTATTGGATTAACCCACACTTAAAATCATCCACAGACATAATGAATAGATGCTGATTTTAGTGGGGAGCACTAGAAACTGGGGAGATAGGAAAGGGCCCCTGAAGAGAAGGCCTGTGATGAGAGCTTTGAAGGAAACTAGGAAATATAAGAAGTAGAACTCAGAGGAATGGTCTTTCTGTGTATGGGGGAGGCTCACCGAAAAGACAAATATAAATAGCTGGCAGGACAATCTAATTTGATTACCCAATTAAGGATTTGGGGTAGTTTTTATTAGCACTGGCCACGTAATCTGGTAATGTCACTTTGCAAAAGGCCATGGTAATAAAGAGTAGCAGTTAAAACTTTTTAGTAAGAACCTCTTTTTATTTATCCTCCCCTTTTTAATATTTAAGAATAAAGAGAAGAGCTTCATGCATTGTGTACAATTCATCTTTTCTCCTTAATTCAATTCAACTAACATATTGATTCTTATAAAGTACTAAAAAATCAACACCCAAATTTAAGGCGTTCTGATGAATCTAGAACTGAATAAACAAATCAAATACTCAATACATAAATAAGAAAGTAAGTGAATCAGTAAATAGATAGGTGATAGATGATGGGCAATCATAGATTGGAATATAATTGTTATATATATATATGCATCTATATATCTAACTGAGTCAATAGATATAAACAGATGGTAATTGTTAGAGATAGATGAAAAATGACAGATGATAGATGATGGATAAATTACATATATATATATATGACAACCAGATATAAATAGATGGGCATTTAAATATATTGATCATAAAGATCAAGATAGATTGATAGAGAGGTTACAGAGTAAATTAAATATCAATTTGCTTTCCCTAGACACAATCATTCTTAGCTTTATCTCACAGTTCTTTCCCCACCCCCAACATGAGCTCTGAATTTCCAGTCTGTGGTTCGGGTCTAGCACAGAGCCTGACCCATAATGTACACTTAATAAGTGCTTGTTGAGGGATTGATTGACCAACTGCCAATTTAACAGTTTAAAGAGGGCAGAAAAGGACGTTCTACTTATTACAAACATAGGCAAAGTGAATTACACTCCTCCATATTTGCTCTTATACTAGCAGATTTTGGTTCTCAGACAAGAGGTACCACTCAAAGCTCCTAATTCCTTCAAAGCCTTAGGGGTAACTTTATTGAAGTTGAATACATCCTCTTCCAACCACTAAATATCTGAAATCTCCATCCACACATTTCCATCTATACAAAATAGCCACTCACAGTAATGACTCTCTTTGACCTATAAACACAATGATTTATTTGATAACAAAGTAAAGTAAATAGTAATAATATCCTACAGGTGCCATACATCAAATCACTGAAATCATAATAGATACATTCTAAGCCACAGATAGACCCATGTCAGAGTCTCCCACTCCATCACTCAGTCCCTTTTGGAGGTTGACAGGGAGAGTGGCTCTGGGACTACAGGAACCTGGGGGAAAACCCAAATGCTCAAAGTTAACTCAAGCCCAGATGACACTGGCCCATTCAGGAATGTCTTCACCACAGGCCCCTGCTGGTTCTGGTTCTCACTCAGCTGAGCAAATGCTCTTTCATTCTTGAACTGATGTAACATTTACAGGCTCTTTCAACTTACCATCACCCTTTAAAGGGCACTGAGAGCGTTATCTCTCAATTTGGAAAGACATTTTCCGTCATGCAAGATTTCTAAGAATGGCCAACTTTGCATTTACCAGGATGCTCTGTAATCCAGGATGGGTGGATCTCACAGCAAATAGCTCAGGTTAAACCCTTCTCCAAGGAAAGAAGCTTTAGCCAACTCTTCACTCATCAAGGTTCTGTATTATCTGATCAAATTTTCTCTCTATATATAGACCCCCTTCCTTCTCACCTAACCTGTCTTTCCCCTTCTCAAATTAGAGAAGGTGCAAAAGAGTAATCTGAACTTAAATTCTGGGGGTGGGTGGGTTGATGAGTGGTCTTTTCCAGGCAGCAAGTTCTCTCTCAAGTCTACCCCTTCTATGAGGCTCTTCATGCTCTTCACCATACCAGACTTCAGAACTTGATTGCCTATGTATTTCAATAAATTAATTTAGAGCCTTTTGGGTACGAATGATTTACTTTTCACTTTAAATTTCCACTAAGAAATTGACAATCATTAAAATCATCATGCTATCATCTCCATATAATTATATAATTTCATATTTTATTGTTCTACCATCTTGTTGTATAAGTTATATGTAAATGGACTTGTGATCAAAATTGCCTACAGCTCTCAATTCTTTTTAAAAAAAGTTATTGAGCATTTGATTTTCCCCAGTTATAAGCCAAAATGCCTTTAAAGTTTGTTTTTAAAACTTCCATTTTCAAATCTCTCTTTTCTTCCTTCCCCACCTCCGAGCCCCACTCTCAGTGAGAAGGCAAACAATTCAATATGTGTCATTATGCAAAACATTTTCATATTAGTCATCTTGTGTGAAAGAAAACATAGATACCCAAAAAAATAATCTTTAAGAAAAATAAAGTTCAAAAAAGTATGTTCCAGTCACCATCAGTTTTTCTGAGGGGCTGGAAAGCATTTTCCATCATAAGTCTTTCAGAGTTGTTTGGATCATTGGTGAGAGTCATTCATAGCTGATTATCTTACAATATTCCTGTCTCTTTGCACACAGCATATTTCACTTTGTATCAGTTCTTGGAAGTCTTCCCAGGTTTTTCTGAGAGTATCCTGCTGATCATTTCTTATAGCACAATAGTACTCCATCGTGATCATATGGCACAATTTGTTCAGCCATTTCCCAGCTGATGGACATCCTCCCAATGTTCAATTCTTTGCCACTAGAAAAGACAGCTCTCAATTCTTAAGGAAGTTCTACATCTCATTCCCACCCCCAGAAACTAATTTTTCCAGTTTTTCATAAATAAAAATTATTTCTATGCAATTTAAAACCATGGTTCCCATAAAAAGGCCTTACTTCATATCTTTCACAAGGTGATTTGTCTTTATATTTACACCACAGCTCATCTTTTGCCCCAAACTACTCAAATCCCATTTGACATTTGTGTTTCCTCATATTTATTAGCAATTACCAAAAATTAAACCAATTTTTGTCACATTCGACTATGCCAGAAGCGATACCTCAGATATACAAGACATTGATTGAGTTCTTTCCACAAAAGTACTTTTTGGGACTTTTTCAACACTAACTTTATATGAAATGGACCCTAAAGAGAAAACAGAACTTATGTTTTATAGAATAATCCTGCAATCATGGTATTGAAAATGACTTTAGAGAGCATCAAGTCTAATGTAGAAATCTCACCTCCAACTATTTCCAACAAAAATTTTGTTGGATATATATGTTGGAATATATACTCTTCCTGAATATTATATATATATATATATATGAAATATATATTCTTTATATTCTCTTCCTGAATAATTCCAGTGATGGTGAACTCACTACTTTTCAAGGCAATGTATTGTATTTGAAATTTATAAGTATGTAAATACAGGAGAGAGAGAGAGAGTGTAAATGTGAGGTCATCTCAGTGACAATGGGGGACTGGGAGGTCTGACTTGGAAAGGCTACTCGGAGAAGGTGGGATTGGAATGGAGTCATGAGGAAATGCAGGGAAGCAGGTTATAGAAGGATGGAGTGAAGTTGCATTGTGGGAGTTAGTATTGAAGGGCCCCGTTGCGGGTGATGGAGGTTGTGATCAAGGAAAAGCTAGATCATAGAAAATGCACTTTCTGTGACTGCACATGTATGGTCTGTATCAAATCTCGTCTTCTCAAGAAGTGAGGCGGGGAGGGGAGAATTCGGAACTCAACATTTTAAAAACCAATATTACAAATGGCGATTCCATGTAAGTGAGGGAAAAATGAAATATAAAGTGTAACATAGATCATAGCGTTTGCAGAAGGGAATAAAATATAAAGAGACAGAGAGGTAACAAGGGTCCAGTGGTGAAGGGTATCAGGACCAAACAGGATTCTAGAATTGAGCCTTGAGGTCATCGGGAAGCGCTGGGGAGGAGGAAGGGAGCAGGTTGAGATCTGCTTGTGTTTGGGATTGGCAGCGAAGGGAAGATGGAGTGGGACACGAGAGGACTTGAGGCAGGGGATGTCTGGCTGCCTCCCAGCAAAGAATGAGTCCGTGACATGGGCAAATAGTCGCCCTCAAGATGCCCTACTGTCACAATACTATCTTGGAGATAGCTATCTCTCTCCCACAGGAAGCCTCACTGTTGGGTGCCTGCTCTAACATCCTGCTTTGTGCAGTTTCATGCAAACAGACTCTTTCGTTCACATCAATCAGATCACAAATACGGTTTTCAAAGAAACTCAAACTGAGAGAAAAGAAATTCGAAAGTGTAGAAAAGGAGGTGGAGGCGGGGGTGAGGAACGAGATGCTGAGGTGTAGAAAGCAGTGAGACATCAATGAGCTAAAGAAGTGAGAAGCTGCACAAGACTCTGTTCTCATGTACATGGTCAAGAGGAACACTCTGAACTGGATGGGACCAAACGGACCAGAATCAGATTCCCCTCAAGAACATTTGTGAGGGACATCCAGCGTCCGCCTGAAGCTCTCCAGAGTGGAGGAACCCCCTCCTCTTGTGGCAGCTCAGATCACGAGTTCTCATACTCAGGAAGTTTTTTTTTTTTCCAACTGCCCAAATTGGTCCTTTGCTCAGTTGCTCTGAGTTCAAGTAGAACCCTCCCCTTCTTGACACTCATTTTAAATTCGTGGAGATTCATGGGTTCCTCCTTTTCCAGGTTCTAGCCTTATACCCTTTAACCAAACTCAGACATGGGGATCCAGTCCCCATCACTGCATCCTAGAGGGAATGAGCAACTACATACTTGTGCTTCCAGTCTGCCTGTCACATAGGAAGCCCCCGACACATGCTTCTGGAAAGGGTGAATTGAATTTTGTCCTCCACACCTTCTTCAACAGCCAGACATGTCATCTCCTCCACCTGGGGCTGGCCATAAAAAAATCACAAAATGCTTGTTGTCTAATCGGGGGTTGATAATGGAGAACTGGAGATCTTTTGCTTATTGTATTGAATTAAGGATTTATATGTGAAGATTGTTTCCAAATCCTAATTTAGTTGGTGCTCCCAATGATCTTTGTGGTTGAGTCTATCCTAAAAGTTCTTCAGACAAATGACCACTTAGGGGGGATAGCTGCCCTTTGAGAGATTCTCTTTTTTTTTTTTTCTGAGGCAATTGGAGTTAAGTGACTTGCCCAGGGTCACAAGCTAGGAAGTGTTAAGTGTCTGAGGTCAGATTTGAACTCAGGTCCTCCTGACTTCAGGGCTGGTGCTCTATTCAGCGTGCCACCTAGCTGCCCCAGATTCTCTGTTTTTAAAATTTTACATTTATTCTTTTAGAATTAACAAATATCTGATCATCTCCTCCTACTTCTAACCAAAGAGAAAGAAAGTCAGAAAGGAAGAAAAAAGGAGGAAAGAAATGAGGAAAGAGTTAGAGAAAGAGAGTGAGGGAGGGAAGAAGGGGAGAAAGAGAGGAAGAAGAAAAAGGAGAAGGAGGAGGAGAGAGATGAGAAAGCAAGAAAGAGGGAAGGAGGAAGGGAGAGAGAGAAAAAGAGAGACAGGGAAAAAGGAAGAGAGGGAGAGAGGGAGAGGAAGAGAGAGAGATTGGAGGAGGGAGGAAGGAGAGGAAGAGAGGAAGAAGAAAAAGAAGGAGGAGGAGGAGAGGAGAAAGAGAAAGCAAGAAAGAGGAAGGGAAGGAGGTAGAGAGAGAGAAAAAGAGAGAGATAGGGGAAAAGGAAGAGAGGGAGAGGGAAAGGGAGGAAGGGAGAAAGAGAGAGAGAGGGAGAGAGAAAGAGGATAGAAGGAGGGAGGGAGGAAGATCCTTTATTGCAAATGTGTAGCTCATCAGTTTCCCTGGCACCTCTTCCAGGCTTGAAGCCCTGGCCCCTTTGGTGGGACAGCCTTGCCACCAGGTACATGGGCCAATCTTTCAGCAATATTTCACAAGGAGGAGGGTGTGTGGGAGTCTGTTGATGACCGAGGTGTTCATAGATTCCATCACCGAGTCTCTGGGGCAATCCCGAGGTGTGAGAGCGAGCAGACACCATGGCTGGCTGGGCTCAGACGGAAGGGAATGGATTCCGCCGTCAGGGCGATCGAAGCTTCACTGACAGCTTCTCCCTGTGCCCACAGCTGTTCCATCCTTCCCCAGACCAGCGTCTGACCACTGGCTCCTTCACTCCTGGCCCCCAGACGGTATCTCGCATTTCCAAAGATCTTAAAATGAGCCACGTTTCACTCACCTGAGGCTGGGCTTGGGACCCTGACTCTGGAGCCGCACAGGACTCTGGAAAAGCATCGAGTCTAAGCCCAGAGAAAAGTGGACTGTGGTGGTGGGGGGGAGGTAAATGATCTGCCCAAGAGCAACCATCTAGTGCAGGAGAGACTCGGCCCAGCATCTCATTTTACAGATGAGCAAACTGAGGCTCAGCCAAATCTCCCCAGACAGAAGACTGGGCAAGGTGACAAGACAGCCATTAACAGAGATGGGATGAAGACTCTGCTCAAGCTGTAAGTCAGTCAATGAGCATTTAGTAAATAAAAGGCGCCCAGCCTGCAAAGGCAACCCCCTAACAAACAAGCCTCTGCTCTCAGGGAGTTCCCATTCGAATTGGGTGACAGCTGATGAGACCGTACACAGGGGCCCGGACCCTGGCTGAACTTTCCACACAGGGAGAAGCTCCCAAAGCCCCCCTTCTGGGTCTGTGCTCTTTACTTTTCTGCTAAAACAGCACTTCAAGGCAAACAGCTCGGCTGAAGCCCCCCAAACGAGACCCCCCTCCTTTGAGGGGCAGGTGCCTTCGAGGAAACCGAGGAACAACCAAATGGAGACGACCCAGAGCTTTCTGCGTGGTAGAGTAAAGGGGAATAATTTCAGGCAGTGTGACCAGGCCGTTCATGCGCCCATCTCTGGGGCCCACGGAAGAATGCCCTTTGCTGCTGCTCCCGCCGGCTGCGACAAGTGCTGGGTCCTGGGCAGCAGCCACGGATCAGCCCCGTGGCTTCCCTGCTGCCAAATCACTGGGACCCGGAGCAGGATGTGGACCCATCCCCGTCCCCGTCAAGGATTCTTTACGTACTTGGTGTCATGGAGGACTTGGGAGACGTCCAGTAAAGAGGCATATTTTTAAATCATTGAAGGAAATGCTAAATTTCAGTTAGAGATGAGTAGAAACAAAGCAAAATGTCCTTATTTAAAGCCATGACCCCCTAAAATCTACCCACAAGTCCCTAGGAAGCCTGGGGATCCGGGAAGAAGCTCTGATAGGTATTATTTCCAGACTTTATTTTGGTCTCAGGCAGCTTAGATAAGTTGTTTGTCTCCCCAGGCCTCCTTTCTAAGGGACGCACCCAGCCCATCACTCCCTCCCTCAGGAAACTTCGGAAGCTTCCGAACCCTTCTGAAACCCAGAGGCCACAGGCTGGCTGGCATCTGAGCCCTCCCAAGGCAGGCCCCCTGACTTAATCCATGACTCTCCATGTCCGAGCCCGCGTGGGGCTGCTTGCTGGCTCTTGGCTCAACTGGACTTGCTCAGTCCCACCCACTGTCTCCCCCAGTCCAGAATGCCTCTCTCCCTCATTTACCTGAGTCCCCATCTTTCTCAACCTTCAAGGGCTAATTCAGGTTCCAAGTATTAGGCAGACTATCTTTCACAGAGTGCTGGACCTGGTCAGGAAGGCCTGAGTTCGAATGGGACCTCAGACACTTCCCAGCTGGGTCCGGGTTTGGGGCCCCAAATCCTTCCCTCTTTCCATGGCCCCCATTCAGAAGCTGAAGGGCTTAAATGAGCATTGCCAGTGGTGAGTCTCCCTTTGCCATCACGCTTTGCTCAAAGCAAAATGTAAAGAACAGAATCACGATACACAGTAAATGCACGAGTTGGCCCTTTTAATGCCCTGCACATAACAGGTGCCGGGTAAATGTCTGTGGCTGACACTTCACCCCTCAGCCTCAGTTTCCTTATCTGCAAAATGAGGGGGTTAGACTGAGGGCCTCCAAGTTCCTTTGAGTTCAAAATCTGTGACCTTGAGCCACTGAGCTCTTCTCAGAGCTGGGGAAATGGCAGAGGATGTTCCCAGTAGGCCCTGAATAGGGGGTGGAAGGCTCCAAGCTTCCTTAGAAGTCCCTGCTTCGGGGGCTTCAGAGCAGCTCTCAGGCCTGCCCAAAGCTTCACAGCTACCAGGGTCTCCAGGCCCAGCCCCCTGGACACAAGGAAAGATTTTCCAGAAATAGAAAAGAATCAGGTCCAGGCGGTGGGACTGGAAATGATGATGAGATGATCCTGATTTGCTCCTTAGGGAGCAATGGATCACAGGGGATGGGGGGGGGGTGCCCGCTGGCTTTAGCTGCTTCTCTCCAACCTAGTATTTGGAGCCTGCTTTGGGAGTGAAGGGGAAGGGAGAACGGCTCTCCTGGGAAAGAGGGCAGAGGAGATCACGTGGGGGGCGTGATTTGTGGCTATATTCCGACACCTGGTAAAATGTGCCGACTCCGTCCTTTTGTTTCCAGCTTCACCGTGTGCCTGAGACGAAAGAAAGGGTAATGAATTTGTGAAGCTCATTCACTGGGGGAGTAAAGGTCAATTCCATAGGAAGCTGGATGGATCAATGCCGGGAGCAATAACACATTGGAGGCACCGGCTGCTCATCGGCAAAGGATTCTGTAAATCATGGGTTTATTTGACACTTACTGGGCCCTTTCTGGACAACCCATCAAGAGAGGCAATGGTGTGTCAGGATGATTTTCTTCCCTCAATGACTGGCTCGGGGCAGCAATGGCGTCAGCTGGGACTGGGGTTAGGGAACCCTGAATTCCAGCTCTGCTCTTCACCAGAGGGAGTTTGGGCAAAGCACCTCAGTCCCACAAAATGAAGGCCCAAGTTAAATGGGGCAGGGGCTGGGGGGAGGCTCTCTCTCTTTCTTCCTTCTAACATTGAGCTTCCTTGAAGGTCAAACCAAGGGGTCATCTTCAGGGGAGTCAAACCAAGGGGTCATCTTTTGGGGAGTCAAACCAAGGGGTCATCTTTTGGGGAGTCAAACCAAGGGGTCATATTTTTGGGAGTCAAACCAAGAGGTCATCTTCTGGGGAGTCAAACCAAGGGGTCATATTTTTGGGAGTCAAACCAAGGGGCCATCTTTTGGGGAGTCAAACCAAGGGGCCATCTTTTGGGGAGTCAAAACAAGGGGTCATCTTCTGGGGAGTCAAACCAAGGGGTCATCTTTTGGGGAGTCAAACCAAGGGGTCATCTTCTGGGGAGTCAAACCAAGGGGTCATATTTTTGGGAGTCAAACCAAGGGGCCATCTTTTGGGGAGTCAAACCAAGGGGTCATCTTTTGGGGAGTCCTTTCCTCTTTTTTCATCTCAGTTTTTCATGCACCTGCTCAAATTATAGTTAATTTCTATATATATTTTTTGACTTGTCTGTGTATGTGTTTGCCCCCATCAGAATGCAAAATTCTTTTGTTCTTGGCTTTGTATTTCCAGCGCCTTGTGCACACATGTAGAGAGATATACACAACATACATGGATATATTTATATATTCTATGTATGAGGGGTTAATTATCTTCCTGGGGCCAAAGACCAGGACACGGAGCAAGTGGTGCTTGATCAAGGTCTTCTTGACCTCCTATCTGTCCCCTACCCACTGCGTCTTTTCTAGCACATTTTAATTTAACTGGACTTTGGATTTTGTTGTAAGGTTCTAGCTCGGGGAACTTTCTCTGCCATAAAGATTAGTATCTGCTTGATAACTGCTCATTTTCAATCATGCTCAACTCTTCAGGATCCTATTTACAAATATATTATAGTGATTTGCCATTTCCTTCTCCATCTTATTTTACAGAAAAGGAAACTAAGGCAAACAGGGTGAAGTGACTTGCCCACAGTCACTCAGTTACAAATGTTTGAGCTCAGATTTGAACTCAAGATGAGTCTGACTCTAGGCCCTGAGCCATCGAGCGTCCCCTAACGACTTAACAAATACCAGTAGAACAGGTGAATACTACAAGGCACAGGGACTGATGGGAAAAGAGGGAGCCTCTTTTGTTCTTATCATGTCATATACTTTAGAAGGCGAGGAAGAGGACGTGTCTCTGCAGCTAGGATTCACTGCCACATGAACAGTAGACCTTATTTTAAAACTTGTGTGGGTATTTTTTAACACAGGAAACGATACCTAGATGTTAATCAGAACTTCACAGAAAACACTAGCAACATTTTAAACCTGTTCTTGTGTCATTATCTCATTTTCCTGAATTTATTCTCATACCTAGAAATTAAGGCAAGATGAGAAAAAACTCACTTACACCTAATAAATGTTTATTGACTAAAGAGAGGCAGCTGTCTTGAACTCCAGAGCTACAGTCAAATATCAAGCTCCATGCTGGGATTACATGCTCCAGGCCCTGTACTTGGAATATGCTCCTGTTTTTATCCCTATCTCCCAGAATTTCCCTCTTCCTTTTAGGCTCAACTAGGGGCAGCAGGAAGGACATTTGGCTCAGCCATCAGGGAATCTGGGAACCTTTACCAGCTCTGACCAATGGGAGGCTTGGACTGGATACTCTAGATCTCTGATCCTGTATTTCTCTTTTCAGGCAAAATGATGGGCGGAGGGTAGAGCTTGAAGTTATGGCTCATGAGTTCAGATGCTACCTCTTCTACTTCCTAGCATTTGAATTGACTGGGCAAGTCATTGGGCAAGTCACAATGTCTCTTGGAATCCATTTCCTCCTCCATGAAAATAAAGGGATTGGACCAGATGGTGTCTTCCAGCTTACAATCTATGAACCTATGACATCCAGAGAAGTCATCCTTGACCCTTCTGTTGGAAGTGTATCACTATCTCTCTCACATATACACAATGCTATAATTATTTTGGCAAATAAGTTCTCTATAAATCTCAGGCGCTCTTTTTCTCTGGACTCTCACCCTGGCTGCAAAGTGAGACCCATGACAGGACAGAGGAAGGAACAGTTTTATGTTGCTTTGCCTTGGAAGTTATAACAAAGAATAATGGATGGAAATTATAGAAAGGCAGATTTAGGCTTGAGGTTGGAACAGTTTGAACCATTACAGTCATCTGCTTTCAGAGGGAGTGACTTCATTCTCAGTGGAGGTCTTCCACAAATGCTGTGCCTTTTAGGGGTGCTGTAGAAGGGGGCTCTCATTCAGGTAGGAAGTGAACTAGATAGCCTTGGAAAGATGCTGACATTCTATTCTTAATCTAAAGCTCTTTCTCTGATAAGAAGATGCTACTATTTTTCATAATAAAAGTAGGGAGAGAGAGCCGGGAGTCCAACCTCCTTTACCAAGGAGACTAGAAAAGATGAAAAGCATTCTCATTTGATTTACATATCAGATAGGTTGCAAAAAAAAGACAGAAGCTTCTTAAATTGACCTAGCAACATCTAATGAGCTTGACCCACCCATGTGTCAGTGCTAATGAGATTTATAATTCTGTGCTGAGTGGAAAAAAAAAGGTCACAAAAATTTGATGAAATCATCTGGTATCCTGAGTCCTAAGAAGGATTTCCTTATGGGTGTAGGTCCCTCCTTTCCCATCATACTTTGAGCAGGAAGGACATAATGTTTGGATGAAAGGAAGAAAAAATCCCTGCTCCTTCCTCTGATTTGGCGATTTCTCCCTCTTTCCTCATTAAATTTTCTAATTAAATATTATTATGAAATAATTATGAAAACCATATGCTGCCTACCATGACTGGGAGAGAAAGAGAGGATTTAGTAGCTCATTTTCAATATGGTTGAAGACAACTTGACTGGATTTCAGTCTATCGGAGGTCATTCAATCACAGACCATTAGGAATAGAGAAGTCTTCAGAGATTATGTTACACTTTCATTTAATCAATGAATTAATGTAACACAGAGGATGACTGGGTAGGTGGTGGCCCAGTAGAGGGCCCATTTCCCTGCCTTCTGGGCTAGAGCTTTTTTCCATCTTACCTGCCAGATCCTCTCTGGGTATCTTTCAACTTCCATTCAAATCCCACCTTCTCCATGAAACTACCCTTAATGATGCAAGCACAAGAAGATGCAAAAAAGTCAGCTTGGGAGGTCCACCCCTCAGGGTAAACATCAAATCTGATCACTATTGATAGGTTTCATCAGGGCTTATTTCCCTCCACATCCTCTTTATCACATGGCTCCTCCCATCCCCGTGTTAGTTGTTCAGCACCCCCTCCTCCATCCCCCTTCCTCACTTTGGATATTTTGCCCAAGATCTCTCCTTAATCACCCTTCCTGAGCAATCCTGGAATTATTGTCAATGGCAATATTCTTTTTCATTATAACCGATCCTTGACTTGGTGACATTTATGGGCTGGAAGATTCACGGGAGAAAAAAAAGAGGCAGGCAAGGAATCCTGTTGTAAGGACTAGAGGCTAATAAGTGTTATATATAAATGGTTTCCCCAGATAGGAAGGAGACACAGATTAACAAAAATCTTTCTTTTGTCTCCAGCCCTTGAAAAGAAGTGAGTGTAAAGAAAAACACTGAGAGGGAGGGAGAGCTTAAGATACACACAATTCAACCCACACTATTTCAGCTTTTTGGGGGAGAGGATATTCAGGAAAAAAATTAGCATTAGATAGATATTACAATTAAGAGTTTTAATACTGAAGACTACAAAATAGTGGAGGATCTTGAAATCAGAACTGGCTGAAGAAACTGGGATCTTTCACAACAGCCGTAATGACCTTCTCCTAATCACAGCTCAAACATAGGTCTTCCAAGTGCCATGTTGAGTACCGTAGATCCAGGACCACCTCTCCTGGTGAGAGGTGAATTCTCCCTGCCCGGAGGTTCACTAACAATGCCCACTTTCTGAGTCCATTGAGGAGAGGATTATTTTTCAGATATGGTTTGGAATAAAAAGTATCTGAGTCCTCCAGCTCTTGAGTCTGCAATAGAGAAGGAGAGCCATTGGCAATTTAAAATTCATGATAACCCCTTGCATTGTGCGGCAAAAAAGGGAGAAAAGGATACTTGGAAAATGTGGATTTTTGGAAGGTTTTCTTTCAGCACACAGAGCTTCCTATGAAGGGAGAATGCTAATTAGTCAGGCTGATGAAAAAAACATGGAGCCCAGAGGAGGTGCCAGACCAGTTATCTGAGGAAATATTAATCAGAAGTGACCATTCCCAGAACAAAAGGAGTTCTTGGCCCGAATGGCTTGTGGAGATGCAGAGAGGGGAGAGGCAGGGAGAGCAAACACGGTGCATCATCCAGAGGAAACGACCCTCCTCAGTGACTGCTCTCTAAATAAAGGGAAGGATTCAATTGGACTGACAAAGTCTATTCAGCTTAGCTTCAGTCAATAAGCCTGAACCCAACTTGATAAAACCACAAAAGCATCATTGTTTCCCTGTTTCCCGGGCCTGGCCAAGTGGATTTTAATTAAGTAGAAATAACAAGAGCCAAGGTTGGCCTGGTGGGGGCGGGGATGGAGGCAGGAGGACGGAGAGGGGTGGGGGGGAGCTGGAGAGGAGTGAGGATGTTTTCATTCTTCCTCCTTTCAGCCTGTGACACATCTTCCCAGCTGCTGTATAATGTCCATTCCTGATTATCAACAATTGGAAAGAACCAGCTGTTGGACCCTGCGCCAGCACCATAGAAATGTCATCACTGTGATTCTATTGTTCACCGTAACTTAGGTGAGATAGTGTAAGAATGATTCCTCTGAATGGGGCTCTGGAGCACGTGTGGTCGTGGAGAGAAGGCTAGATTTGGTGGCAGGGGGCTTGGATTCAAAGCTCAACTTTCTCCCAACTTCCTTGGGCCTCTGTTTCCCTTCACTGTCAAATAAGGTCCAGATCCACAATCCTTTTAGCTGGAAATCTGTGATCCTGAGAGACTTCTCTAGGATCCTATGACGATCAAGGAGATGGTCCAGAATTTGTACGAGGACCCCAGGGCTTTATCAACTTCACTCTTCCCCTCCTCAGTTTTGCCCATCTGCATGTTCCAGGGAGAAACCAATTACAAAAGAAACTGGAAATCAACCATATCCAGCTAGATTTTTCTTCTCTTCAAACAACAGAGTAAAGAGAAAGTAGCAATTTCCTCCCTTCTCAGCACCAGCCACTAATCCCTGAACTTCAGAGGTTCTTTGATGATAATTTCCTTAAGGAAATAAATACTCGTGGCAGAGGAAGAAATGCATTTATTATAGAAAAGTCATTGCCTGGAAATTCCAATCCAAAGTCATGATACTCACATTGGAATCATCTCTTCTTGCTTAGGAGTGGAATTCTGAGTGGTTAGGGATGGTCTCATTTTCTGTACTTGGATCCTAAGTGTTTTAGTGACTGAGAGACAAGATGCTGAAGCTAAAAGCAAATCTGATTCCACGGTACAAACAAAGAGAAAGCAGATGAGATCTGGAGCCCCTTCCAGCTCAAAGACTCATAATTCTGCTAGAATGCAGGGAAGCCACTGAGCCATTGTGGTTTTGAAGTTAGTGCTGTGATTCCCAGCACCTGCACCCCCAGACTTCTTGGCTGAGATGGTTTTCTCCTGGGTGCAGCTGAAATTCTATCTTGCTTCCAAGGTTCAGAGTCTTTCACTCTTGCTCCCTGGGTGATCATTACAAATCACATAGACCTCAGTTTCCTAAGTGAGTGGATTTTTTTTTAAAGATAATCTCTAAGATCCTCTATGATTTTTCATCCCATGTCCCATCTTCTTTCACATTAGTTGGGCAGTAAGTTAACTTTTCAAGAGCAAAAAGAGCCAAAAAGGGAATGAGGATGGAGATTGGAGTGCACCCTATTCTGTCTACATGGCCATGAACAGAAAAAGGCTTCACTGGTAAGCATGAAAAAAGCTACCTCGCATTGGATTTTTAGTGACGATACATAGAAATGTAAAGGCAGTGTAGAGTAGCGTGTTTTGCTCTGTTGATCTCTTCTGAGAGCAGCCCCCTGGATTGGAGATCAGCCCCGGAGTTGGGGAGCTGTGCCATCTCTGACAAATACTGCTTGTGTAACTTGGGCACAGACTTCGCCTTGCTCTGGCCCCAGGCTGCTCTCTAAAATGCTAAATTGCAGGACAGGTGCCAAATTTCATCAATGCTTCCCTATGTAATCTCAGGTGAACCTGGAGTCAGTCCCTCAAAGAAATCCCTGTGCTGCTGCATGGAAGATGGAAGGAGATGGGACTTTGGATCAGCAGTGAGATTTAGGAGAAAGAAGCAGAGGTGGACACAGAAAAGGTGAGGACGAGAGGCAGGAACTACCTAAAGTCTCCAGAGCTTTTGGGACATGGGAGAAGTCAGGTGCTGCGATTCCCAGCACCTGCACCCCCAGACTTCTTGGGTGAGAAGGTTTTCTCCTGGGTGCAGCTGAAATTCTATCTTGCTTCCAAGGTTCAGAGTCCCTTGCTCTTTGGTGCCAAACCGATGGATATAACCTATTTAACATCTCCGATTATTGTTCTGTTGCTTACTTCCATAAATGCGTATGCTTGTCATATATTACCATCTTTATTAACTGGTGAAATAGAAGCTATCCTGGCTACAAGAAAGCTAACCATTACCCTCTTGTTCATTTCCTGCCTGCTTGGGAAATGGGACTTTTATTCTGAACCCCTTCCAAGAGAAGGTCCCAAACAGCAAATATCTAATTGCAGTAGCTACAATTCCAGACCAATGTTCCATGAAAATGAGTTTGTGAAAAGTGCCCATCCTTGGCCGTCTCCCTGTGCCCTACAAAGGTGAGATGAGGCAGACCTGCAGATACCTATCTATGCATGCTACCCAGGCTACCCTATATCATGATGACATGGTCTTCTGGGTTGGACTGATGTCACAGATCAGGGGGAAAAAAGCATCTCTTTAGCAGGTTGTAAATGACCATTACTGTTTATTTTAAAAAAAAACAGCATAAAAATATGAGCTATATGAGAGCAGCAGAGTCAAAGGAGCTGAATTCTAATTGTTGCTTTGCCACTTGTTCCCTGGGTGATCATGAACAAATCACATAGACCTCAGTTTCCTGAGTGTATTTTTTTTAAAGATAATCTCTAAGATCCTCTATGATTTGTCATCCCAAGTCCCATGCTCTTTCACATTAGTTTGGCAGTAAGTTAACTTTTCAAGAGCAAAAAGAGCAAAAAAGGGAATGAGGGTGGAGACTGGAGTGCACCCTGTGCTGTCTACATGGCCATGGTGAATTTCAGGGAGAAAAGCACTAGGAAATGGTCCCCTTCCATCTTTACTCCTTTCTACATGTGCTGGCCAAGAATTATCCCTGATGACCTTCATCATCACAGGCTGATAGCTTTAGAACTAGAATGGTCTTTAGTATCTCTTGGCTCAGCCCCCTCACTTGAGAAGAGAATCCATGGCTGGGGAGAATTGAAATGATACCCTTGTTTCTGCTCCTCATGGGTCCATTCGTTCTCCCTGTGACCCAGGTTTGAAAAGTGAGAGTAGGGTCCTAGATATAGACTCCCTAGTACAACCCTCCTTCTTCTAGTGCCTCAGAGAAAAGTCAAATGACTTGTCAAGGATCACACAGATAGTAGAGCTAGGATTGAACCCAAGTCCTTTACCTTCATTCTTTCCACGGCTCTGCCATCTAGTGATTGTGGTTTTCAGATCTGCCTTTGGGAAGCAGCAAAATCCCTAACTCCTGCCTGTGCTTTGGGGAATGAAGGCAGGAGGAAGGCAGCTGTGGTTTAGTGAGAAAGGTCAGGACACTGGTGTTCAAATCCTGCCTTCAGTGTTAACCTACTGTGTGATCATGGAAAAGACACTTGGTCTCTCGTTCACCACACAGCACACTTTGCACACCCGAAAGCATTCTTCTAAGCCTTAAAGCTTTCCTCCTCTCTCTGTTCCCTTCAGGGATGTGGCCATCCCTATCTGCTCATCTGGTGCCCTCGAACTCTTCTTTACATTCCTTAGCCCTGGGCTCTGTCCAAAGTGCTGGTTGCCTTCCTCCATCTCCTCTGAGAAGCTGCCTGTGGAGCTTCCAGCTGCCTCTTTGCCTCCCTTTATCCTCACCCTGGGAGCAACCTACTTTCTTTTCCCATCATACATTGCTTTGATGACCTGCTTCATTCTGGTCCTTCTCCATTGCTCTCTGATTATTCCTTTTTTTTTTTTTTTTTTTACATTTTTAATTCTTTTTTCATTTTTTAATTCTTCAAAGATCACAGTGGTCTATGCCCTCCAGCCTAATAATAACAGCAGGAAAACATTGCACTACAAACATGGACTTTTGTTTCTGGCAGAATTAAATGAATACAGATTCTCATTATCTAGAATGCTACTGGGTGTTGGCGATGAAACTCCTTTTCTGTAGCAGAGGTGGCTTTTCCCTTAAGGAAGCTTGAGTCCAGTGCTGCTTCAACCTTCTGGATCTGGAGTTCCCTGCCTCCTGTGAATAGAGACTTTAAACATCCTTCAACCAGGAGACAGGCTGTCTCCGAAAGGAGATAAACGCCAGATCTGCTTGGGAAGGCTCAGAAGCTGTGCTTTCCTTGGCAGCCAATGGGTTAGGTTGCCCAGTGAAAGTCCAACTGGCAAACCTGACAATGGGGAGGATGGCTTCAATGGCGACAGAGGCTAATGACCATCGGAGGAGTGTGATGGAAAGAACCTGGAAATGGACCCCAAAACACCACTGACTGGATGCGCCTTATGACCCACTGATACCAGTGCTAGTCAAATGCTCCATGGAGGTGAGAGAAAGAGGGGGAAGAACCCAACTATGCAAAAATGTCTCGAACAGTACTTGTTGTTTCAGCAAAGTCCTCAACGTCATTTGGGAGAATGACTGCACAAAGTGTGGTCTGTGCAGAAATGGGATATTATTGTACTAAGAAAGGATGAATGGGGTAGTCTCAGCGATACATGAGAAGACTTGTGTGCATTGAGGGAAGTAAGCAGAACCGGGGAAATGACATATTTCCCACACAAAGGGATACCTTTGAAAGGTTTGGGAACACTGAGAAATGCTCTGATCCATTGTAATTCCTTACCATTAAGATGAAGCTCACCTCTCACCACTGGATTGAGAGGTGACAGAGTGGAGGGACAGAAAAAGGTGAACATTTTCAGAAATGGCCAATATGTTTTGCTGGACTATATTTACTTATAATAAACAAAGGCTTTGAGGGTGTAAACAGAAAAGCAAAAATTTTCGAAAAGAAATTAAAAACCTCAAAAAAAAAAACCCGTAAAAATCTCCCAAAGAAAACCAAAAAGAAATTCATAAGGAGACACAATGAGGTCAAATGTCATTACCTTATTTAATTGAAGAAGAGATATAAAAATGCCATGTCACAAAAGTCCACAGATTTATATATAATTCCTTTCTGTGCATTTGGACTGGATTATTTGTGACTGAGTTTCATGATGAAAAAGAAAAAAAGAAAGGAAGAAACCTAACTCTGGTAGCAGAAGCTGTGGATTTGAGTCCCAGCTCAATTTGCCTATGTGACTTTGGGCAAGTCACTTGCCCTCCCTTGGACTCAGTTTCCACATCTGTAAAAATGCAGAGATTGTGTCACTTTATCTCTCTGAGATCCTTTGCAGATCTAAGTCTGTCTTTTCAAACTTTATCTCAGGCCTTGTGAGAATATCCCTGGTAATTTCAGACACAAAGGGAGAAGTCAGCGTGTCCCCTGTGGTTTCAAAGCTAAGATTCTCTAAGATATGAACAAATCCTAACACTGGTCCCTGAATTCCTAAACCAAGTGGCTAATGGGAAGTCCCTTAATGATCCTTAATTGAATGGAAGTGTTAATGACTGAATTGTAGAAAGGTTTTCTAGTATTACAGTCACACCTCTGAAAGCAAGTCCTGAGAGATTTCAGTGGATGGGAATTAGATTTCTCCTCCATATTCCTCCCCTCCACTTACTCTTACCAGCCAAACTGTCCTTACTGTTACTCCTATATCCATGACTTTGCATTAGCTCATTCCATGCCCAGAGTACACTCCTACTTATTCACTTCCAGCTCTCAGAAGCCCCAGCTTCCTCCTCATCCCCTTTCTCCCCTTCACCCCACAGATTGACCCTCTCTTGTTCCTCTTTTCTACAGACTCACACATATACACATTGCCTCACTAGCTATAATGTAAGCTTGTCAAAGGCAGACATGATTTTGGTTTTTTTATTTTATTTTATAGGTCCTTAAATGCATGTCTAAGATTCACAGTTACAGAGAATTAGCTCAGTCTGCATTGTAGAGAGAGTTCTTCATGAAGAGGATGGTTCTCAAATCTTAGTCCCTAGCTTGGCAAACAGTAGGCTTGTTAATTGATTAGTTTTACTTTTCATTTGGGGGAAATGTCATTGGATTAATTGAAAACCATAAAAAATGTCCCCATAGATTCTGCTCAGATGAATGTATGTGTGTGCACACACAGATTGAAGATCTATACTCATATATTATTCATTCCGAGTTTTCTGGGAATATTTTGATGACATTTGTTTGTTGTATTTGTTGGTCCTTTGTTTTCTTGAAAAGGATCATGATATCAAGGAGCTGATGGTTCCAAAAGAGTGAAATGGATGTAAGTGAAGGGGGTTGTGCAGTCACCAGGCTCATTGTCTTCTCCAGAACCAGCAGGGCCAGTGGCAAGATCTAGGTCCAGACAACTGGAGATGGTTTTGGATGTGGTGGGAGTGAAGTTTTAAAGCTAAGATCTTTCACACATCTCAGGAGGATTGCTTAAGGAAGTGGTCAAGAGTTAACCTGAGGAACAGCAAGGGGAAGAAAGCAGAGGTCTGAGAGGTGTCTTCAAGATTCATGAAGGAGAGATTGGATTTATTCTGCTAGGACAACTAGGAGCAATAAGTGAAAGTTTCTGAGGGGGAAAAATTTCTCCGATGTCAGAAGAAATTTGTGAACAATGAAATTTGTCCTAAAGTGAAATGGGCTACCTTGGAAGTGGTGAGCTCCCCCTCACTGGAGATATCCAAGCAAAAGCTAGAGATGTCTGAGACTGGTTTTGTTGCTGTGGAGAGAAGGGGCAGAGATTCTTATTCAGGAAACTGGTTAAACTAGAAGAAGGCTGAATTAACGTTCTACCTCACCTTTCTACCCTTTTCTGGGATCCTTTTCTTCCTTTTTTTAAAATTCACGCTTTAATTTGAAATAGAAATCAATAGAAATCCCAGGAGTAATTTGTAAATATTCTCCTGGACTTTGTTTCTGGGATGCTTTTATTCCTTTTTTTTTAATTATTCACTCTTTAATTTAAAGTAGAAATCAATAAAAATCCCGGGAACAATTTGTAAATATTCTCCTGGACTTTGTTTTTGGGACGCTTTTATTCCTTTTTTTTTAATATTCACTTTTTTCATTTAAAGTAGAAATCAATAGAAATCCCAGGATCAATTTGTAAATATTCTTCTAGACTTTGCATAGGGATGGGACAGGAAGTGTGTTTCTGCTTCAAGAAGGTCCAAGTCTGAAGAGATGACCAAGTTTAAGGGCTAAAAAGTCAGCATTCACTTATTACGACACATTACCAAAAGAGGGCGCTCCCGTATAACGTCAGTTAGGAGGAATCGCTCCGGCTAAGGTAAGTCAGTCACCAAACAGCCAATTAGGCTGCGAGTAGAAAAGAAAGGAAAGATGGTACCGAGAAGGGGGAAGGGGAGGATGGATGGATGCATGGATGGATGGACGGACGGACGGATGGATGGATGGATGGACGGACGGACGGATGGGTGGGTGGGTGGGTGGACGGACGGATGGGAGGATGGATGGATGGACGGACGGATGGATGGATGGGATTTTGATGAGAGAATCCTAGCTGTTCATCCTAAATACTCAATAAAAGCTGGGGTACCTCTTAGCCAAGCCCTTCCGGATATTTTTCTCTGGTTAACCTACTTAACTGGTGATAACCGCTAACAACTTTTATGGGTTCCATTCTCTCGGGTCTCTCGGGAGGTATTTTAATTAGCGGCACATTTTATTTGCTTCCATTTAGGAAAAGGGTAAATTGCGGGCTGTCGGAAGGGCCACCCCAAGTCTCCCTCATCTGGCTTGCTTTGGCTAATGGGAGATTTGGGGAAGGGTGGGGCATGAAGTAGGAAGTGGGGAAGAGAGGCTGCAAGGGTAATGGAGTTTCTGAGGAAGAACAGATTCTACGGGCCAGTATCATAGAATACAGACCTGTCCTGTGGTCTGACAGGACAGGTCACCCAATATTCCAGACTTTTCTTTTGCTGTTGTTCAGTAATTTTTCAATCTTGTGTGATTCTCCTTTACCCCCACTGGGGTTTTCCTGGCGGAGATACTGGAGTGGTTTGCCATTTCCTTCTCCAGTTCATTTTACAGATGAGAAAACCGAGGCAAACGGGTTAAGTGATTTGCCGGGGATCATGCAGCTAGTTAGTGTCCGAGGTCACCTTTGAACGCCCAAAGGTGCCTTCCTGACTGTAGTCCTGGCATTCTATCCACTGTGCTGCCCCAGACTTTTCTGACATCTCCAAATTGTCAGTATCCCCTCCCTCTTAAATCATTTTGTCGATTCTTTGAATTTATTCATCTGTGTGCAGATTGTACATTCTCTTCTCCCTCCAGTTTTGTTTTTGTCTCTCTATTCCCCAGCACCTGGCATAGTGCCTGGCACATTAGAGGCGATAATTAATCAGTCAATGCTTGAATTGAAGAAGTCCGCCCTTAAAATTGTTCCAAAATGTATTTTTCATGACTTACCCTGATTTATTAAAACTGGGTAGATGTTAATTCCTTTGTTTGTTGGTAGGTTCATTCCTTCCTTCCTTTCTTCCTTCCTTCATTAATTAGCTCGGTGAAGATTATGCAGGTCAAGTAGGTATCACTAAGGTGAACTTGAGGATCAAAAATGACATCCCAAGATTGGAATCGGACAACCTGGGTTTGATTCTTGGTTTGCCTCTTCCCCACTGTGGGATGCTGGACAAATCCCATGACTTTTTGGGGCTGAATGTTTTCTTCCATAAAATGAGAGGAATGGCTCAGATGGCCTCTGGAGTTCCTTCTGGCTGTAAACCTGAGAACTGTGATATTACAGACATGTCCTACTTGGTCACGTCAATAGCTACAGTTATAATAGCAAACATATATGTACCTATACACATTTATCCATGTATGTATGCAACTGAACAAGCCACATGTCCTCAGCCATTGGCTGAGCAAACTGGGATTGTATGAACCAAGCAGAAGTGACCACGCTGAAGAATATGAGGGAAACAAGGGAACCCAAGCAATGAAGAAAGATGGGAGCATCAGACAACTTTTTTCTGACTTAGTTAAAGTGAACCGACACATATGAAAAGCTGATCATCAAGAACAAAGCTTCAGATCCTGAGTTATTTTCCTGGTTTCCCAGAATAGTTGTTTTGGGTTAAAATGACTAGATTTATAACAAAGCTAAAAAAACAAAAAAACACCTTGCACTTCTTCTGTCATTCCAACAACATCATTCTTCCCTCTGTTTTTTTTGCCTTGTAAGTTGGGATTTCATGTAGGAGGTGAGATCATTTTTTATTTTTGGATAAACATAACTAGGAGTTTCACTTACCTATTCATTAAAATAATTAATGTCTTACATTTCTGTAGCCCAGTAAGGTTTCTAAAGGAAGTCAGTTCTGGATCCGGTATCAGGAAGAATTCCCTTGACTTTGTAATTTTTAGCTGGATGACCTAGAGACCAAGGGGAAGGGGGGAGGAATGACCACAGAGATGGATGGTCAAGAAGGATAAGGAACGGGCTGTCAAGTTTCTTCTTTTCTTCCCTGAGGGAGCAGCCAGCTAAAAGCAGGAAGATATGAGATCAAATCTTGCCTCTGACACATATTGGCCGAGTGAGCTAGGACAAGTCACTTGCCTCCTCATCCCTAAGCACTTCTTCAAAGCTGAAGAGCAGGTGCCTATTGGGATTAGGGGAGGGCACTTTTCCTACATGTTCAAAGAGTATAAAAGTAGTCTACCTTCCCAATTAGGTTTCTTTTTCTTAAAAAAATATATATTTATGTATGTATTTTTAAAGTTACCAATTCGAGGTCACAATTCAGTTTTGAAGAAGCCAGCTTTGTGACACAAACAAACAAGCAGTATCTAATATCTGAACCAATGCTGAAAAAGGAAGAAGCTGAGGGACGAAGCCATGGGCCAGTGAGTTTCTTACGGGGCCAAGGGAGCTTTGAGCCAGAGCCAGTATCTGAAGGGCAGCTGTCCCTAGAGCCTCCAGGTGGGCAGGCTTGACAGGCCGGCTGACATCTCCAATCACATCTTTGGTCTGGCCTTTCCACTTGGCATTTCAAAGATCCCCTGATAATAAATGTGTTTTTATCCTCATTTTTTAAAAAAAATCTCCTAGTGTGGGCAGGAGAAGGGTCCTTCTGGCTTAGAAAGAAAGGCAACAACCCTTCCTCTCCAAAGAAAGCTTTCCCGTTGTCCGGTGGGTTGGAGAGCACAGTGGAGAGAGAGATAATGGATTTGGCAACAGCAGGCCCGGGTTCTTAGCTGTCCCTCTCTCTGCCTGTGACCTTTGGGCGAGTGATTTCCCTTATCTGGCCTCTGTTTGGTTTGTTCCCCTGTAAAATGGGAGATTGTTCCTAACCCTTCTAAATCTACAGTCCTTTGTTGCTGTTGCTCAGTCATGTCTGGGTCTGTTTGTTTGTTTTTTGGCAGAGAAACTGGAGCAGTTGGAAATTTCCTTCTTCAGTTCATTGTACAGATGAGGAAACCGAGGCAGATAGGGTGAAGTGACTTAGCCAGGATCACACAGCGTCTGATTCCAGATGGGAACTCTCCTGACTCCAGGTCCATCTCTCGATGGTCTTTGCTTTGAGCTTCCAAATCCTAGTCCTTGCCCAGGTTCTGTGCCCCTTCACCAGCCCTACACCATCTAAGGTGGGAAATCATCCCATTTATTAGAGAGCAGGGGGTCGCCTCACAGGGAGGAAGTAGAAAGAACAGTCGGGAGCCAGATCCCTTCAGTCCAAAGTGCTCCCCCAGGCACCCGAAGAAGAGATTTTCCATGTGAATCTTTTTTTTTTGGGGGGGGGGGCAGCAGGTGAAGCACAAAGAACGCTGTGGGGGGGGGGGCAGAGGTTTTAGGCCCAAATCTCTCTTGTCAGAATCCCCTAACTTGGGCTGGAATTGGCTCATGGGGGGGAGGGGGCACTCCCCTCAGCCTGCAGGGGAGCTCTAACCCTAACCCCCTCCCCTCAGCCTGCAGGGGAGCCCGCTGCACTGGGCCGGGGGCTCTGAGGCCCCTAACGGCCAAAGAGAATAACCTTCCTTTGGTTTCGGGGCCATCCTCCTGTTTTATTTTGTGCATTTAAGCGCCCCGGGAGCAGAAGCCGCCCCCTCCTCGCTGCCGGGAGGGACGGGGCGTCGGGACGCACAAAATGGCGAGTCCCTGCACGGGAGGGAGCTGGGCCTGCTCGGGTCTGGCATTTCCCGCTGCTTCCCGGGCTCGGGCTCTCTCCTGTGCTAGCCCTGTCAGCCTGGACGTCTCGGCCCCGGCCTCAGTTTCCCGCGCTTGGCCCAGGGCCCGGCTCGCGGGAAGCAGCCGAATGAAGGAAATGCGGGTTCCTGTGATGGGCGCAAGATAAACGAGGGCCCGACTCCTCTCCCTCTCCCTTCCAGACCAGGGGCGGGTACCGAGTCCTGAGGCGGCCGGCCTCCGTCGGCATCCCGGGCCCCAGTGTCTGGCCCCGGACAAGCCCCCCGGCCTCGCGCCCTCCCCAGGTTGGGGCCCGGCCGGCCGGGGGGCAGCGCCCCTTCCCCTTCCTCAGGGTGCCAGCCGCCGGGGCCGGGCTGCCTGTGGGCAGAGCTGGACTGGCCGGCCCGGAGGAGGGGCCCGGGGCCCGGGGCCGGGCGCTCAGGCAGGCGGGACGCGGGCTCCGGGCCTCCCTCCCGAGAGCCCAGGGCGGCGCCCGGACTTGGGGCTTGCGCGCTCGGGGCGCTGCCCACTGCCCGCGGGGTGCGCGGTCGCCACTGCGCCAGGCTGCGGGTGCGGGTGGGGGGGGGGGGAAGGGGGGATGGGCGGCCGTGGGGCCGGGGCGTTCTCGGAGTCCTGCTCTGGGGGTGGGATGGGCGAGGACGCCTGCGGGCCCGGGCCCCGGCGGCTGGTGGCGGGCTGGAGGATGCAGCAGCCCCCGCGCCCAGGCCCGGCGGACTCGGGAGCCCAGGGAGGGAGGGAGGGAGGGAGGGAGGGAGGGCGGGCGGGAGGCAGGGGCTGGCGGCTGACTGGCCCCGCCCCCTCCCAGGGCCCGCCCCTCCGCTCGCCCCGCCCCGCCGGGGTGTCTGGCCCGGGCTGTGCCCGCGCGCCAGAGGGGGAGGAGTCGCGCGCGCGGCCGGGGCTGCAGCTGGGCTCCGTTGCACCCGGCGAGAGCAGGCGAGCCTTGGCCCGGAGCAGCCGAGCGGCGGCGGCGGCGCATCGGCCGGGGAGCAGCGAGCCGCCAGCGGGGCCGCGGGGACCCGCCCGCCTGTCCTCCCGCCGCGGCGCCGCCCGACAAGCGGCCGCGGCTGGCGCCGAGCTCCCGGGAAGCCTCCGCGCCCCCGCGCCTCTGCAGAGCCCGCCGAGCGCCCGGACGTGAGCCCGCAGGAGCCGATCGCCAGCGGCGCGGGCAGGGGGTGTGCCCCGGAGCGGCGGCCCGCAGCAGCCCCGTCCGCCGGCCCCGAGCATCCGCCCGAGCCCGGCCCGCAGCAGCCCCGTCCGCCGGCCCCGAGACGCAGCAGCCCCGTCCCGCCGCCTCCCGGCCCGCAGCAGCCCCGTCCGCCGGCCCCGAGACGCAGCAGCCCCGTCCGCCGGCCCCGAGCATCCGCCCGAGCCCGGCCCGCAGCAGCAGCCCCGTCCCGCCGCCTCCCGGCCCGCAGCTGCAGCCCCGTCCGCCGGCCCCGAGCATCCGCCCCCTTCGCCCTTGCCGAGGAGCGCCTCCCTCCGCGCCCAGCGGACCCGCCCGGAGCAGCGCAGGCAGACAAAAGCCGCCGTCCCCGGGAGCGGCCGGATGCCCGCGGAGTCCGGGCCGGGCTCGGGCGCCCCGGTGCCAGGGCGCTGCGGCGGGCCCTGAGCGCCCCGCCCCGCCCCCGAGCCTCCCCTCTCTGCCGCGGTTCCCGGAGATGCCCGTGCGCCCCCCCGGGGCGAGGACCTGAGCGCTGACCCCCGGTCTCTCCCGGCGGGCGGGAGCCTGAGCGGGACCGCGAGGAGGAGGAGCGGGAGGGGGCCGCCCGGCCGCCCGCAGCTGGCCCGCCACGGGCTCGCCCCTCGGAGAGGGCACCCCCCCGCGCCTGCCCCCGGCCCCCGGCCCCCGGCGCCGTCCGAGGGCGCGCTGGCCGCCGCCGCCGCTGCGGACCTGGCCGGCGTCATGGGAAACATCTCGTCCAACATCTCCGCCTTCCAGTCCCTGCACATCGTGATGCTGGGGCTCGACTCGGCGGGCAAGACCACGGTGCTCTACCGCCTCAAGTTCAACGAGTTCGTCAACACGGTGCCCACGATCGGCTTCAACACGGAGAAGATCAAGCTGAGCAACGGCACGGCCAAGGGCATCAGCTGCCACTTCTGGGACGTGGGCGGCCAGGAGAAGCTGCGGCCGCTCTGGAAGTCGTACAGCCGCTGCACGGACGGCATCATCTACGTGGTGGACTCGGTGGACGTGGACCGGCTGGAGGAGGCCAAGACCGAGCTGCACAAGGTGACCAAGTTCGCCGAGAACCAGGGCACCCCGCTGCTCGTCATCGCCAACAAGCAGGACCTGCCCAAGTCGCTGCCCGTGGCCGAGATCGAGAAGCAGCTGGCCCTGCCCGAGCTCGTGCCGGCCACCACCTACCACGTCCAGCCCGCCTGCGCCATCATCGGCGAGGGCCTCACCGAGGGCATGGACAAGCTCTACGAGATGATCCTCAAGCGCAGGAAGTCCCTCAAGCAGAAGAAGAAGCGGTAAAGGCGCGGCCCCCGAAGGACCCCGGGCCGCGGCCGCCCTGCCTTCTCCCCCTCCGGCCCGGCGCCCCCCCCCGCGCCCCTCCCCCGGCCCCCCCCCCCCCCCCCGCCGCGGACCCCAGAACCGTGAACCAAAGCGACGCGTCGAGCTTTCCAAGAGACCCGAACTCTGGCCGGCCCCAGGGAGCCCCGACTGGGACTCGGCGGCCGGGACAGGCCGGGCCGGGGGAGAGAGAGACCGGCCGTGGGAACGCCCATCTCCCGGGGCCGCTGCCCGCTGGAAAGGCCTTTTGTTTGATCTCCCCCCACCCTTTCCCACGGCCCGGAGGAGGGGGAGGAGACTGGAGGGAGAGGACTGCGAGGGGTGGGGGATGGGGCTCGGGGCCTGCAACCTGCCGGGTCCGCCCTCCCGCTGGGGAGAAAAGAATGGCCCCGGGCCCCCGGAGGAAGGCCTGACGGCCCGGAACTGTGCGGCAGCATCCCGAAGTTGGGCCTCCTCCCCCTCCCCCCAAGCCTGCGGCACCTGTGGGCTCTCCGAGGCCCCCCCGGGGCTCCCTGCCCGCAGGAGGGTCCCCGGGGACACCTCGAGCTGCCCCGCGGAGGGACGGGCCAGCCCGCGCGGGCTCGGAGATCCTGGAACAGGGCAGGCCCCTGTCTGCCCTTCCTCCGCTCCCGCCCCGGGCCCTGGCCAGGCGGGCTGCGGTCCGTCCGGGGGCAGAGCAGCCGCGGGCCGCGGGGAGCCCAGCCGGGAGCCCGGCGCAGGGAAAGCCCCGAGCAAACGCCCGTTTCTTTTACAGGATGAGAACTGCCTTTCATCCCCGCCCCCCGCCCCCCGGGCCCGCATCTCGGCCGCGGTTCGGATCCAGCCCGGGTCTAGGTCATCATCCCCCAAACAAAGGAACAGGAACGCCTAAGAAACGCTGGCCGGCGGAGGGGCCCCGGCCCATCATTGCCGGAAACCGAGTTAGGGCCTTTGAAAGGGGCTGGATGTTGGGGCTGGATGGGAAGGGCCCCTCAGGAGGCTGGGAAGAGCAGAGGCGCCTGGGTCCGGCCGGGTGGGATTCCCGGCCCGCAGCCTGCAGCACCTGCCGCCCCCCGGCTGGTCCCCCGGCTGTGGGCCGCGGAGGGCTGTGGGCCGCGGAGGACGATCTTTGCAAGGCTTGCCTCGGGGCGTGTGGACTGGGTGATGGAGGGTTGTCTGAGGAGCTTTTCATTGAAAAAAAAAAGTGAGAAAAAGGCTTTGTGGTGGCCCTTTCTATCATTTTACTCCGCGAGTGGAGACCCCTGGGGTTATTGAACGAGGTTCCACTGCGGCCCGAGCAGCGGAAGAACTCCCCAAAATTGTCTCATGTAGTACCCGATATAACGCACCCGTTCCCACCCGCCCCCGAGCCCGTTTGTCTTGCAAAAGCCCACCTGACTGCATGGATTTCAAAGCACAACGACCTAGGTCTTTGCTTCCAAAATTCCTGTCTACACTGGCCCACAGCTGAACCCCAGGGTGGGAGATGAGGTCCCCAGAGTGCTTAGGGTAGGAGGAGGTCTGGGGCGGGATGTCACCCGAGGGCCGGCAGGTGCCCAGGGAGGACTGGCAGGCTGAAGGGGAAAGAAAAAAAGAGTTAAGTATTTTTAATAAGACTTTTTTTTTTAAAGAAATAAATGGTTTATAATCAGGACTGGGAGTCTTGGTTGCAGGATGCTGGTCATTTTACACAGAAGTGCAGTATTGTCGGAAGGGAGACTTCAGACTTGGAGTTTGATTTCCTCTTTGAAGCCATGTTAATGGGGTAATCGTCCTCTGCCCTCCCTCCCTCCCCCTTTTGGAAAATCTCCCCCCAAGGGAGTCATTGGGAAATTGGCCACTATCAGGTTTGAGCATGGGAATGCATCTCCATAAATCCTAAGGCCAGGCCGCTTTTCGATCCATTGCTTTCCACGAACTCACTTTAGAACCAACCCCAGAGAGCAGAACTGGCTTTGTGCTGAGAATCCGATGGGTCTGGCTGGTGGGATCAGAGGAGTCCTTGGGATCTGGGACAGGAAGGGCGGCCCCTTCCCCAGCCGGTCTTTCCTCGAAGCCTGGTGGAGACCAAGGCGGGCGGGAGGAGAAGGCAATGGAATTCCCGTTTACACAGTCCTAATTCACTTCCTCGTTCGCTGAGTTCTGAATGGGCTGGTCCCATCATGTAAGGAAACTGTGTGTAGAGATTTTGTTGTCCGTGTGTCTGTGGTTTTTTGTTTTGATTTTTTTCTCTTGAGTTTCTTCACATGCCGCAGTTTCTTATTAAGCACTTTGAGATTTGTTAGCTCCATGCTCCGGAGAGAAATAATATATTTATTTTGTGACCTTGCAGAAGCCAAATATGGTGTGATGCTCACTGGAGTTAGCTTTTGAGATAAGTCTTCGGGCCCGGTCTCGCCTTGATTTCCAGAAATCCCCAGCAGGATTTTTGGTCTTTTTGTCGAGACCGACGGAGGACCCGAAGGCGGTCCGAATGTCTCGTTGTGGAACCCGGTCCGAGGTTCGCTCGTGGCCCAGAATTTCTGTTGTTTCTGTCATGTTTCGGCATCCCTCCTCACGGTCCCTTTATGTCCCCCCGGCTTGACGCCTTCCCCTTGGGATCGGAGGCGCGCCTTCCTTGCTGAGGGCCCCTCCAGATTTAGGGATGCTTCGCGGCATCGGCTCCTGAAAGAATGAAGGTGGGGGTTTGCTTTGGAGGCCTGCCTCCCCACGAGGCTTTTCGGTGGTTACCAGGAGACAGGCGGGATGCCCGTTTGATGGCAGACCTCGTCCACTCATCCATCTATTTTGTATCTATCTGTTCAGATGTTAGAATCCAAGAAAAAACGCCTTGCTGCCTCTTCATTTTTTCATTCCCCCACCCCAAGCCAGTCCTCTCTGTTCTAACTGTCTTTTTTGGTTCCTTTCTTTCTTTTTTATGATGCAAACATGATGCTGTGAACGGAAATAAATTATTTATACAATCAAGCGTTGGGTACATTTGTCCTTTTAACGATTTCGGTGATTGTTTCTCTTGGCCTCCCTGCGGGCTTGGTCTCTAAGGAGGCCTCCATCCAAGGTGAACCTTTAACTCTGGGCAGGTTGAAGCACCTCTCTCTCCCTTAAAAGACCCTTGAAAGAAATCTCTATTGTCACTGCCCAGCAGACCCCGAGATGGTGACTGAAGAAGTCCTCAGCTGTTTGAATAATTGGAGTGGTCTTAAAGAGATGAGCCCCTGGGGTCCCGTCCTCCACCGGAGGCTGCGGGTGCCCTTTAACAGTTCTTTTGAGGGAATGATTGCCATCTGGAAGATACCTTTGAGGTCTGCTCCCGCCCCCCTTAGCTGCATAGATGAAGAGCTAGAAAGACCTCTGAGACTGTCTCCGCTAATTCCCTCATTTGGGAGGAAATTTAATAAGAAAGATGGACTGAGAAGTTGGGATCCATCCTCATTTTATAGATGAGGAAGCTAAGCATGGGAGGGAATGGGATTAACCCCAGTTTCTTGTTTGGTCGAGTCCGGCTCCTTGTGACCCCCTTTGCAGGGGTGGGATGGGGAAGTGCTTGAGAAAGATCCTGGGCTGCTTTGCCACTTCTTTCCCCAGCTTATTGTACAGATGAGGAAACTGAGGAAAACAGGGTTAAGTGACTTGTAGGGTCTGAGGTCAGATTGGAACTCAGAAAGATGACTCGTGCTCACCCCTTTCATAAATGGCAAAACTGGGATTTTCATGGGACTTGTGACCTGTTCTTGTGCCCCATGTTGTCCGAACCCCCACTTCCTCTAAAGCAAATCAGTGACTGAGACTGGGAGTTTGGGGGGCAGCGGTCTGTCAGCTTGGGCAAGTGCATCTGGAACATTGATTGTTTTTTGTCCAGACACGACACTTTGAAGATCAAGGAGATAATGCAAGATGACCAAAGTATCACCCTCAGCTCTGCCTTTAGTGATTGTAGACAAGTCATTTCTCTTCATCTGTGCCTCAGTTTACTTACATGTAAAATGAGGGACTTGGATTATATGATCTGTAGGGTCCCTTCTAATTCTAAATGTTTGACAATGAAAGGACAACTGATTTGTCCAGGGTCACAGCCTCTGTGTGTGTGTGTGTATGTGTGTGTATCTGTGTTTTTAATGGGAAATTTCCTTCCACTCTGAGGTTAGGGATTAAATCTGGGGGATATGAGAGAATGAAGAGGTCTCTGAAAGAGGATTCACACATCAGAATAATCAGTAAGTACGTATTAAGCACCTGCTGTATACCAGACACCGCACTGGATGCTGGAAGTCATAAAGCCCTTCCTGTTCCCTCAGGAGGCTGACATTCTCCTGCCTGGGTGTGCAGGGAAAAGGGAAGTGTAAGCAGATGGGAAAGGTTTCTACAAGCTTCCAAACTCATGTCCGTGTGATCCAAGAGCCCAGAGCAGAGGGGGCTTATTGATTTGGGAGGGGGGTAGGGGAGGGACTGGAGAGTGGAGCCACAGGAAGCAGGGACACCCAGAGAAAGCTCCTCCACTAAACCGAGCACGGGGGGGTGGGAGGGGGGGGTGGGCATGAGCAGCAGCTACCTGAGGGAGAGGAGGGGAGCGAGAAGAAAGGGATGGGACAGTTCTGGGGACCGGATGGACCTGTGGGGAGGGTCAGGCAAGGCCCCGAGACTGTGATCTGTGTGACTGAAAAGCCGATCCTTCGGCAGTCTCAGGAAAGCTCGGGAGGCCCGGGGCTTCCGGCCCAAAGTGAATGCGTTCAGTTGAGTTGGAGATGCCCGCTGGACATCCAGGTATAAACATGTGAGAGCTGATCAGTCATAGGGCCCTGGAGCTCAGGACAGATGGGATGGGGAAGAATCAGAGACACAGACAGAGAGAGGAGGGAAGAAGGGAGACAGAGATAAGGGAGAGACTCAGAGACAGAGAAAGGAGGGAATGGAAGGGAGACAGAAAAAAGAGAGAGACTCTGAGAGACAGAGAGAGGAGGGAAGGAAAGCGAGACAGAGAGACAAGACAGAGACAGAGACAGAGACAAAGACAGACTCAAATATAGAGATACAGAGACACAGACACAGAGAGACAGGGACAGGGTCACAGAAACAGGAAGGGACAGACAACGGCAGACCGGTCCCTTTCTCTTCCACCTTTCATCAGAGCTGAGCCGGGGCTTGTTAGGGTCACAGCAGAAGCCAGGCCGGACCTCTGATTGCTTGTTGGAAGCCCTGGGCCCTTCCCAGGCCAGGCTTCTGCCCGGGGTCGGCAGAACTGCCTTATTTCCTGAAGCCAGTGCCCTCGGTATCTCCCTTTCCCTCTGAAGCGGGTTTTAAAAGCCTGCCCAGCTCCCTGGGGCCCAGGCTGCAACGTCCTTCTGAAGCCATCTCTGAGCTGCTGAACTCCCGGGAGTGGGTCAGAATGGATGGAGAAGCTGAGCCAGGAAAACCCTGGGGGTTTGGGGGTGAGAGGGAACCTTGGGAGCCGCAAGAAGCTGAGGAGCCCCTGGGAGCGCGGGATCTCTGAGAGCCCAGGGAGGGAGGGCAGAGCTGAGGGCTCGCCCTGGCTCTCCTGCCGCAGTTCAGGGGAGGCTTGCCCTTCTTGCTGGTCCCCACTGGCTACCAGGCAGAGGCAACAAGGAAGGAAGGAGCCCGGACCTGGGATGGCATGAAGTGGGGACTCCCAGAGGAGGAAACGGCTGCTTCCGATTCAGGTCGCCTCCTTCACTGGAGGTTTTTTCTTAGAGGGAGGGTTGCCTAGAGCCCCAAGGGCCTCCCAGAGGGCACCAGCCCGTCTGTGTCAGAGGCAAATCACCTCGGTATCTGCTCTTGCTCACAAGCTACCTCCTGGACACGGATAAGCATAAATTCTGGCCGTCTGGGTGCTGCTGCAGCGGACAGAGCTTTGGGCCTGGAGTCAGGGTTCCACCCACCTCACATAACAGAGGAGGAAAGTGAGGCCCGGGAAATGAAGAGACTGATGGAAGTGGCCCAAGTGGGAGGGGCAGGTCCTGAGCCTCAGAACCTTTTTCACTTGGAGTTTGGTGCCTTGGAGGAACCCTCCTTCCCAAATTCATTCCCGGCTCACTCAGGCTGAAGGGCTTTGAAAGAAAGGCTTTGGGGGGTGTTTCCCCTTCGTGTCTGGGCTTATGGTTAGAAAGGCAGAAGAAACTCTCCAGGAGGAAAGTCCCTCCACTAAGGCAGAACAGGACTGACTCTGCAGTTTGCCTCCCAGAACCACCCGGGGCCCCGAGGTTCTGAGCGAAGGGCTTGGGGCCCAGCCTGGCCCCGGACTTGGCTGCCAGCTCTCTGCTCCAGGACAGAGGGACTCAGCGGGCCGGGGGCCGGAGCCACCCCAGGGCCGGACTTCTCAGGTCCAGAATGGTGGAGGCCCACTGGGCGATGGGGTGAGGAGATCGAGGGGAACCCCCTATGGAAGCTCAGGATGAGTCACGTTTGACTCACCTTGAGCATCTGTTGAAGATGCTGCAGCTGCCCTGGATGCACACGGAGAGATGTGGCACAGAGAAGGGAGGAGCTGAGAATCCTATGGTCCAGTGTGAGCAGCTTGGTCCCAGATTCCCGGGGAAAGCTGCCCACTGACCCCTCACATCCTTGTCCTGGGTCTGGGCCCGGGGAAAGTGGTGCCGCAAACCCAGGGAATCTCACTGACTATGATGCTGATGAAAACACTGGCAAGGGGGAAAGAGCTCAGGTGCGAACGGAAGCAGGAGGTCAAAGGTCCAGCAACAGCCCCAGCCAAGAGCAGCTCGCAGATGGGAAGGGGGATGGTGAGTGGATAAGTGGGCCAGGTCGGGATCTGTTGGAAAGAGACTGGAGGAAAACCGGCCCACACAGGGGAAGCTAGTATGAACACCCACTGTGGTCTGAGGAGCAGAGTGGGGTCCATGGGGGACACAGAGACCCCCGGGGCCAAACCCCGCCTCTGACTCCAACTGGCTGTTGGCCCTGGACAAGTCACTTAGCCTCTCAAATGTCAAGCGTCGAAGCGGGGGCTCCTTACCCTGTAAGCCTCCCCCACTCCATCTCTCAGCCCTGGCCACTCCCGAGGACATGCCCTGTGCCCAGTACCCTCTCACTCCTCCGCCTGGCTTCCTTCAAGTCCCAGCTGACATCCCACTTTCCACAGGAAGCCCTCCTGAGCTCCTCTTGATCCCGGTGATGTCCCTCCATCCGTCCCCCCACTTTCTCCTGCAGGGAGCTTGCTTTGTTGCCCCCCCCCCCAGGGGATTGTAGGCTCGGAGGGCAGGGGCGGAATGTCTCCTTTTGTGTCTCCAGCACTTGGCCCAGGGTCTGGCATATAGTCGGTGCTTAATGAGTGTGCACTGATTGATAAAGATCCCTGGGGACAGAATATTGACTAGAAAACTCACTTTATTTACGTTTTATTACATTTTATCTATTGTGATCAGTATTTCCCCAGGAGAGTCTGATCTGGCTCAGGTGCCCTTGGGAGCATTGGGGCTGAGACCCTGCTTCAGAGGGACTGCAGAGGAAGGGCGGCCAGCCTTGTAGCCCCCCTGCTCCCCCTCACCTCTGGATTCTGGCCCACAGTCACATGGCAGGCCCAATGGCAGGCGCTCTGTGGGCGGTGGTGGTTCAGTCATTTTCCAGTCATGTCTGACTCTCCCCTTTGGAGTTTTCTTGGCAGAGATGCCCGAGTGCTTTGCCATTTCCTTCTCCGGCTCACTTTATCGATGAGGAAACTTAGAAACACAGGCTAAGTGACTTGTGCAGAATCACGCAGCTCGGGAGTGTCTGAGGACACAGGTCCTCCTGACTCCACGTCCAGCATTTCATTCCCTGAGCACCCAGCTCTCCCCTGGGGGCCCGGAGATGGAACTGGAACAGTGTCTGCTCATGGGGACAAGTACAAGGAAAGATAGGTGTGAACACCGACTTAGCCCCCTGGATGCCTTAGAATCAGCCAGAGTCAGGATAAGCAAAAGGCCTCAGTCTTTATTCTTGGTCTTTAGGGGGAGAAGTGAAGGGGATGGAAGCAGGATCTCCACTACCTTCCTTCTCCTCATCTACCCCCAAAGTGACTCTGGCTCGTCTTACTCCACCCCCTAATCCCTCCCACAATTCTCTGTATACACCAAAAGATAGAGCCAGCACAGGAGAGTGGGAAGGGCCATTTCCCAAGCATGTGCTAATAGAGTATTGTCCAAATGGTAATTGGCCTTAAGTGCTCGGTTGTCTGATTCCTGCATCAACTCAGAGTTTCAGCCCCTTACAGATAGATAGATGGGTAGATGGATGGATGGATGGATGGATAGTTAAATGAATAGGTAGATGGATAGATGGATGGATAGATAAGAAGATAGAGAGATAAATAAATAGATGGGTAGATGGATGGATGGATGGATAGATGGTTAAATAAATAGGTAGATAGACAGATAGATGGATAGATAAGAAGATAGCTAAATAAATAGATTGGTAGATAAATGTATGAGTGGATAGATGGAGAGGTAGAGAGGTAGATGGATGAATGGATGGATGGATAGATGGTTAAATAAATAGGTAGACAGACAGATGAATAGATGGGAAGATAGCTAAATAAATAGATGGGTGGATAGATGGATGAATGGGTGGATAGAAAGGTAGATTAGGCAGATGGATGGATAGATGAATGAATGGACAGAGAGATAGGTAAGTGAATAGGTACATAGATAGGTAGGTAGGTGGGTAGGTGGATAGGTAGGTGGGTAGGTAAATCGATTAAAAGGTAGACAGATATATTCCAGGGTGGATAGATATCGCCCAGAAAAGAGCTGGGAGATACATGTATCATGTAATTAATAAGCATTGCAGAAGCATTGGAAGCCAGGTCTTTTGCCTCCACAGCCACCATGTTCTTCCCACTGCACAGCTCTGTTTGAACTGGAGGTGGAATAGATTCTCCTTGTTGGACAATCTCATTTTACAGGTAGGGAAACTGAGGCCCTCTGAGATGCTGACCCGCTCTAGGATTTTAACATATGGGACAGCTCAGCACCACACGGTGGGCAAGCGACCATATAATCCCAGAGGCCGGTTCTCGACCTCTCGGGGTCCTGCTGCTCCCCACCCACGGGTGCGCCGTCCCGCAGGAGGGGCTCCCAGTTATCCGTAGCTATTAGCAGACACTGGAGCAAGGCCTTTCCCACCCGCTGCCCCTTTGCTTCCAGGTGCCCACTATCAGTACCTGCTCCTTCAGCTTCACAACCACCGTGTCTGAGCTTTGCTGAGGGTCTGTTAATGTATTACCTGAGATTTCCAGGGACTTTTTCCTCCCTTCGAGGCCTCCCTCACCTAAGCAGGCCCCAGGTCCTGTGACTTAGTACTCGGCCAGCAAGAGCTGCCCCATCTGGAAACAACCCGTGGGGGGAGAGCCCCAGAGGGGAGACTTCCATGGTGGAGTCCCCACCAGGAGCCTTTCCACCTGAGAGAAGCTGCTGGAGTGGGAGAGGAGGGGGCTCAAGGAGGGGGATCGAGGAGGGACTTTGACCCAGCAGGTACCAATTTTAATTAAAATCAACTTAAAACCAGTTCTCCTTCAACTTCTGCCAGCCTCCCCGGAGTCTGCTTGTTTGCATGAAGGGGGGAGGGGGGATCTTTGTAAGCTGGCCCAGCCCAGACTGCGGCCCCTCGGGTCCGTCATTGGTGTCTGGGCTTTCAGAGACACCACTGGGCCGGATCTCTCTTTCTTTTCCAAAAATGGAAATGAACGGACTGAAGCCATTTGGTCCCAGCCAAGGTCAGAGCAGGTCGGAGTCCCAGAACTCAAAGCTACCATCAGGACTTCAGCTGGGGTTGGAGGCCTCTGGGAGGCCACCTGGGACCTCCTGATCCTCTAATCCCCTAATCTGCGGCCTTTGCTCAGTGCTCACCCACCTGGAAATCTGGACCCTGTAGCCCCCCGTCCCCCACCCGACTTTCTTTGTTTCTTTTTTCTTCTTTTAGTACAAAAGTGACTTTCCTGAAGAACAGTTTGCTCTGTCACTCATCTCTTAATAAACTTCTGGGGCTCCCAATTACCAGGGATCAAATGAAAAGTCCTTTGGGTCTTCAGCATCTTCAATGACTTTTCTACTCCCTCCTTCCTTCCTTCCTTCCTTCCTTCCTTCCTTCCTTCCTTCCTTCCTCTTCTTCTCCTCCTCCTCCTCCTTCTTCTTTTCTCTCTCTCTCTCTCTCTCTTTCTCTTTTTCCTTCTTTTCTTCCTTTCTTTTTTTTTTTTTTTTTTTTGTGACATTTTATATTTCTTTTTTTGCACAGTAGAAATAGTTAAAGGACCAGAGTTTAAATCCTGGCTCTGAACCTTAAAAGCATTTGACCTTGGCGTAACCTCCAGTATTCTTAATTTCCTAATGTGTGAAATGACAGTTGGAGGCAATGATGGTCCTTCCATCCTTCTTCCAAGGTATGTTCCAGCTTTAAATCTCAAATACCATGTGTACCCTACTATCGGCTTTAGTAGTGTGACCCTGGATAACTCATTTAACTTCTATTTGCCTCAGTTTCTTCTGTAAAATGGGATGATAATAGCACCTACGGTGCAGGATTGCTGTTAGGATCAAATAAGATGGCATGTGTAAAGTGCTTTGCACAGTGCTTGGTACACGGTGATACTTATAAATGGTGTTGTTGTCATTTAGACATTTTTCAGTCCTGTACAAGTCTCCATGACCCCATTTGGGATTTTCTTGGCAAAGAAATTCAAGTGATTTTCTATTTCCTTCTCCAGCTTATTTTACAGATAAGGAAACTGAGGCAAATGAGTTAAGTGACTTGCTCAGGATCACACAGTTACTAAATATCTGGATCAGAATTTGAACTCAGGCCGAATACTCTATATACTATCCCTTCCCCTGTCTCCAGTTGCCCTTATATAAGCCATTATTTATTATTATTATTATTGAAGAAGACCATGGGCAGCATGATTCTCCTTTTTTGTTTGTTTGTTTATAACATTGTAGATTCACAGTTATTGCTATTGTTTTAAATGTACGTTAATTTGAAGAGATGGTGAGGTTAGATCCTGAAAGGAGGACAAGGCTGTTTGAGATGCCGCCATGAGAAGGGAGTGCCTTGGAGGCATGGGAAATGGACCGTTCAAAGGCAGGGAGGTGGGAAACAGAAGAATCATGGGAACACAGGGAGCTCGAGCCTCGGGAGGGAGCTCAGTGGCCATCCTTGCCCTCTGTCCCTAATCTGTGGTTTCATACTTCTGCTGAACTTTTCCAAATAAATATCCAATCTAATCAAGTAATTCATCTAGGGTTAACTGGTATCATTGGTCAAATAAAGCTGGTGGCTTATATTGGGGAAAAGCACTGTATTGACAGAGGGAGAACTGGATTCTAATCCTGGTTTTGAGGTTCAATCATTTTGTGATCTTGAAAAAGTCTTTGACATAGTTTCCTCATCTACAGACTCTTCAGGTTCCCATCTAGTTCTTATACTTTATGTCTGATACACTTTTATAATGCTAACTACTCTCTGTTCAGGTTCTTCTCCAATCCATTATTCACAGAACAGATCAGGTTTTTTCCCCAATATCCTCAGCTTCACTAGTTCCCTATTGGCAACAGAATAAAATTAAAATATCCTTAATATTTCACTCTCCCTCTCCCAAAATGGAATTGATAGCTTAACTTTATTTTACTATGAACACAGAGATGTAAATTTTGTAAAATGTCACTTGTTCAAGAACTTCCATAGATCAACGACAACAACAAAATCAAAGGATTTGGTATTTGATCTTGGAGACAACAGGGAGCCAAGGGAGTTGATTGAGGAAGGATTTGATGGGGTTGGGTGTGTGCTTTAGGAGAATTACTTTAGTGGCTAAATGGAAGATGGAACAGGTAATAGCCCAGGTGTGAAGTGATGGGGGACTGCACTAGGATGTTGATGAAAAGGGATATGTTCAAGAGATGTTACAAGTGATATCAGGTCTTGGTACAGATTGGATGTGGGAAGTGAGAGGTACCAAAGAGTTGAGGATGACTCCTAGGTGGCTCGTCTGAGGAACTGGGAGGATGGTATTGCCCTCTGCAGTAATAGGGAAGGTAGGAGATAAGTGAGTGGAGAAACAGTGTATATAGAGAAAAGAGAGCTCAGGACCAATGTTTGGGGCTACCTACAGTCTCAGGGCATGGTCTGGAGGACAATCTTCAGTATAAGACTTAGAAGAAGGAGTCAGAGAGGTAGGAAAAAACCCAGGAGAGAGAAGTGTTCTGAAAACCTGGAGAGAAAAGAGTATCAAGAACAAGAAGATAATCAAGTCTATCAAAGGCTGCAAAGAGGTTAAGGAGAAGGAAGATTGAAAAAAGAAAGACCTTTGAGAGAACAGTTTCAATGGAATAATAAATAATAAAATAAATAAAATAATTAAGTTGGAAATTGGATTGTAAAGATTGTAAAGAAGTCAAGATTGGGGAAAGAGAAATAGTGACCAGTGCAGGGAGGATGGCCTGTGAGATAACCAAGGGATCAAGGACCTGGAGATCACCACATAGGAGACTAAGGTTTGGTAAGGCAAAGCAGAGGAAGACATATTATGGTAAGATAAGAGATTTGGGAATTCTTGAACATGGAAATGGTATATTTATGAGTGACGGCAAGATCGGGGAGACCATTTTTATGTGTGAAGGCCATGGAAAATGGCTCATGAGAAATAAGTTGGTGTGTTTAAGAGTCAATATTTATTCCACCAGTTCATAGGAAAGTGGCGTCATTAGACTAAGCTGATCTAGAAAGCCAGGGAGCCAACTTTTGAGCCTCACTTTGAAGAATGACAAGTAGATGAGTAGAAAGAAGACTGAAAAGTATGAGTTCTTAGGAAATGTTAGAATTATCGAGCCAGAAGGGAGATGAGATCCGAACACAATCGCCCTCCTCCTCCAGCTCCAGAGGCCTCCGGAATAAATAGGGTCTCTTCTGTTTGGATTTTAGGCTCCAGCCCCCCTTTCATCTCTTGTATATTCCTTTCCTTTATTACCTCCAAAATGGCCTTTTCCTCGCTCTTCCTGGTGGACATCATTCCTTCTCACATCTCCATGACTTTGGACAGGCTGTAACCAATCTTTAGAAGGCACTCCTCTCTTCTCCATTCCCCCTAAAACTTCCAGTTTTCTTTAACAATAATATAATAATTTAACAATAACCATAATAACAAATAGCATCTCTTCTGGGATGTTTAGGCTAATTCCCCCAATTAGTAGTGCCCTTTTGCACAATAATACTTGGTGCAAGCTTTGATTTATTTCATATTACATGCTGTTTTCTCTCAATAATGCACTTTCCTTAAGGGCAGAGTCTTTGTATCTCCAGTACTTATCAGAGAAATCCAGCAGGTATTTAATGCATGCTGATTGAATGAATGACTGGGTGGATGGGTGAATCTAGGGTGTGAATGTGGAAATGATAAAGATCCAATCAGGGTCACCCTCCAGGAGATCTGACAGGTTACATCCTCCTGATGGCCAGAGCCATGCTCCCCAATTGTCATCACATCCTTCCACAAACAGAAACATTCCTTGCAATTAGTCCCAATTGTCTATGACTCACAGTCCCTAAATAATAATTTCAAACTAGGTTAAAAAATCATCAAGCTAAACGATGGCGATTACCACGGTTCATTTGAGGGCTCCACTCCTATGCCCACTCATGCTGAGCTGGCATCGCTCTGCATTCCTAAAAACAGCCTTTCCTTGGATTTCAAAGATATTATCAGAGACTTGGATGAAGGTGTGGGCGAAAAAGTTTGAAACGAACATAAAACTGGGCGTGCTGGCTAACATGCTGGATGCAGCAAGTCATCTGAGGAATTTGATGGGCTGAAGACTTGGGTTGAGTCGAATAAGATGAAATGAAATAGGCATAAATGTAAAGATGTGCTTGGGTTCAAAAAATCAACCTTACCAATCCCAGATGTTGGGCTTAGTTAGATAGTGATTTACCTGATTGAGATCTGGGGGTCTCAGGGGATGTCAAACGCAGTATCAGCCCGGAGTGTGATGTGTCAGCCTCCTAAATTAGTTGGAGCAAGGGCTATATTTTGAGGGGCAGTGCTTCCAAAAAGAGGGAAGGTATGGATCTTCCACGCCCTTCCCTTGTCATACCACATCTGGCATCTGGTGGATGGTTCTGGGTGCCTGTAATAGGTCGGATGTTGATAGAGTGGAGAGTACCAAGAAGAGACCAGTGGGAACGCTGATGAAGGGCCCTTGAATCATGTCATATATGGGGATGGATTGTGGGAACTGGGGATGTTCAGTTTGGAGATGAGAAGACTCGGGGAAACATGATAGTTTTGCTCAAAGGTTAGAAAGTCTGTGATGGGAAAAAAAGTTGGCTCCAGAGGACAGAACCACAAGTAATAGGTAGAAATTGAAGGCTGATTTAACCTTGATATTAGGAAAGACCTTCCTCTCCATTAAGATTCTTCAAAAGTAGAAATGGCTTCCTTGAGAGTCTCTGGGATTCCCTTTTCTTTTCAGAAAGAGCTGGGACATATACTTGGGCCATATTTTATAGACAGGATCATTCTGTGGATAAATTGGACCAAACAGCAACTGGGGGCCCTTCCAACCTCTCAGATTCACAGGTTTTGTGAGCAAAGCTGCAGGAAGAGATTTCCTGGAGTTACCCAGTGCCCAGTCAGAGGACATCACGAAGGACATCTTGCACCAACATCACCACTTAGGAGGCTCCAGATTAGGGGATCAAGAGACCATGGACTTAAAGCAGGACCCGACGCCGACTAGTTAAAGACAGCTGAAAACCCAAGGTCTGGCACATGGCAGGTGCTTAATCAATGCTTATTCCTTTCCTTCTTTAGGACTTACAAAGGGCTTTACAAATATCTCACAAGCCTGGCAGCAGGTGATCATCCCCATTTTACAGATGAGAAAACAGAGAGGTTAAGTGACTTGCTCAGAGTCATATAGTTACTAAGTGTTTCCTCCACTGTGGCACCCAGCAGTCCTTTAATAATAGTAAACACTTAATAAATGCCAGTTGTCCAGTCTGAGGAATGGAGCTATAATCCTGAGCTGGCTCTTCACCAGCTCTATCACTTTAGATACATCATAGGACCTCTGTGACCTGTTTCCTAATTGAATTGTTTTGAAAAAAGAAAGAAGTAGAAAAAAGGGCTGGGGGACCTCTGAAATCTCCTCCAGCTCAAAATCTGTGAGAATAAAAGCAAGAAAATTGAGGATGGTCAATTGTCTGGATCTCGTCTTTATTATGAGGTCACCTGTGTGACCTTAGCCAAGTCCCAGACTCTCTGAGCTACTGTTTCCTTACATGCCAGATGATGGGGTTCGGTAGAATGGCCTCCAGGTTTTTCTCTAGCTCAATGAGCATGTTTCTAGCTGTTAAAATATCTTTTTTTTATTAAATTGAATGCAAATAATAGGGCTGAGAAAACCAAAGCTGCAGGTTTTCATCTCAAAGAGAATTTTATCTTCAGTCAGTTCCTCTTACATTATACACAGACTCATACACAGTCACACACAAATATATGTGTATATATATATATATATATATATATATATATATATACGTGCACACACATATATAAAATGTCATCTATTAAACTAAATCCAATGTACAAGACACTGTGGCCCGGAAGTCTTCAAGTTAAATACAATTTTAATCCTTAATTCCAAGAAAAACATTTTTTAGAAGTATATTAAAATGTCACTAGGATAGTGGGATGAGAAATTCTGCTGGTCAGAATAGAGCTCCGAAGCAATCAGGCTTCGATGTTGACAGATAAACATAATAATGGCAAGAGTCTGGGGGAAAGGGTCCGAGATCCTTGGCCCCAGCTTCCTTTCCTCACCTCTTTTGTTCTCATTCCAATCCTTCTGTCGCTAAGCTGCAGAGGATCCTGGGAGCAGGAAGGAAGGTCGGAAGCCTGAAGCAGAAAGTTATCTGTAAAGGAAGGCTCCCATCTCCACCCATCGCCCTGGTTCCCATGGCCGGTATCAGGGGTCCTTTGGCATTAGTTGTCCCTTTACCGTCTTACTCCCACGTGGATCCCTCATGTGTGTCCCCAGACCTGTGAGAATGTCTATGTATAATCTCCTGTTGTCTTGCTAAATTTTTCCCATGATGGCCTTTCCTTGGGAGCATCTCTGCCTTCTGGGTGCATAAAAACAAAGCAAACCCTTGACTGGGGCACCATGAACTCCCATGTGGAGTGGGGGTGAACCACTGAGAAGCTGGAGTTGCTCTTCTTGGGGCTGCCCGTCTGATACAGGGACATCCCAAGGGCCACGATGCTCCTCTGTGGAATGGCTTAGGATAAGTGCAGCAATCGTGCATTTCTGAACTAGAATAGCCTTTTCCCATCATTCCTTTCCCTAAATTATGGGACAAGTCACTTAATCTCTCAGCATCTGGAGCAGCTTCCAAGACTCTGAGCTCCAGAACAAATTCCAATCTGCATTGATGGAGGAAATTTCCTCATCCTGAAGTTCCATATATAGTGAAATCACAAGTCTGGTTTTTAAAAAATGGGTTGGGCCTGGACTTGTGATTTTATTAATAGGGAGAGCTCCCAGAGGAAGGAAGTTCCTTTATCAATGCAAATAGCTACTTTCTCTGAATCTTTTAGTCTTCATGAGTTGTGTAGGAAACTGAGATGTCAACAGATTTACTCAGGGTCACAGCAATAGTCTGAGGAAGAGGGGGGGCCTTGGACTCAGATATTCTTGTTTCAGAGGCCAGTTCTTTGTGTTCCTCGCCATGCTGCTGCACTAAACCTAGCAAACAAACGAGTGTGTGTGTGTGTGTGTGTGTGTGTGTGTGTGTAAAACACAGGGGCATTTTAGTGTGGGAAGCTCTAGTAGCTGAAGAGTCATGAAAGGCCTTCTGTGGTAAAAGGGGCTTGAGATGATCTTTGAAGAAAGCCAGATCATAGCCCGTTGCAGTAGCAGGGGATGTTGATGTTATCCATTCAGCCTCCTAATTTTATGATTTAAAGTCTAGTGCCTAATGCAGCCATCCCTTAATATATGAAGGCAATTAGTCTGCCAAAAACCTTCATTAAGTGAAATTCATTTGCCAAGACCAGAGATACTTTGAATTCTTATGTAATTTCTCTTGACTGATACAAAATGATAGAGAAGACTTTTCCATTTCTCTTCTTTTAAATGCTAAAGTGACAGATTCAATTAAAAACACAGAGATTCCATGAAAGATAAAAAGAAGTTTTCAGTATAGAATTATCAAGAGACTGATTCTGACTGACTCAGGAGAAGCTGATGTCTAAAGTCTAGAATTGCAGTCAGTTGGTCCTTGCTGGCTGTGAGTGATGGCCGTGGTGATGAGAGGCAATTGGCAAAATGACTTGTCGGTCTTGCTGGTCCAGGAGGGCAGTAACTTGGAGCTTCAGCCCCAGTCCATTTCCTAAATAAGACTCTGCTCAACCTGGCCATGAACGCTAGTAATTGAGCAAACCCAAGTTGAGTCCATTAAGAGATATGTTGGGGGAGACCTTGAAGAGGTAGATAAAAGTTCCCAGTTTGGGAGGGTTCCTGGCCTGGAGGAAAAGAAGATAGAATAGTATCTGGAATGGCCTCTTGGGAAGAAGCATCATGGTACCAACTGTCAATATTCCTGTGAAATGTCTGATGTGTGTATGTGTGTGTGTGTGTGTGTGTGTTCCAGGCAAAAAGTCGGAATTCTACAAGGAATGAAGGACTCACCAAAATGGCAGAAACCACCCATTTTTAGCTGCAGGGACTAGTGTAACATGTTGAATTCAGAGAGGTTGAGTTAGTGAAAGGACAACTTGGATGAGCATTTACTCTCTTCTATCCCATGCTGATGGTTTATTAGATAACAACAACAACAATACTGATTCCATAGCATTGGCTCTTAGTGAAGAAAGAAATCTGACCTCCACATCAGGCTCCATCACTTTTTCATCAATCTATGTGCCTGCCACCCCCAAACTTTGGGAACTTAAAGAGCAGTCATGGAATGCCCTAGATGGGGTATTCTGGAGCCATAACATAGGAACTTTTTTTTTTTTTTAAAGTGTGGATCTCTATATTTCAGCATAACCACTTTCCTTTGTAATCCCATGTGTTTTATTGTATTTAAAAACATAATTGTGACAAGTCCATATGTTTCTCCAGACTGAGGGCTAAAAGTTTTAGAAGCCCTGGATGAGAACTTCCCTGTGTGTCCAATGAGAAGGTTTAGGGCAAAACTGTCATGCTGGAGTTTTCTGTAAAATATAAATGAAATAAAATCTTCCTTAAGCATCTGAGGACTTAACTCGCCCACTGGTAGCTCTTTGTCTCCTCTGTAAATGAGCTTATGTTATTTTGGGGAAAGAATAAGGAGCAGCATACTAAAGGGTAAGAGATGTGGGATCACTTTCCTGGAAATGGAGGGGGAATGTATTCAAGGCAGGAATGGATTCCCTGAGAATCACAGAATCTCAGGAAAGGGATCCCAGAAACATATAGTCCACAAGAAGCCCCTTTATCAACATCCAATAAATGGTCTTTTCTCAAAGAGCTTCAGGGAGGTCTACTTTGTCCTGTCTACCTTGGGACACCTCTGTTTGGCAGGAAGCATTCCTGAGATTCGGCCTGAATTTGGCCCTTTGCAGCTCCCATCCATTATTCTCCAGTTCTGTCCTCTGACACCAACCTAATCTTTCCACTGAATGTCCCTTAACTACTCAAAGACAAGTATCATCCCCTCATTTCTATCCTCCCCATCCAAAAAATAAACCCCCATAACAAAATGCAGTCATTTCTCTTAAAGCTAAGGCGTCCCAGTTCCTTCCATGCAGCCTTAGCTGACAAATTCAAGTTATATTGAGAAGACAGGGATTCAACCCCTGCAAGTCACTTAATCATTGTGGGTCTCAATTTCCTAATCTGTGGAATAAGGGAGGTGAACTTGATGTTCTCTATGATCCCTTTTAGGTCTGAATCTATAATCCTGTGGCCTTTCACCAGCAGCCTCTCTTCACCCCCTCCTCTGGGTATTATCCAGCGGTTCAATATCCTTCTCTACCTCCAGTGCTTAGAATATAACCTTCCAATGTGGCCAAACCAGAATCAAATACAAAGGGATCACTGCCTCCAAGATTAGGGACATTCGGGCTCTCTTAATGAATCATATCCCCCTGTGAACTCCCATTGAACTCCCGTCTACTTAACTACTGGAGCTTTTCCTGATAAGCTGCAATCCAGCCATGCCTTCCTCCACCTCCCTCCTTTGAAGCAGATATTTTTAGACTCAAGTGTAAGGAGAGATAAGTCAATATAGGTGACTAAAAAAAGACTGGCTCCAGGAATGGCTTGCACTATATGGATTTTCCTTTTTTGTTTTTTTTTTCCTTTTTTAACTCCTTTACTATTTATTCATTCTTATGCCACCCGCACTCCTGTCGTGTATCTTCAGATGCTGGGGGATTTCAGAGTGTGGGTAGCTCCTAAATCCTAGATCTAGAAATGGAAATAATCTGGGAAATCATTTAGTGCAACCTCCCCATTTGGCAGGTGAAGTATTTGAAGCCGAGAGATGTCAAATGACTTATTGAAGGTCAAGTAGCTGCAAGTGACAGATCTGACTGATGGTTTTCGACTCTAAATTCCATGTTATCTCCACAGAGCCATGCGGCTGGTAGCAGAGAAGCTCTTGCTTTTTTATGTCTTTGTCTTTTTAAGGTGGAAAGATGTAAGTAGACACTTTCCATTTTTAAATGAATTCTGTAGGGGAATTCTGTGGGGAAGATAACAATCCCCACTCCTTATTTCCAAAATGGCCGATTTGATTTTTATGAGTTCTGGCTCCTACTCGCAGATGCTTGTGAATTCCAACTGGGAAATAGCCAGGAGCATTCTAATGACATGGTTTTCATGAGTAACTCTAGATGGAATCACAACAGCAAGGCAGCTCATCACCCAGTGACCCATGCTGCCCACCCATGTCTGTGGCTGATGGGCACTGGTATGGAAGCCTTTCTCCTCATCCCCAGCTGGGCCGCGGTGCCAATGGATTATTGAGGTCCAGACACAAAGCCAGGGGGAAACTCATCACCTTGGCATTTCTGACCCATCTGGACCTCCAAATGATTAAATGGCTTTAACGATGGATCAGCTCATGAGTCCGGAAGCTGCCATAAGGGTACTATGATAGTAATGAATAATAGCTATTTTTAACGTCATGCTCCAGGGCTGGTAAAGTATTTCACATACATACATAATGCTCTAAGAAAAGAAAACAACAAGAAGGAAAATTAATGAAAGTTCTGGAGAAAACAGTAAAACTTAGCTCTTGCCTCATGGCAAGAAATACGGGGATGGGTATAGCGTATACTTTGTCAGATATTGTTTCTTCTATATTTAATCATAACTTCAGCCTGAAATGACTATGATGTGAAAACAAAAGTCATTATTAAATGTATTTTTAAAGAGAAAAAAACGGTGGTGAAAAGATTAGAGATGACCCTTTTGGGAGGCAAGGGGGAAGTACTGCAGCCAATCTGCTGTATCGGACCTGGCTTCTGGATCTCTCTGATTTTTTCCTCTCCCTCACCACCATACATTTTCAAGACAACCCAACTAAAAGTTAATGAAAAGAAGCTGTACAAGCTACATTTCTCATTAGACTCCCTGGTTAATTGTATTTAATTTAGCCTGCCTGAAGTGTTTAAGGCCAAGGTCTTATGGGACTGTTTATGGGGGTTGATGAATCTGTTTCGATGTGTCTAACAGCAAAGGTGTCTGTAGGAGAAGGTGCTCTGGAGGAACAGCTAAGGAGCCAGGCGAAAGTCCCTGGCTGGAAACTAAACACAGACCGCACTGCTGTCAGTGTTGATGCATTTGTCTAGCTACTGGCATTTCCTTTAAGAACGAGGCTAAAAAAAAACCCTTTGGTTGTTTTACAATGGCAGAGATAACGATTCCAAAACAAGGTGACAGAGATGGATGAGAAGCAGCATTTCCAAATGGTTAGAGAGTGCCCAGGAAGACCTGGATTCAAAATCTTACCCTAAGTCTGTTTTTGTCACCAAGTATTGCCTCCCACTATATTTTCTGTGTCACTATAGAGCTCTGGGTGCTCTAGGGAGACTCTAAGGCTCTACAAGCTCATTGGTATTGGGAGTTCTTTACAGCAATGAAATCACAGGTCCAGCAAACGTGTGCTTGTATGCACACAATCTACCTTATGTGGATGCGTTATACATATATGTAGGTGCGTGTATATGAAGCTGTACATATATGTTCATACATTTATGAGTCTATATATGACGCAGAGATAGAGATAGACACAGAGAGAAAAGAAAGAGAGAGTTCAGAAAGAGAGAGAGAGAAAGAGAGAGAGTGATACAGAAAGAGAAAGAGACAGAGAAAAGAGAGAGACAGAGAGCATATTGTCAGATCCAACAGTGGGATAGTATGCTTCATTATATACTGCGTTCCCTGTCACCATAAGGTTTCAAACCGAGGACTGATTACCACCTAGAAGGAAATTTGTAAAAAAGAATTCATTCATTGTTCAAAAAGCGCAAATTTTTTAGGCCATTTTATTACATCTACTTTATGGCAGACACTATTCTAAGTGTTGAGGATTAAAAAATGCACATGAATAGTCTGCTGGGCATTCTCCTTCCTAGGGGAAAATCACATTTATGGCCCCAGATAAGTAAATTCAAAATCTGAAATACAGAGTAATAACAAGGTAGGTGGGATGAACAATCTGAATCACAAAACTGAAGAATTTGAATTTAGAAGAGCCTCCAGTCCATACACAAAAGGAATAACATGAGGGAATCATGGGAGAGGTTGCAAAGGTCTGAGGAGCTGGGTGGGAAGGGAAAGCACTGGGTCACTCTCTGCAGAGGCACCCAAGTAGGAGACAAAATTCCACATTCTTGAATTGGGAAGGAGATTGGCTTATCTGAACTTTTAGGGCCTTTTGCACTATCAACTGATAGGAAATCCCAATAACTCAACACATTATCAGGTTCAAAAGAATGGCGGGGAGGGAGGCTCTTCTTGGCTCGTGACTTTGGACCACATGTTCTGTCTTCCCTCTTTCTGCACAATGGTATTCCTTAAATCATCCACCTGTCAGTGGTGGGTCTTGATTACAGAAGAGAAGTCAATCAATACTCATTAATTAGGGCGAGTTGCTACCAGCAGCTTGCTGAGTCTAGCAAGTGGGGTATTTGTGACCAGAAAAACCTGTTCCAACCGCACTCTGTCATAACTTTAGAACAACTTTCCTATTGATGGTTCATGCCGGGGGCTAATTCACTTTGAGCCTAAGTTGTGAAAAACTATGTCTAAATAAATCAGAGCCTCTCTATCCTCAAAGAAGTCAAGGGATTCAAAGCTAAAGGAGATATTCCTGTTAATTTGTTCCTTGGAATTGGGTAGTCATTCCTTCGGAGTACATAGGAGACCTACCGACTGTCAAGGAGGTTACATTCTATTGGAGGAAGGAGTACAATATAGTTAAATAAATATCAAAATACACAGATAAATGTGTGGAAGGCAATTCTCGTGGCCTGGGGCATCAGCACAGGCAAGGGAGTGGCAAGGTTATCTTTGTGCTCTCAGAATATGAACTCCACAGCTGTACAGAGAATGGATTGAAGAAGAGAGAGACTGAAGAGCAAAGGCTGATACCGAAGGATTACCATTATGGCTCCCTGCCCTTCAGTAGCTTCTAAGCTAGTCAACTGGTCAGGTGTCCACATCAAATGGGCAAATGGCAGCAGACGGCAGTAGGGCTGGATGTCAGAGAATGGGTCTGCACAAACATGGCTCTGGGAGTTGAGACAAGAGGATGGTTCAGACCATTTCCAATGATCTTGTGATGAAGAGAGCCATATATCCCCAGAAAAGAAGTGTAGGAACTGAGTGTGGATCAAAACCGAGCATTTTTACTCTTTTTGTTGTTGTTTGCTTGCATTTTATTTTCTTTCTCATTTTTTCCTGTTTGATCTGGTTTTTCTTGTGCAGCAAGATAATTGTATAAATATGTATGCATATAATATATATATATATATATTATGTACAATATATTTAAATATATAATATATATTTACATATATCATATATAATTATATATGTATAATTAAATATATAATAAAGTTACAATACAAATAAAAAAAGGAAAAACAAAACAAAAACAATAATCCCAGTAGAAACTGTGTAGGTTCTGCAGCTTTCAGTCCATTGTACGACTAGTAAATGTGCAGTGGGATATTAAAATAAAAAAAGAGGATGATTGAGGTAAAATGGAATAATGAGTCAATCATCCAATCAGCAAGAAATAAATAAGCGACTACTGGGTGCCAGTCATTGGGCTGAGCGCATCTGGAGCTCCAGGACAAAAGGGAAGCAGTTCCTGTACTCAAGTTGCTTCTGCTTTATGTAGGCAGTGAAATCCTTGCAGCGGTTTGGAACCGGACCCTGAAGGGTGGGTAGAGAGTACTTAGGGAGGGACTATTCCAGGCTGCAAAACAACTAAAGCAAAGCTTGGGCTGAGTGCCTGGCACTTATGGCATGAGTGTTGCTGGATTTATGAATGAATAGTCATGTATGGCCGGAGTGCAGATGGAGGTCAGATGGTCTCTACTACCCCAGGCATGGAACCAAAGAGGTTCTGAATCGCTCGCCACTCAGCCCAGATTTTGTTTCCAGCGTGGATGCCCTCTCACGTTCCTGAGGGTTCTGGACCCCAAAGGGCAGACTCGGAGCTCCCGAGCGGTCTTGAGCATCTTTGCCATCCCGTTTCTCGACTCCCCGGAGGCTCTGCAGTTCGCCAGCGGCCTTCCTGAGATAGGACGCCCAGAATGTGGCTCAGCTGCACAGATGTGGTCCTGCCAGACACTATCATAGTCTCCTAGGTTTGAAGGCAGCCCAAGATCACGTGACACTTTCCAGCTTTCATACCCACCCACTGGTTCATGTTACGTTCCTTTGTCCCCCCCAGGCCTTTCCCACACGAACTGGTGTCTAACCCCAATCCCGCTTCTTTCAGTGCTTCCACAGCTGATTTTTAAAATCTGAGTATGAGACTCTATGTTAATAACCATTAAGCTTAATCTTATTAGCTTCTACCCTTTCCTAAGTCTGCTGTTTTTGAAATCCCAATTCTGTCATTCCGAGCTTCATGCCTTTTTAGACATTTCCCAAGTATGCCATTTTTGCCTTCCTCAGTCACTGATAACAGGGTCACAAGGACCTCCTTCCCAGGCAGAATAGATTTCTCAATCATCCCTAAGTCTGGTCATTCACTCTGTGTTCGAATCATATCACTGCCTTATCATCTACATGTACATGCTCAGTGTGTATGGGGGAAGGTGCTGGTCTGCCTCAGGCTGTTTTACCCAGAGGGGGCCATAATCCTGCCCCATGGGAGGCTGGCCCACTCACTCCACTCTCAAAATCAGTCCCTGCCTCCCCCATCTTGACCCAAGGGACATTTTGAGAGGAGTTGTCCAATGTCTGCTTAAATCCATCCCTACCCTATTCATGGTTTCGGCCCAGACACGTTACTCAAGGGCAGAGCAAGGATCCAGTGCTTCCCTCTCCCATTTCTTGATCATGCTTCCAGTTTTCCCTCTGCTGACTTTTATTCTCAATTCACCAATTCTATGTAAAGCTCCTAAATAAGTAAACAAACAAACAAACAAACAAATTAATAAATGAGCAATTCCATTCCACCCAAAGCCCCGGTGCTTCTAGGAATCATACATTGGGGTGTGGGTTTCATTGAGCTATAATTTGAGCTCTGGGATTGTAGACAAGCTGGAGACCAATTAAGGAGGCAACGAACATCCCTCATTTCTGTGTAGGGAACCCAGGGCTGGATCTTGAAGGAGGCCCAGGAAGCCAGTTATAAATAGCAACTTATGATTTATCTACAAACTGACCTCACGATCACCTTCCTTTGAGCGTTGAATATGTTTCATTTTCTTTCTTTTTTCTTTTTCCATCTTTTCAAGATGAAAACTTTCCCATGTAGCAGCAGCCTAAGCCCCAGAAGAAATAGGCCTTTGTGATGCCCTAGCCAATTCTGCAGATCAAAGAGTGTGAGGGAGAGTGGGATAAAGATCAGGCTTTGGGAGCACCTGCCTGGCCTGGACCCCAGAGGCTTTGACGTCCACCCCTCATTAGCTCCTTCCTTCCAGAAGTGCCAATCACTGCCGGTGACAAGGGAGAGTTGACCTCCTCCAGCGGAGAGTGGCTCCCTTTCTGAAATTAGGAATGGGGGCTTGATTTATTACACAGAAAGCTTGGCTTGGAAATCTGGAGGCCTCTGCTTACTGAAATTTGTTGGGAGGGAGAGACTTGGAGAGGGGATTTGGCAGCATGAATGCTAAAAGAATCCAAGGCATTAATAAAGAAACCTTCAAAACCTAAGTGATTGTCTGGCTTTGCCACGAGTTCCAGCTGGAGACAGTCCATAAAAGCCATCATCCTTGGTGCATGTTCAGCCTCACCGGTAGCAGAGTGGTCTGCTTGATTCTTTGGAGGAAACTGAAATTTAAGTTGGAAAAGACCTCAGAGGGGTAGGAGTGTGATGATCAATATTTAATAACCAGCTTTCCAAGATAGCAGAGCTCATGTTTAAGGTAAAATTTGAAGGACCAACATTTCCCCCATCGCTTTCTTCAGTTTATAAATCAGCAAGACAATGAAAGATGTGACAATTTTTAATGTTTTTTGATTTCTGAGATACATATGCTCACACTGAAAATTAAATAATTGGTTGGAATATCAGGGGTTGGATACAACTTAGAAGACTCCAGTCCATTTTCTTCACAAAGTAGGAAAAAGCTCCAGAAAAAGCACATACTGCAAATTGGCAATTTAGGTTGGAATGAGGACCTTCTTGTCCCTGAGTCCCAGACCAGCCCTTTGCAGAACATCCAACTCATTAGCTATTAGCAAGAGCTCATCATCTTTTGGGGGTGCCATGGATTCTGATCTGGAGGCTGTACAGGAAATCCCCCTTGATTTTGGCCTCCAAATAATGCCACTGGATGGTCAAAGAAGAAGAGATGTTTAACTTTGAGAAGAGAAAGCTCAAAGTCAAGACATGGCAATTATGTTTAAGTAATTAAAAGAATTGTGAAAAGAATTACAAGCACTTAGATTCATTCCTTTCAGCCAGGTAGAAGAAGTTTCTCCATAAAAGTCAAAGTTCCTAAGCTGCTCCTATTTGTGCAGCTTTTGCTGATGGCCTCAAGCCCTAGAATACCATGACTCAATCCCACCCCCCAGTCCCAAGATCCATCATCTTTCAAAAGAATTTGGATTTGCCATTCACACAAGATGAACAAAATGGATGAGGAATAAATTTTTCAGGCTGCCATTAATTTGTGTGGGTAGCCATTGAGCGAGTCCATTAACATCTCTGTATTGAAAAAAATATTGCAGACAGACAGTGAGCTGGATAAATTTAGAACTGAAGAACAAGAGGAGAAGGGCTTTAGGAAATCATGCTGTTTCTGGATGCCCCCTAAATCCCATCTGCTTAAAGCCCCTCTTCTCTTAGAGATGCTGTTCGGGACCCCAGGATCTATGGAAGAATCAAAGTTGTTGAGGACCTAAAGGTTTCATGCTATTAGGTGTAAGTAGACTGTAGCTCATGACTACAATGCCTGTACATGAGAAATATTATAAAAAAGACATGACTGGATGAGAAAAAATGGACAGTTGGTCATGTATGTAAGAATTCACTCTATAAGTTCAATAAGGATTTATTGAACACTTACTATGTATCAGGTGGGAGGCAGCTAGATGGCTCAGTGAGCAATAGGCCTGGAGTTCAAAGCCTCAGATAGGACAGAAACAGGGATGCACAAAGACATACAATATACAAAATGCTGGGGGAGGGGATCTAGAGCACTGGGAGGGATCAGGAATGGGTTCTTCACAGCTGATAATTTTGCTGAACCTTGAAGGATGATAATTCCAAGATGGCTGCCTTGATGAAGCTGTGGGGGCTTGTTTAAATATCTAGAACATGTCTTAATCTTTAAAATAAGCTTTTTTATTGATGCCATTTTCACATTACCAAAATTTATTTCCACGATCCTTCTGCGATCCCTCCTCAGAGAGCAATTCCATATAGCCAATAATATGTTTTAAGGCAAAAAACCTCTGAAGAAAATGAAGTTAAAAAGGAGAGAAAAATCAACAGAACTGATCAATGCATCATTAAAGTTGGAGGAAAATGTGCAGAGTATCACCCTCACAGACCTACTTCTCCAAAGGACTCCGTGGGACTATCTTTTCATGTATCTTCTTTTGAGCCAAGTTTGATATGCTTTTCTCTTTTTAATTCCCAGGATACATTTACCTTCTCATTCAAGAAAGATCCTTAATTAATAATAGGAACATCAGATAGGACTAGAGGATAATAATTGGAAGGAACCTCCCTCAGTGTCCTGAGTTTACAGATGGAAGAAACTGAGTCCCAATCTCACTAGCCGAGATGGGAAGTGATTAAAGGGGCAGTAGGGCAGGGATTCCAAGCAGGCCCCCTGATGCCCAGGGCAGAGCTGCTCTGCCCACTGTGGTGGCGAGATCCCCCATGTATGGAGAACTAGTGAGGAGATGGCATCTGAATTTCACCTGGAAATCAAAGAGATGAGACAAGATGGCTTCTGGGGTCCTTCCAGCTCGAAATGTCTGGTGCTGTGGAAGGTTTAAGGAAAGAGAAGGAATAAATTTGGGATCTGAAGGAGAGGGCTCAGGGTGGAAGGGGGAATTCGGCTCAGAGGCCATGTTGAATTGCTGCGTCCAAGCTGAGCCTGGAATGAATCATTTATGAGTCCCAAAGAAGTATGTCCTGCAAGCGTATTAGCTGTCCCTAGAGAAGACCTAATGGCGCTCCTCCATTGCAGTACATGAATGTGAGAGAAAACTGCTTGGGTCTGGGGAGAAGAGATCCTAAGAAATCTCATTGCAGCCCCTTTCTTCGCCCCCCCCCCAACTCCCGCCTGCTAACATGGCTTTGTGGGGGCAGACGGAGAGGAAGCATCACTTCAACGCGGGTTGGCATTAATTATAACAAGTCCCAGAATTGTTCTAAGCAGAGAGGCTGAAGTCTGCATTTTTAAAGGGAGTTTCCTCAGTGGAAGTCCCCAACAAGGGTGAAATCACAGAGCTCGTTTAAATCAAATGATAATTGCGGACATGAAGAACATGGCTCTTAAAGGATTAGAAAAGTATCTGGATTCTCCATTTTTAAATAACTTTTAAAAATCTATTACATTACATCAGTTGCTGAGGATCATCACGCCAGACCTCAGATCTATCCCTGACTCTTCTCTCCCCCTTTCATTAGTCCCAGTTTCAGGCCAATGACTCACTGTCACTCCAAGATTATGAATTTCTCTGGAGCCAAACAAATAAAATTCATTCATAAAGACACAAGGCAAACAGAGTCATCTTTAAAGGACACACCTGAGCTTCATCCTGTCTTCCGTATTAATTGGGTATTTCCTGGTTTTCTGGGGCAGAGCCCACAGAGCCTGCTCTCTCCTCAGTCAGTGGCCTTTGAGATTAGCCAGGATCTCACCAGGACTGGAGCTCAGCTTCTAACCGAGCAAGGCTGGGACCTGGATACAGGCTGTACCTGAAGCCTTGGTGGGAGCCGCTGAATCCCGGGGCCGCGGGCAGACTTGGAGAGTCCTGTGGGCAGGGACCTCATCCTCTGGGACAGAAGGATCCGGGCTGTCCCAAGGAGAGGGGCCAGACCCCTGCCCCCTGCGTCCCCCCTCGGACAAGCTCTCCCTGCGCAGTGTCCCTGGGGCCGCCATCTCTGGCGGGGACCTCTGGCTGGGGGGGGGGGGGGCAGCCAAGGCATATGATACCCACAGAAATCAAAATGTACCATGATACCCCACAGGGTCTCAGAGCAAGGAGGCAGATGTCACACACTGCTCTGCTCACAGTCCCGCATTTGCCGCCTAAATATGGGAACGATGTCGATTTTAACGGCTCCAGAGCTGAGTTCCAGCCCCGGTTCCTTCCCTTGCTCTACATGATTGTAGGGTTATTGTGTACATTCATGCATATGTGTGTGCTGTACATATTATACTCATGCACATGTGCATATGAGCACATATAACACATGTGCATATTGTCCGTGTGTCTACATCTGGGTGTGTGTCCATATAGCTGTGGGTTTCTGGGCACACACACATACATGTACATATTGGTGCAGTTATGTGAGAGGTGATGTGGTATTTTTGTACAAGGATTTAAGGAACCCAGCACGATACTTCGCCATATTTAAGAGGAACTTCACGAGGACCACATGACTTGTGGCTTCTAGGAGCCGAGAGTTGGTCCTTTGTTAAACCCATGTCCTAAGTCTGAATGATTCCCCCCTGACCCAGCTCCTATAAACAGGGGTTTGACAGCATATCCTCGAAGGAAGGATGCTTCCTTCTTCTGCGATTGTTTGTCCTTCGTTCTGGAGCAGGACCACGACATCCGGGACACACGGATGGGGGCTCATGAATTAGGAAAACCCCATCCCATCCCCCTACTTCCAGCCTCAAGCCCTCAGGACCATCCCTAGAGCTCTGAACCCAACGACCGGAGGGAGGGAGCTGGGAGAGTGGTCCCATTTGTTCTCAGAAAGAACGGGTTATGAGGTTTTGTGTTTGTTTGTTTGGGGGATTTGGTCAGAAGGGAAGGCAGAGCCTCATTGATTCTCCATTCAGTGAATGTTTTTGCACACCAACTAATTGCCTTCCTCCTGCCTTGAGTGTAAAAATGTTTAGTCCAAAGGAACGTGATAAAAATGAAGGAACTGCTGTTGTTTTAATCCACAAAGCATTTGGAAATGGGAGAAATGATATAAAAATATAGAATGTATATTATATATAACAATATAAAATGCATATATAATGCATATTCTGTGTAATGACTAATATAACATATAATGATAAAAAACAAGCCTGAGAGGAGTTGTAGGCAATTGAAAGGTAGTGATTTGGCTTTAGAACACTTGAGCATCATATGATATATCGTGTAAGTCACTGAGCCAGGAAGAGTTGGGTTCAAAGGCTCCTTCAGACACTAACTGGTCGTGTAAACTTGTGCCCCTTTGCACCTCCCTAAGTCTTATTGTCTTGATCTGTAAAATGAGGGGTTTGAACCCTAAGAACATTTAAACTTTTATATCCATAATTATCTTGTCACCGTATGCCTCAGGTTCCCCATTTGTAAAATGAAAACACGGGGACAGATGATCTCTGAGGCGATTTCTAGTTCTCATGCCATGATCCTGTAATCCCATGACCTCTGTGCCCTCAGTTTCCCCATGTGAAATATGAGGGGGTTGAACAAAATAACCCCTAATTAAGCCTCTTTCCAGCTCTTGAACTAGGAGGCTCCGAGCCCATTACTGGATCCAGAGGAGTTGCCAGGGATATTCTTAATCAACATGTGACTGGACTTTTATAGAAGCTAAAATAATCCCTTGTTTGCTGGGGAGGTTATGGAGCTCTCCCATAGGTTGGAGGTTATTGGGGGGGGGGGGCTGAGGACTTGGAAGCTCTCTCCAGGTGATTGAGGACAAGTTGTCTTTTCTACCAGGAGGCCATGGGATAGCTCCTTGTGGGGCCCCTTCTCTCATTGTGACCTGACTATGTGTGAAGTGCAGTGTTAGGATTGGGGGGTACAGAGAAAGCCTAAAACACGAACAAGATGCTTTGTCACGACCAAGAGGGCCAACCGTTCTTGGAAGCCAAAGACTCGGTCCTTTCTTGTTCTCCTATTGGCTCCTCAGGGAGCAGAAACACCCAGCCCGGGTTCCCTAGTGCATTGCTCTCCAGTTAGTCCAGGGAGATCTTCCCCCAGCCAGGAGCTCGGTTCCACAACTGGCCACAAGGGAGGGACTGGGACGATCCTGATTTTGAGATAACTAATGAGAGGTGCTTAACTGAAAACCCATATAAATGGTAGGTGCCATTTTACAGGTGAGTAAGTTGAGGCAGGAGCAAGTTAAATGACTTGCCAGGGTCACACAGCTATCCGAGAGAGGATTCGAACTCAGGTCCTTCTGACTCACACCCTACCCACTGCCCCATTTTCCCTCTGATCTTTTAAAGTCACCCCTCAAAACTCAGGCCTTTCTCTTATAAAGGCAGCAGACTCCTGAGGGGAGGAAGCACTGGAAATGTCAGGGCCTCTCTTCTTTCCAGGAGAGTACAAGGACCCAGCCACGAATGGCTACTTTTAGCCAGGTTTGGCTGAGAGAGTTTCAGCTAACTGCGGCCTCGGCTGACGTCAGGGGTTCCCAGGACTTTCCTTGGAAAGCCCCAACGTGAAAGCCAGTAACCTTGTCCAGTCACCTTCCATGGCTCCCCCCAGTTCTCTCTTCTCTCTGGCTGTGTCTCTCTCTTCCCTTCTCATTTCTGTCTCCCTCCCTTTTCCAAACTCTCTATCTTTTTCTGTTTCTCTGTCGCTTTCTTTTTCTGTCCATCTCTGTCTCGGTCTCTCTATTTCTCTCTCTCTTTCCCTTCCCCATTTCCCCTCTCCTCTTTCTCTGTGTATCTCTGTATCTTTCTACCTTTCTCTCTCCCCTCTTTTCTCTTTTTCTGTGTTATCTCTGTTTCTCTCTTTTTCTCTTTCCCTTTCTTCTCTCTCTTTCTGTATCTCTCTCTCTCCCTCTCTCCCCCTTCTCCCCTTCTTCTCTCTCTTTCTGTATCTATATTTTTCTCTGCTCCTCTCTCTTCTCTGTCTCTGGCTCTTTCCCCTTTCTTCTCTCTCTCTGTCTGTTTCTCTCTCTCTCTCTGTCTTTCCCTTCTCTCTCTCTCTCTCTCTCTCTCTCTCTCTCTCTCACTCCCTCACTCCCACACACACACACACACACACTCACACACACATACTTCTCCCAAGTGCTCTTTTAAAGATTATACCTTTCTCCATTAGCACGCAACTTCTGTTTTTAATCCCCAGGGTAACATGGAAAGAATTTGTTGGGGTTGCAGAGAAATCAAGCCGTGGCTCAGTGATTCCGAAAGCCTGGGCCGCCGAGGCGGGCGGAGGGAGGAACGGTGGGTCATGGCAGCCCATTGTAAATCCTAATTATAGCCCAGCGGTCCCTGGGCCTGCCGAGCTGTTTATTCATTCCTGGAGTCCAGCTTTCATTCAGGCTTGAGTAGCTGCCCTCTGAGCGTGTTTGTGACAGCATCCCGGCAAGGGGAGGTGCCAGTGATTGAGGGCGCAGGAAGGAGAATGAGTTGAACCCAAGTTCACACCGACTATAGGACATCACTAATCTGACATTCTCGAGTGTCCCCAAGGAAATCTGGATAATCTGGGAGGGGGGTCACAAGGCTCTCAGTGGGTGCTCGGGCACATGTTGGCCAGCTTGCTAAATTCCCATGACCCTCTTCCATGAGTCTGGTCTTTGCAAAAATGAGAACTGGGCTTCAGGATTTGTCCTTTCTTTCCTGTGAGCTCAGTTTAAAAGGGATTTCTGCCATCCCCTGGAAAGACGGCCGAGCAGGATTATTGTCTGGGAGTCTGGAAGGAGGATTCAAATCTCATATGTCAAGGAAGCCTTGTACAAAGAAGCTGGTCCCCCCCCCCCCTTTGATCTCTTCTAACTGAGAGAAGGGGACGTTGTCATGTTCATTCTGCTAATACGAAGCACACTGTTTGGTGAGTGCTCAAGGAGCTAGCCAGGATGTGCTACAGGAAAATCATTTTGGAAGAATTAGAAACCTGTGTCTCACTGACCTTATGAAACACTGGAAAAGGAGGTGGGAGCTGGTGAGCCCCAAGACTGGAATTTCACCCCAAATGCAAAATCACTTTGTGTCAATTCATCTTCAATTCCATTTTTATGGGGTCTACATTTCTTCCTTCAGAGACTTATACTTGGAAGGGACCTTCAGGGTTATCTAGTCTAACCCTCTAATATTTATTTTTTCAATTTAATTTACTCATTTGTTTTGCTTCACAAACATTATATGTGATCCTTACGACAACTCTATGAGGTCAATGATAGAATTATCCCTATTTTACAGATGAGGAACTGAGGTTGGAAAAAATTAGGAACAAGAGAGCAATTTGTACAACATCATCCTACTTTCCACATCATGTTGCTTTGAACCCAACATTTCTCTGACTTAGGATTATAAATAGAGAGCCGGAGGTGACCTTTGGGTATTTAGTCCAAGACTCTTCTTTAATACAAGAGGAAATTGAGGCTCAGGCAAGGGAGGTGGCTTCCCCAAAGCTGATTAGTTAGTCAGTCTGTTATCATTATTTAGCACCTACCAAGTACCAGGCACTCAGCTAAACGTTCAGGTAGCAAGTATTAGGACAGTATTTGCATTCAGGCTTCATGATTGTAAGTTCAGCCTACTTTCTGCTTTCAGAAAAGTTTTAGTAGGACCCTGCCTCACTCTCAAGAGAGAAAGAATCTAGGGGATCTTGAAGTGCAAGATTCCCTTCTAACAGCCACAAATGCTGCAATGACCGGTTCTTGGTGACCTTTCTCACTTTTTTCCAGCCCTCCTTTACTTTCCCCCCATAACTATCTGTTCTCACCAGAATAATGACCATTATTAATGAGCTTTCTATAAAACTCTCAGAGTTCTTGGACGTGAGGCTTCATCCACAATGCAAATTATGATTTTCTCAAGTGTTAAACTCCAAGTGCTTAATCAGGACTTCTGTCTACGAGCAAATAATCTGCAGAATTAACCGTGAGTGACATTTTTACAGCAATTTTGACATACAACGTCGTCTGGGGCTCACGACAGCATTAAGAGGTAAATAAATAACAAAGGGATCGTTATTCCTGTTTGATAGATGAGGAAATCAAGGCATCTTGATTATTTTTTTTTTTGATCTTGATTTTTTTTTTTTTAACAGACTGCATGACTCAGAGCTTTGCAATATCAGGGACAGGATCGGAACCCCGATCTTCCCAAGGCTTAGTCTGGAACACTATTGCTCACGCCATGTTGCTTTTTGGGATCATTTGTCTTTGCTGAATTATTCTGCATTTCCTTGGAGCTAAAAGCAAGGACGGTTGTTCTATGGCTCTGGTGAGACCCCCATCAGCAGTGCCCCATCTGGAGAAAGGTCTTACAGATGTTAACTACTTGACTCTTAACAGCATCCACTCTGTCAGCATCCTTTAGCTTCCTCTGCTGACAAGAGAATATCGCTCTGGGGCCATCTTCATGCATTATTTAGGTTGAGATTTCTGCTGGAAAATGTTTCTAATGTTGTGAATGTACTTGCTGCTCAAGAAAACACACACATGTGGCAGCTCCAAGATAGAGGGCTCATTATCCAGGCAGAAAAGTACCCTGGTGGTGGGGTCGTGTTCCCATGGTTAATCTTTTAAGTCTCCACCAATAGTTGGACCTTGCTAAGAAAAAGTGGCCCTTGATTCTGTTATTTAAAATATGACTTTTCAGCTTGATCTGAAGTAAATAAAAACTGAAAGTCTGTGTGACCCCTGACAAGTTACTTAAACATTTATAAGAGTCCCAGAGTTCTCATTTGTAAAACGGTCATTAAGCAGCACTGTCAACCTCATGGTGTTACTATGATTAAAGTCTTTTGCAAACTTTAAAGTGCTAGAGTCATGGTGGGCACTGTTATTGTTATTATTGTTTGGGGTGGGCCAGGTAAGACCAGTGATGTGAATGGGAAAATTGGAGAATATGCATATTTAGCAGGAACATCTGACACCTTTAATAGATAACGTGCCTTGTGTTTGGACAACATCCTGGTTTAGGGAATTCCCAAGTGAGGAAACTCTCTCCACTAGTACAGACTGGTCCCCATCCAGAGCTGGTTCCACCCCATCTTTCCAGTCTCATTTCATATAATTCCCCTTCACTCACACTGCAGAGCAGCCAAACAGACTTTATTAGTGTTCTTCATGCCTGGAATGCCATTTCTCATCTCCCTGATTTTGCATATATCATTTCCCATGTCCAGAATGCAATTACTTCCTCCTCACGTAAGATGCTTGGAATCCCTGTTTTCCTCTAAGGATCACTTCAGATGCCCTTTCTACATCCCCTTCTTCTCTTCCCCCCTCCTTCTCTCTCCTCCTTTCCAACATCCACACTTACATTTTCCTTTAAGATTTACATTAATATTTAAGATTTTCAAAGAACTTTTTCATGTGAAGCAGGTACAAAAGCTGTCCCCATTTTACAGATCCAAAAAACTGAGGCTGAAAAGGAATAAGTGGTTTGCCTATGACTATACAGTTGGTAAGAGAGGCAAGGTTTGACCCATATCTTCCTGACCTCCCTCTGGCACTCTATCTCCTACTCCACCTAAGCTGTTCTCCCCAGCTGGAGTAATCTTCCCCTGCCCCCTCCCCTCACCTTAAAAGAAACCAGAAAAGTTTGCCATGTTTTTCTCATGCCTGTTTATGCACATGGTCTCTGTGGTAAGAGTATAAGTGCCAAGAAGACAATGATGTTCCCTCTTCTCTCCATCCCCAGCATTTATCACAGTACCTGGGCTTAAGTAGGCGTTTAATGATTGTTCATGGATTGATTTTTGCTAAGAAAAAGCACTGGACTCGAGGTGTTTATTATTCTACTTAAGATGAGAAAGATGAAATGATTTGCCTGTCAGCTGGTAGGGATCTGAGGTGCCATCTGAAGTCAGTTCTCCCTCACGTGAATCCTTCTCTTTTCTGTACAAAGCGCTATCCCCTCAGTACTCAGCCAATTCACGTGGACTTTCATTGGGATGGTTCTCAAACCCTGGCCAACAGGTGAGACCTTCCAGAGCTCCTTGACTGGCATTGCCCCCAAGGCCCAGAGGAAGTCCAAAGTGACAAGACCATTCCTGGTGCAGCCTGGGGACCTGGGTTCAAATCCCAGCATTGATGATGTTTGTGTGATCCTGAGTTGGTTAATAAAGAGATAAGAGAGCATCTGCCAATCTCAGCATAAGAGGAAGGCTCTGGTTTCCACATTCTGGGCGATTTTAATAATTAAGTAACCATTGTTCTCTTGGGCAAAATAAAACAAATGAACAAACGAAACCAAGCCAAGCAAAACCCTACACGAGAGACGTAGGGACTTGCCAAAAGCTACAAAGAAATGGGATCCTTCCCTTCCCTTCCTTGTTCAGCTTGGGTGCTGCCGGTCCAGCTCAGGGATGCCCAGCTGCCAAAAGGGACTTGAGGAGAAAAGCTCTCCATACCCTGGGCTCCCTTCCTTCCACATAGCCATTTTTCTCAGTAAATATCCAAATGAGGCTTGGCTGCCTCAAAATCCGGGCAAGAAACAGCTTACAGGGAAATTGAGTGACTTCAGTGCAGGTAATGAGAAAAGAAGCTTATTTCTCCCTGACTGCTTCTCATTATTTATCCTGAAATCCAGACTGCCTCCCCCTGCTCTCCCCCAACACACACACACACACACACACACACACACACACACACACCTTGAAGATAAATGCAGGCTCTGGCATAAAGGGCCCCAGATCCTGCTGTAAATGGAGGGAGCCCTTAAAGAGGGGCCACGGCTGGTGATCTTTTTATCGAGGTCCAGAGAGGTAAAGTCACTGGCTTAATATCACACAGGTCATGTGTCAGAGGCAGGATTGGAAAGCAGGTCCCCCAACTTCAGGGTCAGCAAAGCCGGAAGGAACCTTTGAGATCACTCTGCCCAACCCTCTCATTCTGTAGAAGTGGAAACGGGGGCCGAAGGAGAGAGTGATTTGCCCACTATCTCACAGATGCCAAGTGGCCACGTCATTTGGGTATCATCTTACTCCTCACTCATCTGAAAAAGAAATGGCTGAGCACTGGAGAGGGGCAGATTTCCATCACACCTTACACGGCCTGTAAAAAACCCTTGATTTCCGAGGCTGCAACTTCCAATGGCTTCGATCTTTACATGGGCCATTTACAGCTGATGTCTGCCCATCATTCCTCAGTCACACTCACCTTCTTCTGCTACTTCTTCATCATTGATTCAACATCACATAGTCATAAAATGTCAGCTCAGTCTGACTCCAAGAAGAACGACCAAATGAAAAACTGAACCACCGTCTACTCAGCATTCCTGTCCAAAGTCTAATGAATATTTGGGGACTGTCACATGTCATCATTGACATTAGCACAAGGGTACTCACTTTGCAATTCACTAAAACCTGAGACTATTTTTCCCCCCTTTTAAATGGCCATATCTTTCCCATTCTGTGAACGTATGCATGGTTTAAACTGAAAGGCAAGATATTCTCTAGAAACCTACATACTCATCTTTCCAGGAGTGACCTTCCCTCCCTTCATCTCTCCTTCCTTCCTTCCTTCCTTCCTTCCTTCCTTCCTTCCTTCCTTCCTTCCTCCCTTCCTCCCTTCCATCTTTTTAAAATTTCCTCCTTTCTCCTTTTCTCTCTTTCCTCCCTCCTTCATTATTTCTTAATGCCTAATATATTAAAAAGATCCATAATAGGACTTGAGGATGGTCATGACAAAAAACAATCTCTGCCCTCAAAGAACTTAAATTCTACTGGGGTGGGGAGGGTCAAGGCAAACATATAATACTAGTGGAGATAAGTAATTACAAAATCATGAAAAGAGGAGGTGAACCCCAAGAGTTAGGGGTTGTGGGTTTCCCATGGGAGGCAGCAAATGGAGATAAAAATAAATTAGGGAGTCTAGGAGGTTTAGAAGGTTACAAGGAAGTCCACTGTAGGGATGGGGAGTGACCTCCACAAAACCATGAAATAGGAGATAAAGATAAGATCGTATGCCTGGGGAACAATACCTTGGCCTGTCTGACTGGGGGTATGGGAGTAACTTGGGGTAAAAGGAACAATACAATGAAAGCAGTAAAGAAATGGAAGCCAGAATCAAATGACTAGGGATATTAAATGGCAATCTGAGGAGCTTCCATGTTACCCCAGAAAACAGGCAACTCATGAAGCTTCTTGAAAAAGTGACTGACATGGTCAGATTTATGCTTCAGGAAGTATATTCAGTTCCTCAGTTTCCTTAACTGTAAAATTAGGGGCAGCAAGGTGGGAGAGTGAATGATGTGTTTAAATCCAACTTCTGAAACATATTAGCTGTGTGACTCTGAGCACGCCATTTCACCTGTATTTGCCTTGGTTTTCTCATCTTTAAAATGGAGACAATAATGACACCTAACTTCGAGAGTTGTTGTCAGAACCTAAAGACATAATAATTGTATAGTGCTTAGCACAGCACCTGACACATTAATGTTAGCTATTAATAATAATAATAACACCTATTTCCCAGGGTTGTTGAAATGTTTGAATGAGATAATACTTATAAAATGTCTTGCAAACATTAAAGCATGACATAAATGCTAACTATCATTATTATTGCTATTATCATTATTATTATTCTCATTCTCATTTCAGCAGCTGTGTAAAGGGTAGATGTGAGAACAGGAAGTGACTGAAGCAAGCATACTAATTAGGAGGCTTATTAAAGAGTCCAGGGGAAAATGATGGGAGTGGAGAGAAGGGGTTGGTGGAATCTGAGAGAGATGAGTGACTGCAGAGTCAGCCTCCCTTCCTCCCTTCCCTCCTGGGATGAATCCTTTGCCAAATCCTGTCATTTCTACATGCCCAATTTCTTTCAGGTCCAACCACTCCTCTCCACTCACACTGACTATTCAATCACCTTTTACCTGGGCACACAGCGGGGAAGCAGGAATAAAGGAGGGCAATAGTCACTGGGCAGCTTTGCCCAAGGGTCACATATTACATTAGCACCGGGTCCCATTCAAGGTAGGCATGAAAGTAAATTGGAGAAAGAGCAGTGATCATTTTATCTGGTCCCCAGTCACCCAACTTCCTTTCATGCAATACGTAAAAATGCTGGACCATGGAATGAGTTATTCCTACTGCCATTGGACAAGGGGCTCCCTTACAGAAAGGACCTCAGGACACTAGGGAAGAAATATAGAGAAATGAGACTAATTGCCATTAGGCTGCCTTGCCCAAGGGACATGGTAAAAGAGCATTGTGGGTTGGGTATGGTCAAATCTGAGAAACTTCCTTGCATGGTTCTGAAGAAGAGACAGCATGAGGATCACTAGAGAGGCCCCCAATTCCAGGGAACAGGAAGGTCCTTTCTCTCCTTGGCAAGTCTTTTCATTCTCAAAGTTTTTCCATAGCTGGACAATGTTGGAGTTGGACCAGCCGGCCTTCAAGGTACTTCCCTTCTCGAAATGCAGTATCTTAGAATATTCTAAGAAAGGATTTCAAGTATTCTCGGATCCTGCATGTATCATTTTGGAGGAGGGGGGGGGGATGCTAAAAGCTCCTGCGGACTCTTGGACAAGGGGTCAGCAATACAGAAACGGGAGAAAATGGGCAGCAAAGGGGCTGGTGCAGGGGATAGGGGACATCTCTTTAACCCTAATTCACTGTAAGAGCTCAAACAAGTCAATCATTTTTTGCACATTGTCCCTCCCATTAGAAGGTAACCAGACACCGTTTGGTTTTTGCCTTTCTTTATACCTCAAGCACTTAGAGCAGGACCCGCCACACAGTCAATGCTTCTTCCATCCTTGTTGACTGAGATGTCACCAAACTTCTCAAGTTTTTATTTTCCTTATGTGTAAAACAACCCAGTGGGGCAGATGACATCCAAAGGGCTCTGTTCTTCAAAGGTTCTGAGACCCAAAGCAGCTTTTCCAGTGTTGATCTTACAGCTGCTGGTCTGTAAAACCGAGTTACCCAAAGCTTGTCTTTTCTAAACTAGTCTATGTACATAAACCTGATTCTTTCTTCTTCTGTCTTATCTTCAGCTTGTCCTTTCTCCAAGCTTCCCTCCCATGCTCCGTCATCCCATTCAGCACCCAAAAGGGTGGAGCCCAGGGTGGCAAATTCAAAAAGGAATTAAGTTTTGGAAACTCTGAGGGAACACAGAATTGATGTGGGGGTGGTGAAAATTTAGAATCCCGTAGCACTCTGTCTCTATTTCTCTCTCTTTCTATATTTCTGTATCTCTCTGTCTCTGTATCTCTGTCTCCTGGAGTGTGTGAGAGTGTGTTTCTGTCTGTCTCTATGTCTGTCTGATCTTATAAAATAGGAAACTGAGGCTCAGGGAGGTGGGAGGTAAATGATTGAGTGCTCATTGTTTTAGAGCTGGGAGGAGTTATAGAAGTCACCTAGCCCAATCTCCTCATTTTATGGGTAAGGAAGTTGAGACTAGACCATTTAAAGTGATTCATACTTGAACCCAGGATCTTTGGACTCAAAATCCATTAGTCTCTCTCTGGAGTGGTTGCCCCAGCCAGATGAGGCTTTCTTTTTCTTTTTCTTTTCTTTTCTTTTCTTTTCTTTTCTTTTCTTTTCTTTTCTTTTCTTTTCTTTTCTTTTCTTTTCTTTTCTTTTCTTTTCTTTTCTTTTCTTTTCTTTCTTTCTTTCTTTCTTTCTTTCTTTCTTTCTTAATAATTATAACTTTTTATTGACAGAACCTAGGTAATTTTTTACAACATTATCCCTTGCACTCACTTCTGTTACGACTTTTCCCCTTCCTCCCTCCACCCCCTTCCCCCAGATGGCAAGTAGTGCTATACATGTTAAATATATCACAGTATATCCTAGGTACAATATATGTGTGCAGAACCGCACAGTTCTCTTGTTGCACAGGGAGAATTGGATTCAGAAATAACCCGGGAAGAAAAACAAAAATGCAAACAGTTTACATTCATTTCCCAGTGTTCTTTCTTTGGGTGTAGGATCAGTTTCTTAATATAAAACGAGGACACGGTACCAGAGCAGCTCTACTGACCTTTCTGTCTCCAAGTGTGTAATCTTGGTGTTAAGACATTTTCAAATGGTCATAGAACTTTTTGGTTGTTCTAGACCCATGATTCCATCCTTGTAGAGGACACCCAGTGTGGAGACTTCCTCCATTGGTGGAAAAAGCCATTTTTCTAGACATCACAGTCATAAATTGATCCATGAGCTTCCTCCACACTCTAATTTTGATCACCACATTTCAATACAATTGGTTTCCTTCTTGTATTTTATTTTATTCATCTAAAAACCCGATTCTGAGGAGGGATGCAGACCCATCAGCAGATCGGCAGACAAAAGGGTCCAAAGAAGCTCTGGGCTAGAGAGGTTTCCCAGACCCTGAGAGGGGAGATGACCCATCAGAGTCCCACTGAGGGTCTGTGTTAGGGGCAGGAGGTGACCCCGACCTTCCTGGCTCCTAAGTCTGCTCTCCATCCCATTCCATACTGACACTTTGAAAACAAAAACTTCATAGATTATAAGTGACCTGGAGAGTTTCCCATTAGAATTAAAAATCATAATAACTTAATTTTTTTCTCCTTTCTGACTTTTGCCAAAAGGCCCAAATTGAGCTTCCCTTTCTGCTTAAAGAGAAAGAAATCTGGGAGATGTTTGTTTACCTCCTCCTGCCATAAAGGAATGGAGTCCTTAATTACACACTGATTCATCATCAGTCAGGGTGTAGGAGAGGACTTGTGTGGTCCCGGACCATGGCAGAGGCAGAGGTGACAGAATGAGCTCCATGGCCACACCCTGGCTATTTTTAGAACTTCTTGAGCCACGAGCATGGCGGGTGTTTTTATGAACTCTTTCTTTTGAGAACTCTCTTGGCAATCTCCAAGTTCTAGGTAAAGGGCCAGGGCCTCCTGGTGGCCCGAGACCATGTTCTGGTTCTGGCTGAGGTTGCTTTCCAGACAGTCCAAGGACTATTGTGGTGCCATTGGGCCAGCACCCAAGGCTCAGTGCTGGAAGGGACTTTGGTCATTGTCTAGACCAAGGCCTTCGTTTTCCTGAGGTCAAAAGGGATAGAGTGACTTACTTAGGGATTTTGAATAGGAGAGAGCTTCACTCCCTGATCCGTCCTAATTCTCTCATTTAAACTTACTTTCCTGGGAGGGGAGAGAGTCATCCCACCTGGCCACAGGATGAAGGCCCTGGAAGGAGCCTCAGAGAAGGAGTGCAGTTAAACTGACCCACTTTACAGAGCAGGAATGAGATCCAGGAAAAGGGAATGCTTCAGGAGAGCTATTGTTAGCTAAGGGCAGAACCACCAGATGAGCCCAGCTCTCCGATTCACCATTTGCTCCTCAGTCTCTTCCCAGCCTGCAGGAAGCTTTGCCCTCCACCTCTTCATTCCAGTGCCTTCCCTCTGTTCATTATTGGTCCTATATACAGTTGGCTTTTCTTGTATCCCAATAAAACTATGGACTCCTTGGGGGTAGGGATTGTCTCTTGTAGCCCCAGCATCAAGCTACTGCCAGGGCAGAGGAAATCAAACCTTCTTTCCTTCCCTGAAGCTGGGCTCAGCGGGCAAAGGGTGGGGAGGAAGAAGGAAGGGAGGAAGGAGGCAGCCCCTGGAAAGCAGCCACCATTGAGTTTGGTTAGTCAACCTAAGATCCCTTTGGTGCTTGTTTCTGAGTAGTGGAGGAGGCGACCCAGACTGAGCTGATGAGGAAAGACCTGGGGAAGCCCTACTTCTCTCATTAAAAAGTACAAAGGAAAGACTTTTATTCTGTTTGCCTCTTAAAGTTGTGGTTTCCTCCCCGTTCCACCCCACCCCCTTCTGTTCCTGCTGTGCTCCCCGGCAACTGATTTCCAAACCCGCCAGGTGGGAGGCAGAATAAACTTTCCAGATCCCAGCTTCCTCATCTGTAAAATTAGCATTAGGCGAGGGACCTCACCCGGCTGCCTCAGTTCCTCTGGAGAGTGGCAGACCACTTCAGCCTCTTTTCCAAGAGAACCCAAATTGGGTCACAAAGCATCAGACGTGACTGAACAGGGACTGAATGGGAGTGAAACCTAAAGTCTATGGATTAAAAAAAAATTTAATATATTTCAAAATCATTGGTTTCCTTTGTTATCTCTCAAAACACTATTGTGAAACATTCCTAAGTTTTTTCAGATTGCCGAAGGGCTCCGGAGTCACCCAATGAGCTGATCTTTGGGGCTCTTCCCAGCTGAAAAGCTTCTGGATGGATGTAAAGAACTCTGGCTCCTTCCTAGGGAAGAGGGATATTCAGCATGGCCTCCTTCCCCAGTCCCAGAAGCTAAGTGTTATGTAAACCGAACCTGTGTCAATGGTAGCTGCTTCATGGGAGTCCATGCTAGCAGAGACTTTGGCAGTGAGCGGGATCCTGGAGGTCTCCCCTGCCCAGGAGCCGGGACGTAGGGCCCCCCCACCCTTTCTCTTCCCAGGCGGGAGGAGGATCAGCCTTGCACTGAGGGGTTTCCAAAGCAGCTGGGCTCCCGGCCACCCCATGAGACATGGTGACCGCCTCCGTTTTACAGGTAGAGACTCGGGGAGAGGAGCAGAGTGTGGGGGTCCCGCATCTGGCCGAGGTCGGAGCAGAGACGCGATGGAGATGCCCCAGGCCGTGGCTGCACAGCTCAGGCTGTTCCGGAAGAGGTGGACACTCAGTGAGACCAAGGCCGGACTTCCCACCTTGGGCCCCTTTGTCCGGTTCCAGAATTCTCGGGGCCATTTACGCAGACACCACGAGGCTCAGGCAGGGACTGTTGTTCTTCCTCACCTGCTGCAGTCACGATTCCTGACAAACCCACGGCACGCTCGAGTTTACAGAAGCTTGATGAGCTCTCATGTGCATCCCAACGGCCCTCGGAGTCCTGAGGCACTGTGGGCGCTACAGGGACTTTTATCCCCGTGGGGAAACCGAGGCCCAGGATGTCTCAGAAGGTCACGCCATGGCCAGCAGCCAAGCCCCCGACCCCACCCAAGCAAGGGTCCCTGTGGCCCCCTCGTTGTGGCTTTTCTGTGCCTGGGAACTGCAGCTGTGGAATACTAATGTTTTCATTATGTTGCATGAATTTGAGAGCATCTCCTCTTGAGTATGTAAAGCAGCGCCCCAGCCCCAGCCACGTCCAAACTCAGGATCCGGAGGAAATGCATAATTCATTTCAGAAACACTCACTTTAACCTCTTGCTGCCCGGCTCTCAGTCCTGGGGGTGGGACCAGGTCCCAAAGAGCTCAGCAGGGAGGAGGAGGGGGCTTTGCTGCTGGGGAGGGCCCCGTGGAGCTCTAAGCCACGTCTCCTCCACCCCCACCCCTCATCCCCTGCCTCCTGCCCTTTGTTTAGTTCTCTCTGCTCCCCCTTCCACACGTAATTGGGTCAGAAATCCAGGAGGGAGATGGATGTTCTTCCAGGGCCTGAATTCCAATATTCTGCATAAAGGGGAGAACCAGAGGGGCCTACGTTTCTGTATGGGGAAAGGCACGCTGTAAAATTTAATTTAAAGGAGGAAAAAGGAGAAAAGCGCCTGATATGTTTGAGGGTGACTTCCAAGTCAGCAAAGCAAGGGCTCAGGTCCTCTGATCTATTCTGGCTGAGGGGTCCTGAGCCAGTCACTTAACCTCGAGGCACATTGGCAATATCTCCAAGGCTGGGAAGGTAGAGGGATGCTCCCATTCTAGCGACAACCAGCACCTGTCAAATCTGACTTCTGTTCCCCAAATTCTATTAAATCTGGGGCTTCAACGCCCCCTCCCCCAACTTTTCTTGGCCCTCCCAACCAGCCTGGGTCCTATCATAACCTTTAATGTTTATGACTCAATCAGCAAACATCGGTCAAATGACTGGAGTCTGGAGTATACAGAAGGACGAAAGCAGTGCAGCCTCTGCCTCCAAGAGTTTACATTCTGGGGGAGAGGAGATGACAACATAAATGTGGACAAAATAAATCAATGATCATTGTGAGCGTGGGTGGGTGGGTGGGGGTGCACTAGTGGCTCTGGGGAATCGGAAAGACTTTCCTTGGGTGTTTCTGCTGAATTTTGAAGGAAACCAGGGCTTTTAGGAAGGGAATTGATCAGGGACCGTGTTCTAGCCACGGGTCACTCCTCAAGAAAAGATTCGCAGAAAGGCGAGGGATTATGATATATAGGGAGCAGTAAAAAAGACCAATTGGGGAGGAGAATGGAAAATAATATCTCCTGGTCGTAAGGAAAATGAGGAGCAATGATGTATTGACAGTACATGAATAATAAGAAATCAGTCAATCAGCAGGCATCTATTAAGCACTAACTATATGCCAGGCATTGTGGGAGGTGCTGGGGATACAGAGGAGAGTGAGATCAGGGGTTAAGGAGCTTATAATTTACCAGAAGATGCAACATGTTTATAAATAAGAAAACAGAAGAGAAATCCAAAATAAATACAGGGAAATTTGGGGAGCAGGGAATCACGAGTGGGGCAAGCAAGGACGGCTTTTTGGAAGAGGTTTTCCTGCTCCACATGAATACTCTGGTTTATGAAGCACATCACAAAGGGGGGAAATCCAAACCTTCCCTACTTCCCCAGGGTCAGCCTGTCCTGCCTGAAGCTCCTTCCATCTGCGTCACCATTCCCAAGTCCCTTCCCTTTTCTGGAGCCTTCTACAGTATCATTTTTTGTCTGAAGCTTCTGGCACCCCATGTGCCTCCCTCTCAACTCCAATGAGTTCCCCAAGTATCCTGTACCCAGTTTATTTGTATACATGGCTATACTGTGCCTTTTGGGTCCCCCATTAAATGGAGAGCAGGGATGAACTTTTGCCCTTTTTATCTCTATTGCTTAGCTCAATGCCTGCCACATAGTAGGCACTTAATAAATGTTTATTGAATTGAATTGAACTGAGGCTTGTCTATACTGACCTGGCTCTAAGACGCCTCTCACTGACTTACCAAGCCCATTCCTCCTCTTACACGGGCCTAAGCTTCGATATCCTGGCTAAGGCACACAGTAGGCACTTATTTGATGTTTGTTCATTGGTTGATGGACATGTCTTGTGCCCCGGGAGACGCGGCTTCCCAATTGTCCTGTGAACCAGCTCCTCTGGAATATTTCTCCCTGGAGTTTTCGGATTCCCTGGGCAGATTCCCAGATGGTTCCACCACTCCCGGTTCTAGAGCCCGCTGGGCTGCTCTACTGTCACCATGGCTTGTGAGGCCCTACTAATCGCGAGCTTCCCTTGAACTACTTCCCTTATTTATTCTCTCCATGATTGTTTCACACCGAGCTCCTTCCCTTGGGTGAGTTCACGTGGGCTAAATAACAGCATTTGAGTATTGTCGGCTACTTTGGCACTTTTGAAAATACCCGAGTCCCCAGAAAGCAGCCCCCACTAACTGGCCCAGTATGTGATTTCCCATAGAGTAGGGCAGACAGCATTGGTCCCATTTTACAGTTGAGAAAAGTGAGATTTAGAAACATGAAATGGTCACAGAGCAAGGGGCCAGCAGAGGTGAAAGGAGAATTCAATCATCTCCTCATTGCCCGTCCAGCTCTCCTTTGAACCCTTTGTGCTATTGCTTCTTCCCTCGATGCCATAAATTACAGTTTCCCAACAAGTGCCTGGAGAGCTTTGGAGAATTCAAATTATGTTTCTGTGAGTCACCGTGGCCCGGATTCTTCCCTTCCCTCGGCCATTTCTGAAGGGGGGAGGGGGAGGATGACTATGGCAGACGCAAGGGAGAAGAACCATGACTGGGTGTTTGTCCATGTAAAATCAGGTGTGCTGGGGGTAGAGTGGCAAGCATTCCGGCTGGTGGCCGTGGGCGGTCAAGTCCAGAGGGCGTCCCTCCCGAAAGACGAGGACCTTAGGAAGGGCCTAAAGGAGCTGTGCAAGATCTAAGGATTTTATGATGAGAGAGACTGAGACACACACACACATACACAGAGAGAGAGAAAAAGAAAGAGAGACAGAAACAAAGACAGAAAGATGAAGGGAGACAAAGACAGAGATAGAGCAACAAGGAGACAAAAGCAGGAGCAAAGAAACAAAGGTGGAGGCAAAGACACAGAAACACACAGAGAGAACTGAGAAAACTGTTGGACGTTACAGACAGTGAAAGGTTTGACAGAGCTTGACCTTCTCTATGATTAGATTATTTTCAAAATATCTGCATAGTTTTCAGCATTCACCCTTGCAAAACCTTGTGTTCCAATTTTATTTTTCTTCCTCCCTTCCCTCCACCCCCTCCTTCTAGAGGGCGGGTAGTCCAATATATTAAAAATGTGCAATTCTTCCATACATATTTCCACAATTATCTGCTCCACAAGAAAAGTCAGATCAAAAAGGAAAAAAAAAAGGAGAAATAAAATAAAATTCAAGCAAACAACAACAAAGTGAAAATGCTATGTTGTGGTCCCCAGTCAGTTTCCACAGGTCTCTCTCTGGCTGCAGATCTCTCTTCATCACAAGATCATTAGAACTGGCCTGAATCACCTCACTGTTGAAAAGAGCCAAGTCCATCAGAATTGTTCATCGTATAATCTTCTTGTTGCCGTGTACAATGATCTCCTGGTTCTGCTCACTTCCCTCAGCATCAGTTCATGTGAGTCTCTCCAGGCCTTTCTGAAATCACTCTCCTGATCATTTCTTACAGAACAATGATATTCTATAACATTCATGTACCGTCATTTATTCAGCCCTTCCCCAACTGATGGGCATCCACTCACTTTCCAGTTTCTTGCCACTACAACAAGGGCTGCCACAAATGTTTTTGTACATGTGGGTCCTTTCCCTCCTTTGGGATATAAGCCCAATGGGATATAAACTGGATCAAAGGGTCTGCACAGTTTGATGGCCCTTTGGGCATAGTTCCAAATTTCTCTCCAGAATCAATTGACAACTTTACCAATAATGCATCAGTGCCTCAGTTTTCCCATGTCCTTCCTGTCTCTAACATTCATCATTATCTTTTCCTGTCGTCTTAGCCAATCTGAGAAGTATGAAATGATACCCCAGAGTTGTCCTACTTAGTAGTTTTTAATCAATAGTGATTTAGAGCATTTTTTTCACATGACTAGAAATGGCTTTAATTTCTTCATCTGAATATTGTCTGTTCATATCCTTCGACCATTTATCGACTGGGGAATGGTTGTATAAATTTGAATCAATTCTCTCTATATTTTAGAAATGAGGCCTTTAATACGAGTAGACTTTTTGACATCATGAGTACTCAAAGACCTTCACTTTTGGAAAAGAATAATCATGACTCCTTTTGGCTCCAGATTTGTATGATCTTCGATCATTTACTCAAGAGAATATTCTGAATGCCTGGAGTATGAGAAACACGCCCATTTAGGAGAGGAAATGGAAGAATTTGAAGGAACCTTGGTAACTACTAGATGCGACTCAAATCTTCTCAGCCCTTCTAATTCCAGTCCTTTCCCCCTGCTAATGATCTCCTCTTGATCCTACAGAGATCTGGCTCTGTAAATACTTGCTTTTTTGTTGTCTACCCCATTAGATGTGAAGTCTCTTGCCTCTTTTTGCATTTTCAGTGTTTAGCAGAGGGATTGTCCCATAAAAAAAGTGTTTAAATGTTGATTGATCGAAACACGCCCCCAAAACACGCTACAATGGATAAAGAATGGGATTTTTGATCACTATGACTTAGGGGAATCATTCATTCATTCAGGAATATCTGAGTTCAAATCCTGTCAGCTACACAGGATCTCAGGTTCACCATTTGAGAGTGTTGGTCCCTTCCAGCTCTAAATCTCCAATTCTGTGATATCCCAATTGCCTTTTTGAGGATCTGGGATTCCAATTTTGGATACCTCTGATTCTTGTAACGTATCTTTTCATCAAGATAAAAAAAGGTCTCACTCTTAAGGAGCTTCCAATCTAATTGGGAAGGCAGTTCATAGATATCGATCCAGCCACGTTAGTCAGCTGCCATTAAGCTGACTCATTGACTGAAGGACATGTTGATAGTGCCAAAGGCTAGGATCCAGTCCCCAAATCCTCCACATCATTTTCTTTCAGAAATCCTTCTCGTGCTGTGAATGGGATAATCACAGAAGCTTCATTCACTAAAGTTACGACAATCATAGGAACGCAGAACTTTTAAAGGGTTATGGCCGCAGTATTGAATGCTGGACCTTCCCAGAGTCAAAAACGGAGGCCTACTTTTCAAAAAACAGGACGAGCCATTAGGAAAGAAAGCTGCCATCCCACTGCTCCAAGTTCTCCAGTTTTTCAGTGTGTGCTGATGAGGACAGATGCTAAGGGGGTCTGAGAAATATGTTGGAGACATAGTGGACAGAAGAACTTGTATCTTCATTTTTTAAGAATCCCTTTTGTTTTTTCTTTTTATTTATTTTCTTTTTAATGTATAGAATAAGACATGCATTTCTGTAGTGCAGCATGATGAAAAGTCAGGATCTCTGTGTCGAGAAAGAGGATTTTGGAATTTTATTTGATTATTTGCAGTCCTTGCTTCCCCAAGCATTCACTCTCCTGGAATTCACTCTCTTGTTTGTTGGTTTTAATACATTTTCAATAGTCCCTTTATGGCCTTAGAGGAGATACCTCTTAGGATGTCTCCACGTGATCCCAGAGTCCTTAGGGAGAGGGAACAACAATGCACTGAGCCAGACAATCAGGCCTGGTGATGTTTCCATGCTAATGAATGGAAGCACAAATACCACAGGCTGACTGCGGGTCCGGACATTGTGCTTTGGGGAAGGAAACGGTTCTGAAAAGTGAGCCAGTCTGAAAGGCAGTCCCAGGAAGGGCCCAAAGGGAAGGCCGCCTCTGTTCAACTGCACCCGTGTCATCCTCCAGTAGGCCCCCGCTACAGTGGAGATGTGTGAGTAAAGTGTCGACATCTGGTAGGTGAAGGCCACTGTGGAGATCTCTGACCTTTGGGGAGAGTTGGGACAGGGCTGCTCTAGGAGATCACACGCAACCCGAACCCTCAAGAAATTTAGGATTTTCCTGGGAATAGCTGAGGTTTCAGGAAGGGGGGATGGCCTCTCCAAAAGCATGGAGAAAAGGATGGACATTTCTAGGGATGGGAGGTGGGCCATTTTGGCAGGAATTTAGAGTACATTAAAAAGAGTATTGCAGAATAAGCCCTGAGAGGTTATCTGAAGCCAGTCTGTAAAGGTCTTGGAATATCTTATAGGAGGTTATATTTTAGACTAAAATTAGCAGGAAGTACCTGGAGCTTCTTCTACAGAGCAATGACTGGGTCAGCCAGAAGGAGGATGGGTTGGAGAGGGAGAAGATTGGAGACAGGATTCAGCCTTAGCAGGCTCTAGCAGTAGTCCTGAGAACAAGGGATGTATCTTTATTTTTTAGAATCTCTTTTCTCTTTTTAAAATTTATTTTCTTTTTAATGTATAGAATAGAACAAAGTGATAATTACACATGAAACTGCAAATCCCATATACACAACTTACTATTTGATTTCAACTACTGTGTAATAATTAGGTTGCTAAAATTTTTAAGAACTTTGGCTCCACAGTCTCTTGTTATTTTTTATAATTTCAATTTATCTGTTTTGATTCATTAATTATGAATATGAAACGTCTAATAAAACATTTCTTTTGTGAAGTGAATCAAAACAAGAGCAAAGCATTTTATTAAGACATAAAAGAAAAGTACATGCAAGAGAAACTCAGTTGGTGGAATCTTTCTTGTCCCTGTTCACAGACAAGTGCCCCGCTCCCCACAGTTCTGAATTGGAGGAAAACCCACGAGCAATTGGGATAATCAAATTGTAGGAGTGAAACTTAATGGCTTGTTTGGAAACCTTTAAGTAGTTGTGCTGGAGATGAAAAGAAGGAGAAAGAAGGATCAATTATAGGTAGGGGGTAGTCTGGCATCTTTTAGTCCCCACCTTTGAGTCTAGCCTATAGGTGTTAGGAGCTTAATGTCTGCTTCCTTTGTTTTCCTCCTCTCCCATATGGAAAAATATGGATTCTATCCATATTAGTTAGTTTCCTGCCTGGAATAGTTTAGTGGCGCTTCCCATCGAGCTGCAGAACTCCAACAAAACAGCTTGTTCACTTGGGACAGTATTTATTTGCCCAAAGTTCAGGGGTTAACTCTCCCAGGTCCTTCAATGTCTCATCATATCATGGAAGTGACCCGGGTCCTCGAAGGGTCTGTCCGAGGACAGCGGGTCCCACCGACCAGGTGTGGCCCCAGGGACGACCATCTGCTTGAGAGGGCCTAGAGCTCGATTTAAATAAGTTCACCAGGCAAGTTGGTTGTAAGGGGATGAAATGTGAGACCAGGAAAATGCTTCAGGAGCAAGTGAAAGCTGTGGTCTATGTTGGTGAAGGGGTGTGTGTGTGTGTGTGTGTGTGTGTGAATGTATGTGAATGTGAGTGTAAGTGTGTGTGAGTATGTGAGTGAGTGTGTATGTGTGTGTGTGTGCGCGTGTGTGGATTCATTCTGAAAAAAAGGGACAGATCTGTGTAGTATTGAAATGATTACTGGACACTTGAATAATTCTCCATTTTGTTCCTGATACTAAAGATTTAAAAAATAACTTCGATGTTGGGGAAAAAATAAGCAAAATACTGCTATGGGGCTGCTCCTTATTCTCTATTGGAGACATGGAGCAAAGTTTCACCTGTGGGAAAAGATTGGTCTCTATTATTGATGATAGGATTAGGGTTAGAATTGAACCTCTCCTACAGGGTGGGGCAGGGTTGGGGGGAGGGACAATCCATAGGTTTCCTCCTCATCCCACCCCCAGTGGTTCTAGAATCTTCAACTCAGAGCAGGCCTGCAGTTCGGGTCACTTTAACCAATGAACCTCAGCTTAGCCATCCATACAATGAGCAACTGGGGTGAGATCTGGGGATTTTGAACCTTTCAGGGGATGTCATTGATCCTCAGTAGGATTTTAAATGCGTTAAATAAATATATACCTACATATTATGAAGAGAGAGACAGTGACAGTGACAGAGACAGAGAGAAGGAAAGAGAAGAAAAAGAATAAAGGAAGGAGGGAAGGAGGAAGGCAAAGGAAGGAAGGAGGGAGGAAGGCAAAGGAAGGAGGGAAGGAGAAAGACAAAGAAAAGAGGGAGGGAGGAAGGCAAAGGAAGGAGGGAAGGAGAAAGACAAAGGAAGGAGGGAGAGGGGAGGAGAAAAGGCAAAAGCACAGGGGTGGGGTCAGTGGGAAGGAGCCGGGCAGCTCTGGGGAGTGGCTGCAGAGGCAAAGGGAAATTCATTGTTCACCAGCACCCACCTCTCTCGCCAGTAATTAAATTTCTGCAATCCCTTGTCATCCGCATATGAAACAGAAACTCTCCTTCTCAGCTGCGAGACCCAAACACTTTGTTCTTCCCGGGCAGGCACCTCAGCCCGGCCAGGTGGGCAAAAGCAGAGCCGGCGGGTCTCTCCTCCCTCAGGGACAGGGATTCCCTTTTGGGAGGAGCTTCCTGGCTATGAGCACCCCCAGCCTGCTCTGTCTTATACCTGAGTCTGGGGGGAGTGTTAAATCCAAGGCTCCAGGTCAGTCCCTGCTCCTCCAGCAACTCCCAGTGTTCTAACTTTCTTTATCTTATCTCCCCTGACTTTAAGGTTGTTTGGGAGACATCAGAGAGGCACTTTCGCACAGAGCTGGGGCATCCTGGGGGGAGGGATTTCCAGGGTGTTGCAGGCGAGCTCTCCTGGCTCCTCTGGCAAAGGCCTTTGTGAGAATTACCGAGGCCCAGAAGGACGGAGCTCGCGGGGACGGGCGGCCTCCGGTGGGAGACATGTCTGACCAGAGATTCCCTTTGACACAACAGGGACGGAGCTGGGCAGAGGCTTGGGAGGCCGCTTCCTCCAGGGGCTGCCGGGCCTTCTGGGGCACCTTTTAGGTTTCCAGACTCCAAGCCTACAGTTGTCACTTGTCAAGTGTTCCAGCTGTTTCTGGTTCAGCATCAGGGACCAAGCAGAAGAATCGACATTTCCTTCCAGGAGGTCAGTAACTTGAGGCAGCATGGCCCAAGGAGGGGAGAGCACAACAGAGTCCCAGACTTGGGTCTCGATGAGGGTCCTGCCATTGCCTAACCCCAATCCTGCCCCCATCTTCCTCACCTCTGCACGCTTCAGTTTGCACATCTGTGAAATGAGAAGGATGCACCGGGTCATCTCTGAATTTCCTTCCGACTCCAGATGCAGGATCCTCCCTCTGCTTGGAGCTCCTGTCTCCAGGCTAAATCGCCCCGTATTTCCTTTAACCGATCCTGTCCGGACCTGAACTCCAGGCCCTTCCTCATCCTGTCTCCCTCCTTCTGATGCTTTTCTCATCAATCCGTGTTGTCCTGACTTGCCACCGGACTTGGCTGATTCTGGAAGAGGGAGTGAGGCTGATGACTTTGGGCCTCCCTGCCTCCCTTCAATCCGATTCATGCTTGAATCAAGACGTCACCCCGGCTGTCATTGGTCCTCCAGTAAGACCAATCCCTGTCCTTTGTAACAGCATTGCTTATGCCTGAAAAAAATCCCCCAGATGTGTTCTGGCACGGAGAGTTCTGCCTCTGCAGTGGGACATTCACCAAAGGATTATGGGAAATTTTGCCTTTACTTAGCTTGCAGTCCACTAAAACCCCCAGATCTTTTTCAAACAAACTTCAATCATGTCTCTCCTATTTTCAAACTTGTTTAAGCAATTTTTTGGCATCTGAGTGTAAGACCTTATCTTCCTCCCCATGAAACCCCATCTCCACAGATTTCCCTCAGAATCTTGGACTTTCAAGTTCTTTTTATTAATTAGTTATGATTAATTTACCGAATTTGTTTGATTTATTTAATTTGCTTATATATATATATATATGTATGTATGTATATGTGTGTGTGTGTCTGCACGTATGCAAGCATGTATTCTGGGAAACCTGAAATATTAAACAGTTTCTTTTCTTGGAATTGATTTCCCTTTCCCCGGCTAACAAAGGTCTCTGTCCAAATCATCTTGCTCAAATACTGTTCTAATTCTGAATAATCATTAGCTGGTGTGTTGAAACCGTGGTGCAGGAAGAGGAGTCAGCTGCGAAGGATTCAGCCTCTCTGCAGCAGGGAAGGGGCTGAGTAGGGATTGCCCTCCAGCCAGTCCTACAGCTGAGCAAGCCCAGAAAGGTAGGAGAGCTCAGGAACTTCATACAGGCTTGTGTCCTGAGGGTTTGGGTTTTTTGTAACAAGAGTATTGACACATGAAATGTTCAGAGAGACCGAGCATCTTATCTTCCCTGACTTTAAGGTTGTTTAGGAGACATCTGACAGCTCCATCATCCTGAGCTCTATCATCCTGGGGGGGAGGGATTTCCAAGATGTTTCAGGGGTTCATCAGGTCTAAACTATTTTCCAAATAACATTAAGGTATTTTTGTTTCTAATAATGTAAACATTGATTTTACAGAAACAAAAACTCTTGGGGGAGACTAAATTTTTCCAAACTTTTTAAAATAATATTTTTTCCCCTGATTAACATGGTAAAAAACAATGTCTGACTTTTTTATTCAGGTTGGAGCTTTAAATCCTATCCCTCCCTTCCTCCCCTCCTCCCTTCTCACCTCTCTGGGACAGTATTAGCAATTTGATATAGACTATACATGTGCAGTCACGTAAAACATTTCCATATTAGTCAGTTATACAAAAAGGCTCAAACGATAATCACAACAAAAGAACATGAGCAGCCTCCCGCTTCCCTCTGCATTCAGACCCCACGGGTTCTTTCTCTGGAGGTGGAGAGCGTGTCTGATCACGAATCCTTTGGGATCACCTTGGATCACTGCGTTGCAAGGAGAGCTGGTGATCGGTGCTGATCACACAGAGTTGTTTCTGTGGACAAGTTTTCCTTGCTCTCATCACTTCCTCCGGCATCAGTTCATATAAGTCTTCCCAGGTTTTTTCTGAAATGGCGTCAATTCCATGAGGGTTCTTGTTCAGTCTTATTATTTAGACTTATTAGTCCCCGAGACAGTGGAGTTGAACATGATGAGGAATGAACCTGGAATACAAGGAGGTGGGGTCAAATTTGAACTGAATTATTGATTCTCTAAGAAAGCGTCGCATGATATATCTTGAGGCTTCTTTATTTTCTTCTGTAAAATGAGGGCCTTGGATTAGAGGAGGGGTCTCGTCCTGAGGCCCCTGGACCCATTTCATGGCATCTCTGAATTTGGTTTGGGGGGAAAATGGATCTTTATTCCTTCAGTCATTTAGAACCTTGATTCTGAGCTGGAGTCCACAGGTTTCATCAAGCCTCCCAAGGGTTCATGACCCAGAGATTTTGCCCTCCTGACTACAGGATTTTCCCTGGAGCCCTTGGTCTTCCACATCCACCTTTCTGTATTCCAGAGTAACCCTTAGCTAATCAGTCCATGGAGAATAATGTGGGAGCTGCTTCTCCTTCCCCCGAGTCACAGGCAGGACTCCTGGAGCTTCTTCCTCCCAGGAAGGGACCCAGATGTATTTATTTTGTAACAAATAAAAGAGAAAATTACAGAAGCCTCAGCAAATGGTGATGAGAGAAGTGATAAAGAGGAAAACCGGGTCTTCGGAGGCTGCCGTCCTGTCCTTGGAACCAAAAAAGCCCTTGAACGTCCCGGCTTTGATACTCGAGGAGGTCACTTTGCCCTCAGGTGAGCAATGAGGAACGAGGACCAGATGTCTCCCTGCAACCTGCCTGTCAGAAGAACAGGGGAAGTGCGGAGTCAGGATAACTGAGTTGAATTGGAAGCTCAGATTTTTGGTTGGAGGCCGTTTCCTAACAATGGCCTTGGGGGCTCAAGGTTCTATTAGTCACTGGAATAAGTAGAGGACAGTTCAATGCAGTGGGAAGAAGTCTCAGGGCCATCAAGTACAAACAAGCCTGTTTCTAACTCTGCAGTTCTCCAACCTCCCTCCAACCTCTGCTCCAGAATCAGTGCTGAAGGAGCAAGGTTAGCCTTGAGGCAGGTTAAGCAACGTGCTAAGCCACCAGATGGGCTGGAGGTTAGATCTGAACTCGAGTCTCTCTAATTCTAATTCTGGGGGAATTTGATTATGAGATGCTCCTTTTCCTGCACCAGGGTCCAGAATTCTGCCTTTCCGACCTTCTCCCTCCTGTTTCCAGAATCCTCCCTGAATTGGGTCTTTGCCAGGGCACGTCCTGCCTGGCATCTCGTGGCTCTCATGGGGTTACCCAGCGCCCGGTAATCCGGATGCCATGGGCCGTTTCTTGGCTGGCCCTTGGCTATTCTATGGGGGGAACTATCCGGTGAGAGGCTGAGTTGGACTGTGGACTCGGCTGCTTGTGAATGGCGCAACCCACTCACGTTGCTCCAACCCTCCAGCCTCCATTATCCTGCTGCTTAAAAAGGAGCAAGAGCCATCCCTGCTCGAGTCCAGAGAATTGGTCCAAATGAGATAACATGGCCTCACTCCCCGTAAAAATGGGGCATCCAAATAAAGAAACTCTGTTGCCTTTTAAAACAATACCGAGATATTTTTTGTTCCCATCTAGCAGATACTGTGCAACAAACACCCCCGCCACCCCTTTCATGAACTAGGTCTGGGGTGAAAACATTGCTTGGCGGTCGTTACTGGGAAAGATCATCACCAGGAACTGGGAAGGACAGCAGTTGTCCGGCAGTCAGGAGACCTAGGTTTCCACTGAACCTCAAATATCCACTAGCTTTTGTTACCAAGAGGTGCGATTTAGTCTCTTTGGGCCTCAGTTTCCCCCTTTGTAAAAGGGGAGGAGAGGACTGGGTGGTCTCTCATTGCTTTCCATTCTAACTTTCTGATGCTGTGACTAGAGGTAAGTGAATTTGCTCCTTGTACAGAGCAGAAAATTGAATCTGGCAAATGGTGAATATTTTGACCGCGGCCACATACATTTGAGGCCAGGATTGTGACCTTACTCACTTCATCGAGAATTCAGTGTTCTTTTCTCTGCCTTTACAGGTATGACAGTCCTTTCTTTTAATGAGTTTACTCCCTGGGATCTCTGTAATTAGTGAATTTTGTTGCTCCTCAGGTGGATTCCACTTCATTATGTACATGACATGGGGTGTATGGGGCGCCCAAGAGGACCCGCACCTCTGGTGGGAGGGCTTGCTGAACCCTTTCCAGGGCTTTTTTTTTTTTTTTATGCTTAACCATCTCTCACGTGGGACTCCAAGAAGCTTCAGCTGCACAGGGGCCACTCCCTGGCAAACGCCTTGGCAGACAGCTAGGTCACTGACGCTGAGTTGGGGAGATGACTTCTCCTCCAGGAAGAGTCAGATGAGAATGATTTGTGCCAACGGTTATGAGGACAGCAGAGCGATTAGAGCTGGGTCGGACGTGGAGGATTCCAAGGACGTCCATAGCATCCCAGGGGCTCTTGCCCTGTCCCTGGGCGGCCACGTCTCTGGAAGAGAGAGTGAGCCTGATGATTCACCTGCCTCATTTGAATCCAATTCATGAGCAAGTCAACATCATCGATCCTCTTCAAAAATGGACAAACAACAACAATGTAGATTATAGTCATTGTGCACATTATATAGGGCATGGATATACGCTCTTAATGTATATTTCAATTATTATGAATTTTATTCTCCTGGCTTTGATTTCTTCGTCGATTCACACAGACTTTCCTATGTTTCTCTGCAGTTTCCATATTTGTCAATCCTTCTTATAAAATGGATTCCATTGAGTTTAACCACCTTTTCTTCAGCCATTCCCCAAACTTTAGACTCTTATTTTTGTTTCCAGCTTTACATTATCACCAATACTATAGTTAGGGATATTTGGGGGAGTAGATATGTCTTTTCTTCCTGCCAGTTTTTTCCTTGAAATAAGAGTCCCTAAAGTGGGATCTCTGGGTCAAAGGGTAGGATTTAGTAACTTTTCTTGCATAATTCCATATTTCAGAAGCCTTGTTTCTCACAAACAAGAACTAGTCTGTCTCTAAATGAGCCTCAGAGGAATAGCAGCATCTCAAGGTTCAGGCTTAACATCCCACATCTTGTGCCAGACACGTATACGCAGCCCTTCCAAAGATGCTCTGCTCAATCTTCTATACAGTCTCTCCATTGAAAAACTCCTCCACTCACGGGAGCTTCAAAAACAAGCAACACAAACCTCAATTCTCCCCACATCCTTTTAAAAAGAAGTCTGGATTCCGAGCTGGAAGGACCCTTGAGATGTCTGTTCTGCGTTCTATTTTCCCCCGACTTGCTTCAAGGCTTAGTGCAGGGATCATGGGTTCCTTGACACTTTTCTTGATCCTGCTCCTCCTCACTCCCCAGGACCAGGTCCTTCTCCATTTTCAAATGGCTCTTCCTTACCTGTCTGTGCCTGGTTTATCTCTTCAGGAGAATGTAAACTACTAGAAGACAGAGAATAACTTGTTTTTGATTGCGTATCCCCAGTGGCAGGGCCTGGACATACTGAGTACCTCATTCAGGTTTAAATTGAATCCAGTCTGACATTTGAAAGATAAGAAATCAGAGACCCAGAGACAAAGTACTTGCCCCAAATCACACAGTTTGCAGAAGAGTCAGAATTTGGATCCGGATGTTCACGTGCAAAATTCAGTCATTTTCCCTCTTCAGCCCATAATGTTCAGTGGACTCACAGCCTCCCTTTCAGTACGTTTGCCATCTCCTGTCCTCCAGCTTGGGAGGATATTTTCCTGAATTACTATCTCTCTGTCTCTGTCTCTTTCTAGCTCTGTCTTTGTCATCTCTGTCTTTCTGTCTCTATTTCTCTATCTCTGTTTCTGATTCTCTCTCTGTGTTTCTGTCTCTGTCTTTCTCTTTGTCTCTGTCTCTCCCCTCTCTCTCCTTTTCTCTTTCTCTTTCTCTATGTATCTGCCTGTGTCTCTGTCTCTTTTCTGTAGAACTTTAAAAACACATGTATTTATTTTTAAATAGTATTCTATTTTTCTAAATACACACAAAGATAGTTTTCAACCTCGATTTTTGTCAGACTTTGTTCCCTTCCTTACGCCCCTCCCCCCCTTCTGCCCTCCCTAAGACAGCACTCTGATAGAGGTTAAACATGTACAATCCTTTTAAACGTATTTCCATATTTATCATATTGTGCGAGAAAAATCAGACCAAGGGGGGAGGAGAACACGAGAAAGAAAACAAACAAAGGTGAAAATCCTCTGCTTTGATCCATGTTCAGTCTCCATAGTTCTCTCTCTGGAGGCAGATGGCAAAAATGGCAGGTGTGTAAAACAAGCATTTATTGAGCACCTACTATGTGTAAAGTCCTGTGCTAGGCACTTGAGGGTGGGGAGAGAAAAGACAATTCAGCCATGCGCCCTACATGCCAGGTGATGATAATCAATTCAATTTATTAAGCATTAGTTAACCATCTGCTGTATTCAAGGAGCTAGAATAACCACCGGTCTTTTCTAGCACTTAGGTCCATTGTGTAATTGAGCCTGACAAACAGATGAGGAAGCTGGGATACAGAGAAGTTAAGTGACTTGTCCAGGATCACACAGGTAGGAAGTGGTAGAGAAAGTCCAGCACTCACTTCCATGACACTGTTTTCCTACATGGGATTGGAGGGAGGGGGAAAGGAGAGATGGGAGAGAATTGAGCCATGAACACAAATAATGTTAATTGCTGATAATGGTGGGCATTTGCATAGTACTTTTAAATTAGTCAAACAGCTTCTCATCATTATTTCATTAGATCCTCCCAATAACTGTGAGCCAAGTGCTATATTATCCCCATTATACAGATGACAAAAATGAGACCTCAGAAGTAAGGAACTTGCCTGGGGTCACAGAGCTAAGGCGAGCACAAGAAATGATGCTGACTTCAGGCTCGGGGCTTCCTGTTCTGCGCCAGGCTGCTCCCACAATACAAAGCTGGGTGGGTACCACAAGGGGAGGATTCTGGGGATTCGGAGGGAGGAAGGGCAGAGCCCTTGGGGTAGGGGTGTGTATGTGTGTGTGGGGGGGGATGGGGCACGGGGGCCAGGCAGACAGGAGGCAGGGAAGGAGGTTGGACAGAGGCAGAGATTTGGAGCCCAAGGCTCAGGTTGGGGTCCTGCTTTCTCCCTGGGGGGGGTCCGAGGTGAGCCATTTATCTTTCCTAAAAGATGAGGGATGAGCAGGGTCTCATCTAGCTCCATCTCTGATTCTAGACTCCTTCCATCTCCAGGTCTCTATTCCAGTGATTCCTGGAGGAAAGGGCCAGGCTGTACCGGGCGGGGAAGGGCTCAGGAGAGAGCCATGCGGGGCAGGGAATGTCAGGGAGGCTGATTCCAGGGAAGGCTCCATCACTGCCCGACCCATCACTGCTGGGAAGCTGTGGCCACAGTTCGGTTAATTGTCCCCTGTGACGCGCTCAAGGTGACCGTCCTCCAGCAGGAGATGTTCCTGATGGGAAGGGAGCTGGCTGGGAGGAGGCCCAGCGAGCACGGGGCAGGCCCTGGAGTGTTAGGTGCGCCCAGGTGGGGCCGGCGGGGCTGGACGAAGTCCTGCTGGGAAGTGCCCTTGGTTGAGGGAAGGCTCCCGGGGCCTCCCAGAACTTGCCCCGGTGCTTTTCGGAGGCTCGGGAGGAGGCTCAATATTGTTTCCTTCTCGGCTACATTGTTTCCCTCACAGTCCTGAGTGGGGCAATCCCTGGCTTTCTCCAGCACAGGAAAGTCCCCGAATGGCTGTGACTGTCTGAGTTTCACTTTCCCGGACGGTCTGAGCAGGAGCCTGTTTGTGGCAGGGTGGAGGCTCCTGAACCTTAGGAAGATGGGACTGAAACGGGGAAGACGGAGGCAGGTGGAGACCCCATTGGGGAGTCCAGGGACTTCCATACTTTTGTCGTGAGCCACAGGATGAGATGGCAGGTGCTCTCCAGAGAGCCGGGGCTCTTCCTTGTCTTCCATGCTGAGGAAAAGTCAGACCAGGGACCCTAAGGAGCCTCAACTAGTCCCGGAATAAGACTTGGGAGTCCATGGATTGAGCCCGTCCATTTAACTGATGAGGAAACTTTGGCCCAGGGAGAGGAGTCACAAATGCAGAGTCATGATCCTCTGTCTACAAACCTCAGAGATCGCTAGGCCAAGCCCTTTATTTGACAGATGAGGAAACTGAGGCCCCGAGAGATAAAACAACGTTCTCAGGGTGATCCCCTCGGTCCCATTGACCCATCAGACCATGTTCTTGCCATAGCCCTCGCGGACTACTGAGTTTAGCCTCAAGTCACTTTATTTTTGGTCTTCAGAATTCCCTGGAGGCCACAGGCAATATTTGCCTGAGCAAGGCAGCATCTGCTTTGCCTGCTGGCTAAGGAGGGTGGTTGTGCATTTGACAAATATTTGCATGAATTAGTGATAAATGAAAATATTACACAGAATGTGAAGACAAAATATTCTTCCTACCCCATCCCTCCATTAAGGGACAATTGCCCAACCACGTCACTGATGGGAGAATTCTCCAGCCCTGAAGGCACAGAATCATGGGAGGCTGGAGTCTCCTCGGCGGCAACATTTCCCCAGGAATGGGGAAAATAAAACAAAACCTCGAATGCTTTATTTTCTTTCTTAAAAGGATGTCTGTTTATTTCAATTAATCAAGAACAAGCATGTCTGAAGGTTCTATGTGTCTGTCAGGCACTATTGGAGAAATAAATACAAGGAGATGGAAGGTTCAATGCTACCAGCAACGACCCCATAGTCCTTAGCTGAGAGCCATCTTTGTGGATGCCCTCCCCAGTTCTCAGGGGAGGAAATCGAGACACAGAGAATTGAGGTAACTTTAATTTTGGAGTTTCTGAGTCAGGACTGGGGTCTTTGGGGACTCCAAGACCACATGCTCCTTCTCTGTTTAAAGAAATGTTTAAAAAGAATTTTAAAAACAGCTGTAATAGCAACACTGGTAGAGCTGAGTAAAATTAACAATGGGCAAAGCCTCTTAAAAGGGCGTGGCCACGGAAGTGGCTCCGAGAAAGGCCGAAGAGAAGAGCATTGCCCCTGTGGGGTGCACAGGCTGTCCAGAGAAGAGGAGGTTGGAGATGGAGGACGGGATAATCCCCTTTATTATGACTGTCCCTGCAGTCACTTCCTTTCTTCCATAGCTGAATCTGTGATTTATTTCCCTCATGAATCCTCTCGCACCCTGGACCGCAGGATGGATGGAAAGCCCCGGAGCTTCATGATCTGCTTTTTCTCCAGCAGTTGCATTTTGAGCCAGAAATTAGATCACTGGAGAGACAAACAGAGAGGGGGCCCTCGGTCATTCCAGCCGTGTCCACATGCTAGGAAGATCACGGGCTCATTTAGCGCATTAGCGACACAGTGTTACTAGGACACACGTTCTAGGCAGCCTTCCATGTGACGGGGCCCAACGGGCAGTGCTAATTAATCCGGCGATGATGGCGATCCCTTCCCATCTGTCTCTCTGTCTGGCAGTCTCTGCGTCTCAGAAAACTCCATTCCCAGAGACCAGAGCCTGGGCCTGCCGGAGTGATTAGATTACATCATCTTTTTAATTCCCCATGGCTGCGGCCTCTGACCTTTCATGTTATTCCTGCTGCCTCCTGTGTGGTTGAAATGACTCACAGGGGTCTTCAAATGTGACCCGCTCCTGGCCCCCGGCTTCTCTCCCCAGGCTGGTCGACTCTCCTGACGGCGGCGGTTTTTACGAGCCCGCCGCCTGGGTCCTGTACACAGCGTTCCATTTTCAGCATCCCCTGGCCTGAGGTATGTGTCTCCTCCGGCACTCAGGACCCCAAGCTTCTTCCAAAGCTCAGCTTGATGGCCCCTCCTCCAAGAAAGGTTTCCTGCTTGTGCTCCGTGAATCTGCATATATTGTGTATGTTGTTTGTGTGTGTGTGTGTGTGTGTGTGTGTGTGTGTGTGATTTGACCCTGGGGAAAAGTATGCTCTTTGAGATGGGGGCTTGCTATGCTCCCTGACCCCCAGATTTCATTCCCCCCAGTTCATGACTTTGTGGGGGCTGTGGAAAGGCAGCCGGACTTGGGACCAGAGGACCTAGACTGGAATCCAAGTTCTGTCCCAGCTTTTGGGATATTGGTTAAGAAAGTCATTGAATCTCACTGGACCGCACTTTCCCCATGGGTCAAATGAGGGATTGGACTAGGTGACCTCCAAGCTTTCCAGCTCAAACAATTCGATCCCATGACCCCCTGCAGCCTTCCCTTGGGTTCTTTAAGTCTCTCCCTCTTCAGGAAGTCCTGGCCTTTCCCCAAACTCCTCAGCTCTCATTGAGGGGCTGACAATAGGTTCCAGCCCAAGCCTTCTGTGGCCATTGTTGGGGCACTGACCAGCTGAGTAAAGGGAAATGGCCCTTGTTTCTGTTTTGGCCAGAGACTCCGAGGTTTCCCTCCGAGGCTGATATGTCCACATACATCCACATATACACGATGCGTCCATATGCATCCACATATACACAATGTGTTAATATAATCCACATATACATCTACATATACACAATGCATCAGTATACATCCACATATACACAATGCGTCCATATGCATCCACATATGTACAGTTTCCATATACATCCACATATAAACAATGCATCCACATACATCCACATATACACAATGCATCTGTATACATTCACATATGTACAATGTGTCCATATGCATCCACATATACATCCACATATACACAATGCATCCATATATATCCATATATACACAATGTGTCCATATAATCCACATATACACAATGCATCCACATACATCCACATATGCACAGTTTCCATAATACATCCACATATAAACAATGTATCCACATACATCCACATATACACAATGTGTCCATATGCATCCACATATATACAATGTGTCCATATACATCCACATATACACAATGTGTCCATATAATCCACATATACATCTAGGTATACACAATGCATCAGTATACATCCACATATACACAATGCGTCCATATGCATCCACATATGTACAGTTTCCATATACATCCACATATAAACAATGCATCCACATACATCCACATATACACAATGCATCTGTATACATTCACATATGTACAATGTCCAATGCATCCACATACATCCACATATACACAATGCATCCATATATATCCATATATACACAATGTGTCCATATAATCCACATATACACAATGCATCCACATACATCCACATATGCACAGTTTCCATAATACATCCACATATAAACAATGTATCCACATACATCCACATATACACAATGTGTCCATATGCATCCACATATATACAATGTGTCCATATACATCCACATATACACAATGTGTCCATATAATCCACATATACATCTAGGTATACACAATGCATCAGTATACATCCACATATACACAATGCGTCCATATGCATCTACATATGTACAGTTTCCATATACATCCACATATAAACAATGCATCCACATACATCCACATATACACAATGCATCTGTATACATTCACATATGTACAATGTGTCCATATGCATCCACATATACATCCACATATACACAATGCATCCATATATATCCATATATACACAATGTGTCCATATAATCCACATATACACAATGCATCCACATACATCCACATATGCAGTTTCCATAATACATCCACATATAAACAATGTATCCACATACATCCACATATACACAATGTGTCCATATGCATCCACATATATACAATGTGTCCATATACATCCACATATACACAATGTGTCCATATAATCCACATATACATCTAGGTATACACAATGCATCTGTATACATGCACATATATACAATGCATCCATATATATCCATATATACAATGTGTCATGCATCCCATATAACAATGATCCAATACTATCCATATATACAAATGTCCCATATGCATCTACATATGTACATGTTTCATATACATCCACATATAAACAATGCATCCACATACATCCACATATACACAATGATCTGTATATCACATATGTACAATGTTCCATATGCATCCTACACTATACATGCACATATATACAATGCATCCATATATATCCATATATACACAATGTGTCCATATGCATCCACATATATACAATGCATCCATATACATCCATATGCAGTTTCCATAATACATCCTAATATAAACAATGTATCCTACATACATCCACATATACACAATGTAGTCCATATATATCATATACACAATGTGTCCATATACATACACATATACACAATGGTCCATATAATCCAATATACATCTAGGTATACATAATGCATCTGTATACATCCACATATACAATCGTCCATTGCATCTCAATGACGTTTCATATATCCACATATAAACAATGCATCCACATCATCCACATATACACAAGATTGTTATTCACATATGTAAAGTGTCCAATGCATCCCACATAAATCCACATATACCAAATCATCCATATATATCCATATATAAAATTTCCATATCCCCATATACAAAAGGTCCACATCATCCACAATGCGTTTTAATACATCCACATATAAAAATGTATCCCAACTCCACATATAAAATTTCCATATGCATCCACAATATACAATGTGTCCTATAATCCCATATACCAATTGTCCAATAATCCCATATAATCTAGGTATACAAATGCATCTGTATACATGCCATATATAAATGCATCCAATATATCCATATATACCAAATTCCATATGCATCCACAATATTGATCCATAACATCCACATACACAATGGTCCATATGCATCACATATGACGTTTCATATACATCCACATATAAACAAGCATCCACATACATCCCACATTACACAATGCATCTGTATACATTCCATATGTACAAGTGTCCATTATCCACATATACTCCACATATACACAATGCTCCATATTATCCATATATACTGTCCAATATAATCCAATAACAATCTCCACATCATCCCAATGCGTTTCCATAATACATCCACATATAAAAATGTATCCCCTACATCCACATATACACAATTGTCCATATGCATCCCACATATACACAATGTGTCCATATACATCCCAATTACAAATTGTCCATATAATAATTCATCTGGTATACACGTATTTATCTTGCACATATATCAATGCTCCATATATATCCATATATCAAATTTCCATATGCATCCACATTATAAAGCATCCATATCATGCACATTAAAATGTTCCATATAATCCCCAATGTTCCACATCACAAATGCATCTGTATCATGCCATATACACAATGTGTATATCATAAATAACTGTATTCCCTGGCCATCTAATCCATTTCACTTGCCTCCCTGAAGTCAGGGTCCTCTTCATGAAAGGACAAACAGCAAGACCAGCTCCCCTCCACTGAGTGCCCTTTCTCCTCCGTTACCTTATATAACTTGTTATTTGGTTTTGTGTTTCTGCACAGGGCAGGCACGTGTTTGCCCAATAGTAGGGGAGCTCCCTGCGGCACCTCCAGCTCCTAGAACAGCATCTGATAGTAGCACGCACTTATGAAACACTTGCTGATTGCTCGAGTTCTCTTGGATGCATCAAAGAATTCCTCAGTTGCAGTTTCTGAGAGAGGGTCTTGATTTAGAAAATGACTTTATGGAGATGTCAGGAGATTGACCTGACCAAGCGTCATCGGCTCTAATGGTGGGGATAAGAGGCAGAGCCTTTTTAGTGGAGGTCATACCCCCAGGGGCTTCCTGATTCTGGCCAGTTAGCTCCAGTTCTGGGGAGCCCCTCCCCTCTGGTCTGGGTCTCTCTAGACAAATTGCTGCTGAGTTCCCCACCTACAAGAATCAAAGGAGACTGGGGAGATCTTGGGGAGAGCATGGTCTGCCATCTATGGCAGCCCCAGGGGCTTCCTCCAGGATCCAGATTCCCTCCTGCCCTTCCTCCTGACTGGGAGGATACGAGATTGTTGGTTCTGATTTTCTGGGTCAAACCCAAAGCAAAACAGACCCTCTGGCCAACTTGTCAAGAAAAGCAACAAGGCAACCCCAGAGAAACATGACTGGAGTCATTCTTGCCTAAAGGGAGAACTTGTTCCATCCATGTGTCAGCATAAAGACAACACGCTGAGCTGAGTTTTAGAAGAGTTTTTGCTTTGAGAAACTCATCTATCTGCTGATTAGGTAAATCAAGACTTTGCTTTAAGGGCTCCTGTATTCTGCTAGACCTCCTCAAAACAGGGGTCCCTATGTCCCCCTCAGCTTCCTTTTCCTGTGGATTTTCTTGCGTGGAAAATGTCTAGGATGATCCAAAGGCATCTTAGAGCTCTTCTAGTCAATCAATTAGTCAAGCAACCAACGATCATTCATTATATGCCCACTGTATACCAGACACTATGCCAAACAGCGAGAATAGAAAGGCAAAATGAAGCAGGGCCTGCCCTCCAAGAGTTTACATTCAATTTAGGGGCAACATGTATCCAAAACAGAAACAGAAATGAAGTTTTTCTCTGGGAAGGGAAGAACTAGCTTTGAGTGCAGGCCCCTGGGAAGGAAGGGAGAATGTATGTGTCTGATTTATAAGGCATGCTTAATGAGTGCTTGTTGATTGACTAGCAAGAAAGGCAATTAAACCAAGGGCAGGGAGCTTTGGGTGAAGTGGAAAGAGAACTGATTTAAAGTCAAAGGCCCTGAGTTCAAATTCAAGTCTATATGATTTAGGGCAATTTCCTCAGCCTCCTTGGCCTCAGTTCCCTCATCTATAAAATGAGAAAGTTGGACCACATTCCCACTTGTTAAACTTGAGGGGGAGATACTCTTTTAGATGCTCAAAAGAATCCTCTTTGCCTTTTTTCCTTATGTGAGGTTCAATGTAAAATGCTCTTCTTTGAGAGAGAGAGTCCTTGGCCCCAGATAGGGAGTAAACAATTCACAAGCAAATAAATAAGCAAACAAATGAATGAATAAATAGATAAACGAGTAAATGAACAACGAATGAACCACTAGCCAGTGGTGTTGCTTCACGAGGGTCCACTGGCCGGTACCCACCTGCCGATCAGTCACATGGAGATTGGGACAGGCTATCACCCCTTTTATCCTCCTCTCCAAGGGTCTGTCCCATCCTCTCACCTCTGGCCAGCAGAAAAGGAAGACCAACAAGAATGAAGTTTTCTCCTTCTGGAACTCCTGGCTCACCATGGCTCCTCAGATGCAATTTCTGAGAGAAGGTTATTTTGATTAGGGACAAAAAAAGTGTGTGTATAAAAAGGACCTGGGTTCAATGTGAAGGGCAAGGGCTTCTGTTTTCTCCCTGGTTAGGGAGGGATGTCGGACTTGATAGCTTCTGTGGTCCATATTCCAGTGCTTTCTCTTGACCTTAGCTTCTCCTTCTGTAAAATGGGAAAGTAATGCTTGCACTGTCTCCTTCATAATCTACTACTTGAGAGAACCAAAGGAGATACTGTCCTGAAACTAGAAGGGATTATTCCGTCAGCGTAATAAATGCAAGTTGTTCTTCCCTGGGCTGCAGTCTGATTGTTATTATGCCCTTTTATAATTATTGATGGCACTTCTAAAAAGGAGCTCCGATGCTTAGATGATTTTCTGAGTTTCTCTTATAAATTACAACCTAGTTATGAATGCGTTTTCAATGCCTCAATGTCTCCATCTGTAAAACCGGCAGGAATCAAATCCAAAGAGCCAGAAAAAAACGAATTGCTGATAGATGGTTCTACCTCACACAGTAGGCACTTGATAAATGATTGTTGACTGAGTCTACATAAAGAGCCTTAAATATGTGGGGAAAGATGACTTATCTCTGTGCTGGCTCCTTTGTGCCCGGGATCTGGAGCATGAAAATGGATTGCATGATTGTAGCAAATTATTAAACTTAGAGCCTACATCCTTCCTTTCTGTTTATAATCGGTAAAAGACCAAAGTGGAAAGTGACACGTACCATCCGTCAGAGCCGCTCCCGTGGATGCTTTTGCTTAACTGTTTGCAGGGAATGTACTTAAAATTTTTTTTTTTAAAGTTTTTGAGAGAGGGTTGTTAGTGTTTTGTTGGGATAGGACTCTTGGATCAAAGCAAAAATGTGTAAATGAAAAGAACGGCGATTTCAGAAAAAGGGGAGCTGAGATCGAATGTCAGTTCTCAAGCTAAACGCTTGGTGGTCTTGGGCAAGCAATTTCATCTGCCTGGGACTCAGTTTCCTCCAGAGTAAAAGTAAGAGGTTGGACTAGGTGGTCTCTGAGATCTTCCCAATGCTAAGTCTATATGGAATAATTAAAAAATAAAAAATCTAATTCAATTGATACCAAATCATGTTCAAAATTTGTCCATGGGACGTTGAATAAAAGACATATTGAAAGCATCATTGACCACATGTCTATGAACTGGCAAATGCCTGACAGGCAGGAGTTAATGTGGGCCATAATGGGGAGTGACCTGGGGGCAGCCTGAAAGTGAGGAGGATCCCGAGTTCAAGTGCTACCTCTGGCAGTATTAGCTGAATGGTAAATATGCTGACCTCTTTGGGACTCAGTTTTGTCACCTATAAAACAGCAGAAAGTTTATCTGTCTGACGTGTTTCATAGGATTCTTGTGTATATTTTAGAAGATTATGCTGCTAGGTGGCAAAGTGCATAGTTTTTGGGTCTGGAATCAGGAAGACCTGTGTTCAAATTTAGCCTCAGACACTCAGACACTAGCCTCACATCACAACTTTTAAGTGCTTCAGTTTTTTTTTTCCTTACTTATAAAATGAGGATAATAATCATCCCTACCTCTCAGTAATGTCATCTTTCCCCCTCCTCCTCTCTTCCCTTTCTCTGTCTCTGTCTCTCTTTCTTTCTTTCTCTTTTTCTCCCTTTTTTCTTTCTTTCTCTTTCTTTCCTTTTTCACACTCTTTTTCTCTTTCTCACTCTTTCTCTCTTTCTCTTTTTCTTTCTTTCTCTTTTTCTTTCTTTCTTTCTCTTTTTCTTTCTTTCTTTCTTTCTTTCTTTCTTTCTTTCTTTCTTTCTTTCTTTCTTTCTTTCTTTCTTTCTTCCTCTCCCTCTCTCTCTTTCTTTCTTTTTCTTTCTTTCTTTCTCTCTCTCTCTTTACTTCTTTTTCTCTTTCTTTCTTTCTTTCTCTGTTTTGTTTTGTTTTCTTTTCTTTTCTTCCCTCAGTGTTCCTAGATGGAAGGCCTCAGAGCAGAGCCTCCTTCCGGAATCCAGCGAGTCTTTGAGCAGGAATGTGAAGCATGAGGAGCCGGGGCTGAGGAATGTGCTCACCTCGGAGGCCGGGCCTCTGGGCCGGGGTCAGGAAGAGCCTGCCCAGACGCAGCTGCTTTAAAAACAAAAGATAAACTTGATGAATGCTGGGGACATCAAAGAGGAAAGGGAGGCTTCCAGGAGGGGGACAGGCAGCTCCAAATACAGGGGAGGGGGAGGCCCCGGCCCCTTTCACAGAAGAAGAAAACCAGCCGGGCCCTTACATAAACACTCTGCTCCTCCCCAAGGGCTCTTCAGCCTGGCCTCCGGATAGACAAACCTCCCAGGGAAGTTTTATGGGAACCATGAAACTCAGGACCCAAACCTGAGTCTTTAGGATTCCAAGCCCAGCTGTTTGCAGGAGGCATGAATATAAGTCAGAGGACCTGGGTTCAAATTCTGCCTCTGACAGGAGGTTCAGTAGACAAGGTCCTGGCTGGAGTTCAAGGCCTTTTATTCGGTCTCATATCAGTGCCGTAAGCTTTCACCCTGGGAGCGAGAGGAGCTTCAATGCATCTGAGGTTCCTGGGGCTCCACAGATAGGTTCCCACGAACTTTGCACTTTGTGCCTCGGCCTCTGGCAGACATTCAGGGCCTTCCCTTGTGTGGACATACCTGAGAACCTGTAGCATGATGGTGGCTGTCAGCCACAGATAGGAGAGATGGTGTGAGGCGACAAAGGATGAGACGACCCTAGATAGGATGTGGTGTGAGTGGGGCTGAGACCCAGAATGACCCAAACTTGGAAGCCCGAGAGAAGCGGGTGCCTCTGATGGAAATTAGGGGGACTAGGGATTGAGATAATGAGTTCTGGTTGGAAAACACTAAACTTGAAATAACCATGAGACACCTCAGCTGGAGAAAAGTGAGAGGCTTGGTGGGTAATTACACCTCTTATTTCTTATTGAATTTTTATAAATAATTATATATATACATGGAATGATCCTCATGTTGGGGATCATAGGAATTATGGGACAAAGTCAGTGTTTTAGAAAGAGTAATCTTGGGCAGCTAAGTGGCAGAGTGAGGAGAAGGCCAGGCCTGGAGAGAGGAGTTCCCCAACCCCTGACTGCCTCAGTTTCCTCATCTGTAAAATGAGGCAGAAGGAAATAGCAGACCTCTCCAGTATCTTTCCCAAGAAAACTCCCCATAGGGTCATGAAGAATCAGCCCCATCTAAAAATGTCTGAACAACAATAAGCAATCTAAACATGTTGTACGGGGCTGATGGGAAGGAGCGGACTTCTGTGGGAGGGCCCTGGCAATGGAACCGGCAGAGTCAAGACTCCATTTCCTTCTCTCTGTTCTTTCAGAAACGCAGCTGACCTGTCCATCTTGGTGTAGCTACTTACCCCCTTCCCTGTTAGAAAGAGCTGTCCACTAAGGGAAGCAGTCCTAGACCTAACACCATGTCCCGATGCTCCATCCCTGGGCCTGGGCTCTCAAGCCCCCGAGTCCCGGAGCCGGCTCTTCTGAGCCAAAATCCTGGTGGGGACAGGATGGTCTCATTGGCTTCTGCCCAGAAGCATCAGCTGCCAGAGGTTGGATCCTAGTCCTGGAGATGGCCGGAGCAACAACCACCACTGAGAAGTCCTGGGGAGGGACCGATCAGGTCTGATGGGCTCCAGTGCGTCCCACTGTTGATCAAGTTTGTGTTTGAGGGAGGAGATTTGGGGCCAAGATGCACCAGAGTTTCTTGACCAGAGCTGGGAAATAAGCACCCGGCCACCCCAAACCACAGACCAGGGGGCCGTTCCCATCATTTCATGGGAAGAAAGCAATGGCTTTTCCTGGGAAGAGCCAGAGCCCAGTGTGGCCCCATTCAGAAGCAAGCCTCTGAGAAGGAAATAAATGACCCAGAATGTTTGGAAATCAGGCTTCGGTTCAAAGGGTTTTTTAATGAAATGCAAATCCTGACTTATCTCAAAGGTTTGCTTCTTCTCCTCCTCTCCCCAACTTTGTGTTTATAATCTTGTGTGAAAATCACCTTCCCTTTCATCCAAAGTTTTCCTTCCAGGCTTCATTCATTTACTGATTCAACAAGCTTGTCCCAGGGCCTATTAAGTGCCCAGACAGTCACAGGGAAACTACCTGGGCTCCTGACTCTTGTGCCTTGGACGTGGCTCTTCCATGGAGTCCCTCTCAGAAAAATATTTTTAAATACATTGAAGCATTTGGGGGTAGGGGGAGAAAAAGGGAACACAAGGCCTACCCAGGGGCTCCAGACTCCCAACGACTCCACAGCCCTGGAGAGCAGTCCACACTGACCATTCCCCATGCACGGCTCCTCCTAGTTCTGCTCCAGGACACGCCTGTGTTTGGGACAATACGACTGGGAGCCGAGCAGAAGTCATGATGACTCCCCTCTCCACACACACACACACACACACACACCCGGGAGTCCGCCCAGCGTGCCATGAGGTCAGCCGGTGCCCCTGGACGAGCCGGCCTGCCCACCTTTACAGCCTCTCCTTTAAGGTGGATTTGGGGGAGATTCAGGCTCTCTCCTGCCCATTCGCTGGCTGAACCAGCACAATCTGACAAACGCCAGTGACGAATGAACTAAGGAAGGGGTGAGGAGAAAAATAATAATAACCACTGCCATCAAAATGAAAGAAAGGTCACCTTTAAGGAGCCTGGACTTTATTAATCAGTGCAGAGTACACAAAGAAATGGGGCAAAATTTGCTACATATCACTGTAGATTGCAAGAAGTTAACATTTGCCCAGTACCTAGAAAGATGCCATCAAGGGGGCTAAATTGTGCAGACAAGACACCCTAGCCTTGTAATAAACCAAAAAAGAAAATCCCAGACACATCCTTAACATTCTATCTGTCTATCTATCCATCCTGTATGTATGTATGTATGTATCTATCTATCCATGCAGCCATCCATGTATCTATCTATCTATCTATCTGTCTATCTAACCATCCATCCTTCCATCCATCCATCTATCTATCTACACACAGAGATAATGTATAGAAATAGATAGATACCCAGATCTATATCTATATAGATGCAGATAAATATAGATAGATATGGACATATGTAGATATAGATCTCTAGCTAGCTAGCTTTGGTGAGGCAGTCAGGGTCAGTTACTTACCCAGGTCATACAGCTGGTACGTGTAAAGTGAATGAGAGTAGATTTGAACTCGGGTCCCCCTGATTCTGCTGATGTCGTATCCACTGTAGCACCACCTAGCTGCCTCCGTGCCAAATATTCTTCAGAACTCATCAGCTCAGCTGCACTGGATTCTGGACCTTCTCATGGACAAAAGCATCACCATAATTGCCTGAGAACACGTACAGGAATGATGCTTTAATACATATTGAAGTTCATTGATGCAGGACAGGAGGTGATGAGGACCTGAGATTGAATTCTTCCTCAGACACCAGCTCTGTGACCCTGGGCAACATTTAATTTTTCTGTTTTTTTTTCATCTAGAAATGGGTACAGTAACAGCACAAAGCTCAAAAGGTTGTGAGGTTTGCATGAGTTAACACAAAATACTTTGCGAAACTCAAAGCATTACATAAATGATAGTGATTATTATTATTATTACCAATAATAATATCATTATCATACATCAAATAAAAAATGAATTCCCTATAAATAATAACTCTTTGACTTTCCTGTCTATATCCTCAGTGGTTGGTATATACTAAATGCTTTTTCATTTATTCAAAAAATGAATAAACATTTATTAAGCACCTACTATGTGCAAAGCCACATGCTAAGTACCAAGGGCACAAAAGGAGACAAAATATAGTCCCCGGCTTCAAGGATCCCATAATTTGATCGATTGTTTCAGTCATTCCATTTGTCATTAAGTTACTCAAATACTTTTGACCTCCCAGCTATGTGTGATGAAAAATTCTTAAAACATAGAGATCTATTGGAAAAAATCAAATCCCTAAATCTTGTGGGAACAGGATAAAGTATATATATCATTCCCATCTTGTCTCTCCTTGGAGTTGTCCCAAAAGAGCTTTCAGTGAGCTTGGAGAATATATTTATTCAGTTACAAAAAGCAACTATTTTATTCACTGAGCATCAATCAGAAAAGGGTGCTGTAGGATGACTTGTTCCCATCCTTCATCACATATAAGATTAGAAAAATGAGAATCATAATTTAAAATTCAAGAATGATCATAATATCATTAAGAGAAATCATGGTAGATTTTGCAGCCCAAAGCCCAGGATTTTTTCTTGTTTCTGTCATTTACTCCCTATGTGACTTTAGGCACATTTCCTTGGGATCCACCTCAAATGTCCTCAATTTGTCCTTCTGTAAAATGTGGGAAAGGCACTAGATAGTCTCCAAGATCCCTTCAACTCTAGAGCTGACGTCATAGGAACCTGTGAGCACCAACAGCTGGCACATCTATCCATCTATCCATCCATCCATCCATCTGTCTCTCTCTCTCTCTCTCTCTCTCTCTCTCTCTCTCTCTCTCTGTGTGTATAAGACTAAATTTTCCAGAATAACTTCAGGTTTTGACTCATTTGACCCTTCATAGCTCTGGGATGGAGCTACTTTGGGCATTATTATGGAAGGGCAGAGAAGTGACTTGCATATGGTTGTGATAGGTCCCCAAGGTGAGATTTGAATATGGCTCCTCCAGACAAGTCCAATATGCTTGTTGCCAAGAGAAACATTTGTTATTTATTTTTAAAATTTATTTAATTTTTAACATGCATTGCTTTATGAATCATGTTGGGAGAGAAACATTAGAACGAAAGGGAAAAACCATGAGAGAAAGGGAGAAAAACAAATAAACAAAAGAAGTGAGCATAGCTTGTGCTGATTTACATTCAAAATCCATATTTCTCTTTCTGGATGCAGATGACATTTTCTATACAAAATCTTTTCTGATTGCTTTGGATCACTGAACTGCTAAGAAAAACCCAGTCTTTCATTAGTTATCATCACACATTCTTGCTATTATGGTGTCCAACATATTCTTGGTTCTGCTTGTTTCTCTCAGCATCAGTTCATGTAAATCTTTTCCAGACTTTCTAAAATCAGCTTGTTCTTCTTTTTTTATAGGACGATAATATTCCATTATCTTCATGTACCACAACTTATTCAGTCATTCCCCATTTGATGGGCATCTACTCATTTTCCAGTTCTTTGCCACCACAAAAAGCTGCTAGAAACATTTTTGCATGTGTGGGCCCTTTTCTCTATGATTTCCTTGGGATACAGACCCAGTAATGGCACTGCTGGGTCAAAGGGGATGCACCTTTTATTTTTGGGTCCTTTGGGTATAGTTCCAAATTGTAGCGCAAATGATCTATTTTGCTCTCTTGCATATGTGAGATCTTTCTTCTTTGATTGGGATCTCAGAGTTGGTTGATCCAATCCTAAAGGAGTTTCAAGTTCACGTCTCTTCCAATATATAGGGGCCTTCTCCGATATCCTCCATAAGTGGACATCTACTGTTCACCTTGGGGAGACTCAGGTGGCCTTGCTGCGGGCCTCCATCTTGCCAGAAAGCCCTTCCCTAAAGCCTGATTCTCCCCTCCCTGCCCTCATGCAGTCTTCTGTTCCCAAGTATTTTACCTGGCTTCCTCCCCGGGGGCATCCCGTCAGGTATGTCCAGGTGATATCTATGAATGGCTCACAGAGTGTACCCAGAAGCTCCCAAACTGCCTCCCCTCCTGAGGGCCTTGGCTTGAATAAATGGCAACAGCTCCTGCCACTATTTCATGTGCCACATGAAGGTCGATGCCTCAGGCAGTTTCCCGGGTAATTTCCTTCCACTCAGAATGAGCCTGGCAGGGGACGGTGCAGATGTACTGAGAGAAGCATTCTGGCTCCCTGGGGTACCTTTGGAAATCCGGCCAAAGTCTGAAAAGTCCTGGGGGCAGAGACGGAGAGCAGAGGTCACAGCCACAGAACTTAGAGCAGAAGCTCAGCAGCTGACCTGGCCAAACGGCGCCCAGAGAGGGGCATCACCGTCTAGCTTTTGCTTGGTGAGGCTTTTCCTAGTGAGAGCAGGAAGGCAATACCCTGGAGAGAGGCTTGGGTTGGAGTCCAGCTGAGCTACTCACTACATGCTTGGTCTTGAACAGGTCACTCTTTGAACCTCAGTGCCTCATAGGGGATAATTTGTGTTTTTTTGTTTTGTTTTGTTTTGTTTTTGACTCAGCATAAATCATGCAGAAAGACCCCTTGGGACTGGAAATTACCTTAGAAAACCACACTTCAGCATTAACTGTGTTTTATTGTGTTTTTACTTCTTTTTTCAAATATTTCCTGATTATGTGTTCATCTAGTTTGGCTGCATGAGGAGAAGTATGGGCTGCCCTGGGACTGGGGACTGTGTTTATTGTCTCAGGACCAAAAGACCTCTAGTGACCTTTCCAGCTCCAAACATGCTCCCTGTGATTATTATTATTATTATTTTTAAAAATACACATGAAAATATTGAACCATTTCCTGAACCTTCAGCAGCTGGAGCATCTCCACCCTTGATGTTTCTGGTATATCCCTTGTGCTCTGTTTGGAAACTAGTTCAATCAGAACATTACTGAGCAGTCTGTGAAGGGCTGCCCGGGCTGGAGAACTCTGCTAAGTTTGTAGTTGGGGACTCCCTTGCACAGATTGTCATATGCTGCTTTGTCAGACAGAGCCCGATGGCTGAACTTGTGTCACACTTTTCCCTTGGACCCCTTCTTAGCTTTGCCCCCAGACTTGTTCATGGGATCCTTGTCCTTCTTGGCGAACTTGCCGGCATCTTCCTTCTTATCATCCTTGGGCGCATGATGAGGCTTCGGGAACCCCTGCTGTCACAGCCTCCAAGCTAAGATGTCGGACAGAAAAAGCTTCTTTGAACCCGTTTGCCAGTCCTATGGGATCCAGTTCTGGCCGGTCTTGAAAGATCATCTTGTCCATCATTCCTTACTTTCAACCCCTTGTATTTAAAAATTGGAACTAATTAATCAACAGGCATTTATTAAGCCCCTGCTGTATGCTGCTGCTGTTATTATTATTGTTGTTGTTTGTCCTTTGACAAACCATGACAACAGGGAGATGAGATGCCATGACATGGGAGTGAGCTGGTCTAAAGTGAGGGCATTACCTCTCCCTTCAGAGCCATCTGGGTCCAGTGGCAAATGCAGATCAGGACAACTGGAGGTTGCCCTGGGAACAATGGGAGACCATGGCTGTTTTATCTACTGTCTTTCCCAGGTCTCTGTGACTGAGGCAACACCCATGCAGTGATTAAGGACTGAAGACAAAGACAGAAGAGCTCCCGCCTCCAAAGAGCTTTTGCTCTCCTGGGGGAAAGTTTGTTCAAAGTAAAACTCTTTTCTGCCATTAAGTACAACTTCCCAGGCTGGGGAGGATCTCCTTTCAATTCAGATCCACATCTTCTCTGAAAGACTTTCAGTCTTGGAATGTTGTCCAGGGCTCTGAGGGCAACCACTAAGGGACTGGTTCAAAGTCACACTACCGGGCTCTCTCCCTGGCCTCCTGCTCTCCTCCTACAGCAAATGGCCGTGCAGTGAGCCTGACATAATGTCCTGACCACTGGTGCTTGCACCTGCAGCCTCCTACATATGTTGTCTCCTTTCTATTAAAATTTAAAATCCATTAAAGCAGACACTGTCTGACTTTTATGCCTGTGTCCCCAGTGTTTAGAACAACATCTCATGCCCAGGAAGCATTTAATCAAGGACTTTTCATTCATTCATTCTCTCTTGGTTAGTCTCCCCCTCCTTCAAGGCAGGGGCATCTCACTTTGCAGTTTTTTCTTCCCACATCTTAAACATCTGGCTTAAAGTTCATGCTTAATCTGGGCTTTTCATTTGTCTGTCAATCCATTCATTCAAATATACAGAAAAGAGACACAAGGAAACTGGGGGGCACTAGAAATGGGGGGGAAGCTACGTGGCACATGGATACAATTCTAAGTCTGGAATTAAGGAGTTTTGTCTCTAGGAGTTCAAATTTGGCACAGTCTCCTAGCTGGGCACATCACTTGATCCCATGGGGCTCAGTTTCTCCATCTGTAAAATGAGCTGGAGAAGGCCATGGCCATCCCCTCCAGGATCCCTGCCAAGTAAAGTCCTCATGGGGTCACCGAGTCGGCCCCGACTGAACAACAACAGCAGGTGTGGGTAGGAATGAGTCCCGAGACGACTTCGGAGGTGGCTCGCTTCCAGGCCTAAGACTAGGAATGGGAGCCAGCTCCCCCACCCGGACCCTTCCCTGACTGCCCCGCCAGCTGCCCTGGGCAACTATATTTAGACTGCACCCCCAGCACTGCGAGCTCCATTGTCCTGGAGGACAGACTCCAGAGGCCTTTCTTCCCAGGCTTCCTATCCCCACACTGTGCTTCCCCATTTCCTCCCCATGCGACTCAGTCCCATTCACCACTATGGCCAGGCTTCCTGCTTTTGTTCGAGGATTCCCCCAGTGCCGCCCAGGGCTCCTTTCTCATTGTCTTCCGAACGTCCAACAGAACTGCGAGGGGCTTGTCCTTGGGGGGTCCCTGATTGTTTTCTTTACCCCTCCCTTCCCCCACCTGCTCCCTTTGCCAGCCCCTGAAGGAGTCTGTCCCAAGGACCTTTCAGAGCCAAGCCCTGGTACCCGGCCCAGTCCTTCCCCGCCTCCAGCACAGAGGATGCCTTTGGGCCACATTGTAGCTGGTGGATGCAGACATGGAGATGCATAGTCAGACATATAGACCGAAGGAGCGGGGCGGGGGGGATAGAAGAGAGAGAGAGACAGAGAGAGGGAGGGGAGACAGAGAGAAAGAAAAAGAGAGAGAGAGACAAAGAGAGAGAGACAGAGAGAGAGAGACAGAGAGAGGGAAGGGAGACAGAGAGACAGAGAGAAAGAAAAAGAAAAAGAGAGAGAGAGAGACAGAGAGAGAGAAAGAGAGACAGAGAGAGAGACAGAGAAAGAAAGACAAAAAGAGACAGAGTGACAGAGAGATAGAGATAGAGACAGAGAGAGACAGAGAGACATAGAGAGACAGAGAGACAGAGAGACACACACACACACACACACAGATAGTAACATACAGGTGGAGAGAAAGACAAGGAGACAGATAAATAGAAGAACAGAGAGACAGATAGATGGATTAATGGATGGATGGATACACAGACACACCTAGATAGCTAGTTAGCTAGTGAGATAAAGGTCCATTGAGCAAATCAATCAGTTACTCCATTTCACTTAAAGTAAGTGTTAAGTTTCAACCCCTTGTCCCTATGAGAACCAAAAAGTCTTTAGGCCAAGTTAAAAAGTTCTTGAGAGACAATTAGTGAACTGGGCAGGACTGGTACCTGCAACTGCATTCAAAACCGAGAACATGGAGCAAGAGTGCATGTATCTAGAGCCAAATGGTCCTTTCTAGTTTCAGTTTCCTCACATCTAAAAGGAGGGAGTAGGGCCAGAAGATCTTCAGGGTCTCACATTCTATGTCTAAAAATAGGCTCTGTGATCATAGAACGTAAGCTAGAAGGGATTGGAGGGGCCCCCTAGTTCGATGGTCCCTTTTAACAGTTGGGGAAACTGAGGTTCACGGAGATCACTAGGAAGTAATCATTGGAGATGGGACTTTGGCTCTGGTCTCTGACCCTAAAATTCTTCCCCGTTCCCTCTTTGGGTCCTGCCAGAATCTCACTTTAGCTTTCCAAAGATGGAGGATTATTGTAGATAGTTCTGGGCATGAAGCAATAAACAAGAGTGCTGGTCCACCTTCATCCTGGAAGAGCTTTGCCCATGACTTCAGGCTTTTTCTGCCTCTCAGCAGCTCCTGGACTATTTTCCCATGAAGTCTTTCCTGATCCTCTTAGAGGTTAGAACATTCCCCCATCTTTTAGAAATCTGCATCATTGTGGTCTCTGTTTTCTATGGCTTTATCTGTGTACATTTATTATTTTCTCCCAATAGAATGTAAACTGCTCTAGGGTGGGGACTCTTCCTTTTTATCTTTTTGTCCCTAGTGTCTCTCTCGGAGCCTGTCCACAGCAGCTGCTTAGTGAATGCTTGTTGAACTGAATCAGCTTGAATTACAAAGATGCAATTTTATTCTGTCTCCAGGAAGAGTGAAGAATTCTTCAAGCCTTTCTCCAATTGATAAATGGTCAAAAGAATGAGCAGGCAATTTTCAGATGATGAAATTGAAACTCTACCCATATGACAGAGTGTTCCAAATCACTAGTGATCAGAGAAATGCAAATTAAGACAACTCTGAGATACCACCTCACACCTCTCAGACTGGCTAAGATGACAGGAAAAGATAATGTTGAATGTTGGAGGGGATGTGGGAAAACTGGGACACTGATGCATTGTGGGTGGAGTTGTGAACGAATCCAACCATTCTGGAGAGCAATCTGGAATTGTGCCCAAGACGTTATCACACTGTGCATACCCTCAGTGGCTTATACCCCAAAGAGATACTACAGAAGGGAAAGGGAACTGTATGTGCCAAAATGTTTGTGGCAGCCCTGTTTGTAGTGGCCAGAAACTGGAAATTGCATGGCTGCCCATCAGTGGGGGAATGGCTGAATAATTATGGTTTATGTATGCTATTGAATATTATTGTTCAGTAAGAAATGACCAGCAGGATGAATACAGAGAGGCCTGGAGAGACTTACATGAACTGATGCTGAGTGAAATGAGCAGAACCAGGAGATCATCATACAGGGTAGCATCAATATTATACGATGATCAATTTTGATGGACAGGTCTCCAATTGGAAAAAAGTGCCAATGGTCTTGTGATGGAGAGAGCCGTCTGCACCCAGAGAGAGGACTGTGGGAACTGAGTGTGGAGCACAACATAACATTCTCACTCTCTCTGTTGTTGTTCGCTTCTGTTTTGTTTTCTTTTTCATTTCTTTTCCTTTCGATCTGATTTTTCTTGAGCAGCAGATTTGTGAAAATATGTATAAAGGAACTGCAGATGTTTAACATATATTGGATCATTTGCCAATTGGGGGAGGGGGTGAGGAGAAGGGAGGGGAAAAATGAGAATACAGGGTTTTGTAGGGGCAAATGGCGAAAATTATCCATGTATATATTTTGAAAATAAAAAGCTATAATTTAAAAAAAGACCACAAAATTCTATGGAATTGCAAGTAAAGTGAAGTGTCTCCAAATTCTGACAGAGCAGGAAAGCCTGAGATGGGGAAGGGGAGGGGCAGAGCCAGACTCTCGAAAGCTGGGCCAGACCCCAAGCCCTGGGCATGGCCGCACTGAAGGCCATGGACTCCTGCACCATTAACCGCCCCCAGGAGAGCTAGAGGGAACCTTGGGAGTGATGGAGCCCAGTCCTTTCCTTTTGCAGGATGGCCCAGAAAAGAGAAGCGTGAAAACCTTAGTTTCGAGCGTGTGAGCGTGGCTCATTCCTGGGACTTGTATCCACAGCACAGAGCGGGTGCTGATCAGTGTTTGCTGATCGATGAAATGACCCCTCAGGATCACAGGATTGTAGGACAAGTGATCTAGAAAGGGCCTTTGTCGTCATCTCCTGTGGACTCTCTCTCCCACCCTGACTGTCTGGTAGGAGAAACTGAGTCCCAGAACAGTTCAAGGAGCCCCAGAGGTACTCGGTGGCAGAGCTGAGATCTGAATCCCTGGGTACCAGTCTCCCGGCCCCTCCCGAGGCCCTGTTACTCTGCTTTGTCCTGACCCTCTGACTCAGTTCCTCAGACCCTCAGACTTGAGTGCTCAGGTTTCAGTCCCCAGTCCTGACTTTGATAAATGAAGCCCCGTAGCTGCCCTCCTCACTGCCTGGACATTTCCCAAGCCGTGGGAGGGGCAGCGTGGCTGAGGGATGGGCTAGTTTCTGTGGGCCTGGATCCAGGACCCCCCCTTCTCTTCTTTGAGCCCGGACCCACAGCCTTCTGCTTGGGGCAGGGCTGCCTCCCGCTCTCCTGAGCTCAAGCATTGCCTTCCGGACTGAGTGAATCACCATCTCTCACTGCCCATTTGGGCTGCACAGTGGGTGCAGAACAGCTGAGTCCGGATCCAGCTTCAGTCACTTACTGTAGCGGGGGAAAGTCACTTCATCCTATTTGCCTCAGTTTCCTCATCTATGCAGTGAACTACAGAAGGAACGAGCCAACCACCTCAGTCTATATCCAGTGAACAAAACCCCAAAGGGGCCACAGAGATGGACACAATCGAAAATGGCTGAATAAAGTCTCGTTCTGAGACTTACTGTGTCACAGCTCGAGAAGGCAAATGCGGAGCTTATAAAGGACTATCATTGATTTATCAAACCTGGGGCAATATCCCCTTCCCACATCGGGTGATTTGCCCAAAGGAGGCAGCCCGAGACACCCGTCGCTTTATTTCTCGTGAGGCCGGACTCTGGACTTCCCCAGCAGCTACTTCTTGGTCTCTCTCCCTGCCAGGCCTCCCATTTACTTTTATACATTGACTTCTCCAATCCGACAATGAACTCCCGGAGAACAGGGACTGACTGGCTTTGGTGGGTATTTGTATTTCAAAGTTTAGCACAATACTTGGCACAAAACAAGCGCTTACGGCTGATAGCCTGATGGACTGCACTGATATGAATAGTGACTGTATAACCCTCTACAAGTCCTTGATCTCAGTATTCTCAATAACAACTCCCTAAGACGAGATGTTAAAGATAATTTGCCAATTTACCTTGATGGAAGGAGTTTCCTTATGTCAATGAAATCACAGGTTCAATCTCTACCCATTTTTCAAGGATAAGAATAGTCTTTGTTCTCCTAGTAAATGATTAATAAATGCTTGTTTGCTTTTCTCAGTTCTGTCATTTTTTTCAAGCTAAAAATGTGAGTCAGACTGTTAAAGTTCTTGTTGTTCTTGTTGTTGTTCTTTTTTCTTCTTTCTTTTTCTTCTTCTTCTTCTTCTTCTTCTTCTTCTTCTTCTTCTTCTTCTTCTTCTTCTTCTTCTTCTTCTTTTTCTTCTTCTTTTTTCTTTTCCTTCTCCTTTCTTCTTCTTCCTCCTTTCTTCTTTTTCTTCTTCCTTCTCTCTTCTTCTTCTTCTTCAATGTTATTATCATTATTATTGTTAGTAACTAACATGCAAAGAGTTTCCCCAGTAGAATGGTTGGTTGAGAACAATTTCTTCCATTGACCATGACGGGGGCTGTACCAGGCCCCATGTTTAGAGCTTGGCAGTTTAGCCTGCCCAGGCCATCTCATCGTGGGTCACTGTTGGTTTCTTGGCTTTTGTCTTACCACTAAACTGTGATGACTGAGGAAGAGAGAGAGACTGAGGACTTTGTGTAACTCTGCTTCACTTAAATACAATTCACATGCAAGCCAAGCCATGACCTGGGATGTCTCTGGTCCTTTTCAAAAATAAAGGATTGACAATATTGTTATTATCATTGGTGCTGGTGCTGTTAAATTTCTCCTTAGAGGTTTATGAATTGCTCTTTGGTAAATTATACAAACACTTGGATGTAGCACATCCCTGCCTGTCTGCTTCTTCAGGCAATTCCAATTTTTTTTTTTTTTTTTTTTTTTTGCTCTAGGGCCTTTCTTTCTCTTCTCTCACTTAGAATTTCTCTTTTCCTTGAAGGCTCAGCTGAGTCTTTAGGCCTGCAGCCTGCCCTGCCCTTTCTGCCCCTTCCCTGTGAGAACCTCCTCATGTAAAATAATCTTTGAAGTATATTATATGAATCCAGTATACAAATATATCTCTTATATCTGTACATATATACACACATATGTGTATACACACACACACATATATATATATATATATATTATGTATGTATGTTTCTATATGTGGAAAGAGCGAGAAAAAGAGATTCACTCAGCAGAATATAAGCTTCTTGAAGGAAGTGACCTTTTTGGTTTTATATTCCAGCCCTTTTCTTTTTTAAAAATATTTATTCCGAACTTAAACAATAGAACAAGTATTTCCATAATATATTAGAGGAGGAGAAAAGATGATTGTACATGAAACAGCAAATCCATTGTGTACAACTTGTTATACCTTGAAAACAGATAACTTTATATGTAACTTTTTTTCGTTTTGTTCTCTCTCCCCATCCCTGGCCTAGAGATGACAGCCAACAGACACATACACGTGAGAGTGGGAGTGTGTGTGTATGTACACATATACACACATGTGTGGATAAAATCATTCTATTTATCCTTCACTCATCAGAATAATGGTTCTTGAGCAAAAGTCCCCAGCTACACCTGAAGGACCCAGACTTTTGTATGTTTGTTGCCCATTGATTCTCTCTGACAAAGATGGGTAGGAATATCACGCAACCAGCATCACTGTCCATTTTTATGTGATTCTAAAACAACCCCGGGCTTGGGGCTATATATTCAGGACTAGAAAGAGCCTCCGAAGGCCTCTAACCCAACTCTTTCCCTTTGGGGTGAGGAAAATGAGGTTCAGGGAGATTTGACTTGCCCCCAACTTGTTGGAGCATTCCCATCCTAGAGGAGCTAAGACCCAGAAAAATTGAGTGACATGCCCATGATTGTACAAGTAATAAGTAATGGAGGTAGGGTTTGAATCCAGGGCTTCCTGGAAACTGCCCCTTTGCTAGAATGAGCCACATGTTTCCTCCTTTCTTAGTTTCCTTGAGGTCAAATGTAACTGTGGAGAAATATTAGCCCCAAGGCTGGAATTGTAATCAGAATTTATTCAAAGATTCATTCATTCATTCTGTGGCAGGAAAATCTCCGACTCTCCTTCTGCTGGGTCGCCCTTCTCTTCCCGACTCCTGCTTTCTCTCCAATTCCCTTGCGCTCCTCCTGCTTGTGGATTCTCATTCCATAGGAGATGATGAACTTGACCCTCTGGGTTCTCTGCCTCCCCCCCTCCCCAATACAGATGAGCCTGTTCCCTGAGAACTGCAGAGAACTATCTCTGTGGGGTCGCCTTGTGCTGGGCAGCAGGACATAATCAGGAGCCCTCAGATACATTTTTATCACTTGCAAATGCAGGAGAAGGACATGGAAGGCACTCCCCGTTCCCCACAGAGTTCGGATCATGCTTCCTTTGTGGTTGGGAGAGTGGGAGAATGTAGACAATGTGGACGACTCAGTGGGAGAGATAATCTGACCCGTGGGAACAGTCGGACGAGTGTAACAGTGTAGGAAAAGCTTCCTTCCCCATTTCCCTTTCTCGCCAACCTTGTTACCCTTCTGGAAGGTTTGACTTCTTCCCTCCCCTCACTCTCACCCTAGAGCTGTGACCTACAGACAGACTCCTGATTAGAGAAAACAAGAATTACGGATCCTCTCCCCTCCAGATGAGAGATCCTGGGTCAAAGCCCCAGCTGTCCTGCCCTAGTTACAGCATCCCCATAGAAAATATAAGCAACGAACCAGGCTAAGACTTTTGGTCCCAACTCCCCCAGACCTAGTCAGAGAACCACAGCTAGAGGTGATCCATCTCAGCCATTAAGTCTACCACAAGAGCCATCTAGCCTGAAGGAACCCGGGTTCCACCAGTCATCTCTGAAAACTCCTTTCATTCTCTTTTGCCTTTTTCTTCCTGTGCAGAGCTTCTCACAGCACAAAGAAAAGTGGGTCATGGTAATTTGTTTTTCAATGGAAACCCATGAAGGCGTGTTCACAATTGATAATGGAAATGGAATGGAAAATGAGGGATTGTTGTTTGCACTGCCTGAGAGAAACAGGAATGGATTGCAGGAGGGCTTTTCCGGACTGGAAAACTAGCTCCTACACTTGGCTGGTGCCTTTCAAAGACAGATTAGGTACAAAGAGAAGATGACGTGCATGAGGGAAAGCTGGGGGTTCCAGTGATTTAGCAGCTTATTGCGCGACTTAAATCTTATCTCAGGCACTCGCTGGCCGTGTGAGCCTGAGCCAGTCACCTAACCTGTTTCCTCATCTATAAAACGGGGCTGATCTTGAAGAAATTCCTTCACAGATCACACTTTGTAAATAAAAAGCTTTTTAAAAAATGAAATTCCCTCCCAGATCTCTTCAACATCTCAAATAACATGATAATAATAATTACAGTAACTAGCATTTGTGTAGCTCTCTGGGGCAGGCAAAGTGCTCTGCAAACATTATTTCATTTGGTTCTCAGAACAATTCTGTGAAGCAAGAATGACTAGTCCCATTTTCAGATGAGGAAACAAAGAGCTGGGCAGGATTACACAGCTAGTACATGACTGAGGCAGGATTTGAATCCAGGTAATCATAACTCCAAGTCTGGTCATCTATTTCCTATATTCTTCTGCCTTCTCAATGTAATACCTATAAAGATTTTTGAAATGTTATAATGCTGCATGAATTAAATCTTATTACTTGATTGGACCCTTGTTAGAAAACCCCAAAAGATGTTAGGGGGGAAGGAATTTAGGATTTTTATGCATTTTCTTTGTGCCAGGCCCTGTGCTAAGCAGAGCATATTTCTCAATAGACATAGATTCTAGAACCTGACCTCTGTGATCTTTCCAACTGAGACATCCATCTTCCCGGTCCCATTCAATATTCCTTAATGTTACGACCAAAGAGAGTGAACTTTTATAAGACCTTGAACGTAAATCCCCTCCAATGGGGACTGGTCAACCAACCTATAATAGATGAATGTAATAGGATGGGGCTTCACTGTAAGAAAGAATCCTGAGAATACAGAGAAGAATCAGAAGATCTCTTTGACTGATACAAAGTGAAATTAAGTAGAACCAGGAAAACACCACATAGGATGATTATAATAATTTAAGTAAAAAAAAATTGACAAAATCTGAACCTTAATCTTGTCTATTTACAATGATTAGCTTAGTCCCAGAGAAGAAATGAGACTATGGACAGTCTTCTCTTCTCTTCTTGGCAGAAGTGTGTGATGATGAAAGTAGAACATAAGGCCCCGTTGACGTGCTACTAGTCTTTCCTCCTGTCTTTCTCTAAGTGCCTTCTACAAGCAATGGCTCTGTGGGTTGAAAAGGAGACACGGATGCTTCCAAGGCTTTGTAAAAAACAAAAGACAGCAGCATAGTTATTTTAGAAGAGAGAAACGGGCTTTAGAGACCTACGGCATCAGCCTCCTTAGGACCTTTTCCAGATGTTTGACATTTAAGCCAAATTCCATGCCCTCACTGGAGTAAAGTGAAGGAAATTATACCCTGAACCTTTGCTGCCTGTGATGATACTGGGCAGGGTTTTATTTTTTCCTCCAAGGGGAAAGCAACCACCAATTAAGGTCAGGACTCTAGCTTTGAAGGGCACAGGACAGGTCTTAGCAGACCTTTTTGATGAAGAAGGCACATCATGATTAAAGAGTGAATGTCTTGGCCCTGCTTGTGAAAAGGAGCTTTTGGTTCTGACTCACCTGCCAGCTGCTGAGGTCGGTGACTCTGTGGACCGGCCTGTGTCGGGTCACTTCATTTTCTACCACTTCAAGAGAAAAAGCTTTAGCAAATAGGACTGCCTGGTTTTGGATTCTGTCCATCAGTGACGTACTGTTGAGTCTCGGTATATGATGAGTGTTGATCCACAGGAGAACGTGTATCCTTCAGCAACTGACCTTTAAGAGCTAAAAAGCAGCTCCTTGCCCAGACCTGTATGAACTGCCAAGACAGATCCAAGAAGACCAGAGAACTCATCCCTGTAAGAGAGCTTTGATCTAGTGCTAAATATGTTTGTTGAGACAGTACGGTCTATAAAATAAAAGGAACCTCGGATTTCTGTCTGAAAACTGACCGCCATTGGCTGTGTGATTTGGGACATGTCACTCAGCTTTTATGTACCTCAGTTTCTCTTTTAGGGCTGTCATTCCCTTATGTATACAATGAGGGCATTAGCGTAGATGACCATTAAGGTCTTCTCTACTTCTAGGACTACAATTTCCTGAGGCAACATCGAGTAGGAGATAGGGAACAGAACTTGGAGGTAAGAAGATTCAGGTTTCCACCCCACGCAATTGCCAGCTCTGTGATCCTTGGTAAGGTACAGCTTTTCTGTCCCTCATTTTCCTCACGTGATGGCAAATATAGCACCTGCCTCAGAGGAAGATCAGATGGAATTGTGAGGGCAGGGGCTCCTGGATCAGCCATCTTTTCTAGATGATATATCTAAATCTTGCAGACAATTAAGCTTTAGGAAAAAAAGATTGATTCGATTCACGTCTCAGCATCCATATCCCTCCACGAGGGTGTTAGCACTAGCTTTTCTTGCAGGAGACCCAGAAAAGGACCCGCTACATTAACATACATTTAATCAAAGGTGCATTACACGGCCTCCAGAGATTATGTGATCGGCTAATTTTGAAAGATGGCATGAATGACATCTTTCAAATTTGGGTTAAATTAAAATTTTCCCAAATCCTTCCAGCTCCAGAACAATACTCCTGTGGATTTGAATAAAATAAATAACATGATTAAAAAGGTATAAACCGATACAGATGAAATTGGTGCAAAAATCTTTCTGGCCTTAATTAGCAAATTTATGTAAAATAAGATGAAGTTCTTCATGCTTTTATTCTAAAAATAGACGTGCCCAAAGGCTCTCCTTAAAAAGGTTGCCAACCCCGGGTCTAGTAGCTGCTTTTGCTAAAGAAACGAAATCTGTCAAAGCTCTTGGTATCCTGTTACCAAGGAAACCCGATGCAGAGCTCTTCCTGGCTGTTGTCCCCGATGCTAATTTTGCATTTGGCACTTGGTCTCTGGAGTCTCCATGAAGACTGGACTCGGGTTGAGGTGATTTTTACCACAGTGTGACGTGAAGGGCACAAAGCCTCCCCATGCTCCTGAGTCTCCATCCTATCCAGGGACATCCTATCTGGAATTGCCTCAATAAGAAAAGATCAATTGTATTGAGTCCTGCTTTCTCAGGTATCCCCTGTTCGACTGTGAATTTTCCTGGAGTGAGGGATCCACTCAGATAGTCACCACAGAGTGAGATTACGTTTCCCGATCCCTTCCTCCACATCAAGACAAACTGGGCTGAAGCAGAACGTTAGTTGTATGTCTGTCGGGAGGACTGATGATGGGATAAGTGTGTTGGTTCAGTGATCACTGCCTCGGACTTCTAGTCCCAAATCTTCTTCTGGATTGACTGGGTGGCTGTAGGTAAGTCACTGACCCGCTCTGGAGGCTGATTTCCTTTTTTGTAACATGCAGGAACTGGGCTTGGTGCAGTGGAAAAGGCAGCACGCTACAAGGGAGCAATACTGGCTTTAGAGCTGGAGATTTTGGTGTCAAATCTGATCCTACCTGGATGACATGGGGCAAGCTCTTGACTTCTGGGGGCTCTGTCTTCTCAGCTCTACAACGACGAAGGCCGACCCAGTGGTCTCTGACGTGTTTTTCAGCTCCTGGCCTGGAGTCCTACAAATTCATCTTCTAGTACTGGGGGCTTTGGGAAACTTCTCACCCTGAGCAGGCCGATATTTCCTCCTTTATGCAAGGAGGCCCTGATGGACACTCAGGCCCCTCTGAGTCACAAAACGGAGGCACAAAGGTTCACCCAGGGCACTTGATGCCATTGTGGAGACGGCCCAGTGTCGTAGCCAAGTGAAGGTAGTCTCCACTTTGCCCATTTCCATCCTGCAGCAGATGGAACGTCCGTCCTCCATTCTCATTCCTATTTGTGCCTAATATGGCTTGTATCCTCCTCAGGAAGGTTGTAGAGCCTCCTCCACAACCATCCAAGAGAACTCGGCCAAATTATGGACCGGACATGTTCCAATGGGTGAAGAATTCCTGCTGTCTGGGCCTCTGGCTACTGGCTCAAAAGGAGAGGGTGGGGAAAGCCCTGCAGGGGAAGGAAGTCAATGGGAAGGTTACAAGACACATTGCCTGCTGCTTGTCTTAAACGCAGCCATCCCTCCTCCCCCCCTCCTTGCTCCACAGACCCTCACTTTGTTCTCTCCTGTGGCCGGGTCGAGCCCTGATGGGGTATTTACTGACATCTCCAAAGCGACCATGGAGACAAAGTTCCCCATGTCCCTCCCCCAATCACCTGCTGACTGAGGCAGATGCCTCCGATTTGCTTGGACTAAGAGACCCCTTTTAGAACTGGTGGGAATTCTCTCATGATCAGCCAGCTTTGAGGGCTGGTGATTCACGTCCCAGTTCTCATTCCATTATCTTTTCTCCAAAATCAATTCCTCTTTGGAAGTTCTCTGTTTCTCTCCAGGTCGTTGCTATCCTTCAGGAAGCCCTTGGAGTGTTCTTGACTCATCATGCTCACTTGCCCCAAAGGCTCAATCAGTGGCCAAATTCTGTTGTTTGTAACTGTAATATCCACACGTTCATTCCCTTTCCCCCCTTAACTGGCCACCATTTTAGTACATGGCCTAGACCAGGGAGTCTGAAACTTTTTTCTCTCACAACCCCTTTCTACCTGAGAAATTTTTATGTGACCCCATCTTGAATCTGAGCCCGGGTGTTTCCTGCAGACTTTGTGTGTCCACAGTGTGCATGGTGTGTGTTCAGAACCAAGGCCACAGTGAAGTTGGGCCGTAGTATGGGTAAGCACTGCCAGAAACACATCAGATTCATTACAAATTGGGTGCTGAATTAATTTTTTTGTCATTGCCAAATTTTTCATGACCCCTACATTCAGTTACATTGACCCCATGATCCACAATTTAAGAAGCTTTGGCCTTGACCATTTTCCCAGCCCTCTCATACACTCTCTCCGTTTCATGTTTCTCTCCTACAGCTGACATTTTTTCCCCTGAGGCAATTGGGGTTAAGTGATTTGCCCAGGGTCACACAGAGAGGACAGATTAAGTGTCTGAGATCAGATCTGAACTCTAGTCCTCCTGACTTCAGGGCTGGGACTCTGTCCACTGCAGCAATTGGTTGCCTCAGCAAATTGCTATTCTTAAATTGCAGGTCTGACCATATCACCCCTCCTTCAAAAGATCCAGTAACTCCCCATTTATTTTAGGATCAAGTGATATTTGGACTTTTAAATTTTGTACATAACCTTATGTACATAAGGTTAATAATGTATATGATGATTAGTCAAAATCTAGTTCAGTCATTCAGTCATTTCTGACTTCTTCATGAGCCAGTGGACCAATTGTTCATGGTCTTTTTGGCAAAGACACTAGCATGATTGGCCATTTCTTTGTTTTTTTTATTAAAGCTTTTATTCATAAAACATATGCATGGGTAAGTTTTCAACACTGACCCCTGCAAAACCTTCTGTTCCAAATTTTTCCCTTCTTCCCTTCCTCCCTCCCCTTGCTGGCAGGTAGTCCCATACATGTTAAAGTCAATACATGTATACACATTTATACAGTTGTCTGGCTACACAAGAAAAATAAGATCAAGAAGGAAGAAAAAGAAAAACTGAGAGGGAAAACAGAATGCAAGCAAGCAACAATAGAGAGAGTGAGAATGCTGTGTTGTGATTCACCCTCTGTTCCCACAAGCCTCTTTCTGGGTGTGGATGGCTCTTTTCATCACTGAACAAGTGGAACTGGCCAGAATCATCTCATTGTTGAAGAGAGTCACATGCATCAGAATCGATCACTGTATAGTCTTGTTGTTGCTGTGTATAATGATCTCCTGGTCCTGCTCACTTCCCTCAGCATCAGTTCCTGTCAGTCTCTCCAGGCCTCTTTGATATCCTCCTGCTGGTCATTTCTTACAGAACAATAATATTCCATAACCTTCATATACTATCACTTATTCAGCCATTCCCCCACTGATGGATATCCCCTCAGTTTCCAGTTTCTGGCCACTACAAACAGGGCTTCCACAGACATTTTTGCACATGTGGATCCCTTTCCCTCCTTTAAGATCTCTTTGGGGTATAAGCCCAGTAGAAATACTGCTGAGTCAAAGGGTATGCACAGTTTGACAGCTTTTTGAGCTTAGTTCCAAACCCCTCTCCAAAATGGTTGGATCCATTCACAACTCCACCAACAATGTAGCCATGTCCCAGCTTTCCCACATCCTCTCCAACATTTGTCATTATCTTTTCCTGCCATCTTAGCCAATCTGAGAGGTGTGTGGAAGTGAGATTCTACACTCTAGAGAATTAAAGTTGAAAGTACTCAAAGGACAATAGCGGAGAACATGGTGGCTGTGAGCAGACAAGCCAAAGAGGGATTTCAAAGAAATCATTGGCAAAATAATGACTAGGAAAAGACATAAACTCGTCACATACTTGTAGTTAGCTGCAAAGTGCTTTACTAATATTTCATTTTATTCTTACAACAACCCTAGTAACAGGTATTCTGATTACCTTCTTTTTCAGATGAAGAAACTGAGGCACAAAAAAGATTAATGACTTGCTTGGAATCACTGAACTAATGTATCTAGGACTGGATTTAACTCACTACAAGTTCACCTGCATTAATGAGCTTCCAGATGCCAGCATTGGAGTTTAGGGGGAGGAGATGAAAAGTAAGTTGGTCCTTTTCCTTCTTTATGATTTGGAATATAACCAGTCTTGTTTCATGGAAATGGAGGCGACAACAACAAACAAGAACTAGTATTTCTATGGCATTTTAAGGTTTGTAGAGGACTTTAAAATATTATTCAATTAAGGACTGATTTCTGAGTACTCAGGCATAAATAAAAGCAACCAGTCATCGGAATAGGGTGCCTCTACTTTACCT